>NC_135349.1:23573119-23879006 GCF_023851605.1 Tamandua tetradactyla
TCCTGGGAAGATGGGGATTAGGGATGAGGTCTTGCACAGCTTCCTGACCACCACCTTCCCAGGGATCAGCCCCTGCCCCTACCTTGCTGGTCCGGCCTTCCTGGGTACAGCGAGGGCACTCCCAGCAGTTGGGGATCTCTGCATTGATAACACCCTCAGCCTTCCCCATCTGTAGGAAAAAAGGGTAGGGTGCCAGTAAACCCACAGGTAAGGGTCCCCCCACTTTCCTGCTTCCTGACAATCTGCTCTGCCCCAGAATCCAGGGTCCTCAGGGCTCTCACCTTCAGGCAGCCAGGGTGGACGATCTCATTGCAGATTGTACACTCCATGAGGCTTAAACCAAATTTCTCCTCCTCTCCCTCCACCGTGTCCTCCTTCCCAGCCTCCCCACACAAGAGGCACACAGCTGTGTGTGGGAGCACGGGCTGTTGGGGGAGAGGAGGTATCAGGCAACAGGGGAACAACAGGGGCGAGACCCTTCCTTCTGTGGAGATTTGTCAGCCACTGGGAGAGGAGGAAGATTTGGTAAATAGTTCAGGTCCCATGGGCCAAAGTTTGATTAAATCCTGAATTTGCTCATTTTGGGCTGTTTGACCTTGAAGAAACTATTTAACCTCTGTTTCTGCATCTGTACAATGGAACTGAGGCCTTATGGGCCTTTGGAAGAATGAGATAATATGAGGGGCACTCGATACATAGTTATCACTACAGTGACTGTTACAGCTGGATCCAGTGCCTGTGTGACCCTGAAACTGTATAACTGGCTTTGGGGAAAGAGAAAGACCACAGCTAAATATGACAGTGGGACTCAGAGAGGCTGGAGAGGGCATGGCAGCAACTTAGAGTGATTCTGAGATTACCCAATAGGCAGAGAGGAGCCCAAGGGTTGTTCCAGACCCCACACTGAGCCTGGTTTGAATGAGACCCAGTAAAGGCAGCTGGCTGGCTGTGGGGAAAACAGGAACAAACTTGGGACAGTATGGCTTTGGAGAGGGGAGTGTAATACTGAATCCTATGTGGGATACTGAAGGTTGTGAGGCAGGCTTAAGGAAAAAGCAGGTAGGGGGAAAAAAGTACAGGAAAGGGAGGCAAGGGGTTGTGGAACAAAGGAAGAGAAGAAAGGGGCTGGGGAGAGACCAACCAGGAAAGAGTGGCTGGAAGAGAGGGAGGTGGGGAGTGGGTGTGGGGAGGGGGATGCAGGATGCAGCTGGCTCGGCATGGCTGATGGAGAAGAGCTGCTCTCAGGAGCCCTAGGCAGCTCAAAGGATGAGGAAGGCAGGGAGGAAACCCATATTTCCCCGACACCTACTGTGTGCTAGACTTGGAGGAGCATGTTTATATCATGCTATTGTTCATTTTTACAACTTAGCAAAGGGAACATTTTACAGAGAAGGCACCTGAAGCTCAAAGTGATTTGTTCAAGGTTATGTGAAGGGTGAGCCTGGCCTTACTCAAATCTAAGCCTGCCCCGAGCAATAAGGAAAGAAGCCAGGGAAGGGCAAGACCTATTCACAGCAGTGGGTTCTGGGGAATGGCCTCCTTTTGCAGAGACACCTCTGGGGAGGGGTGCCACAGGAGTCAAACTTCCATGGGTCTGTGCCCCTGGAAGGCAGGAAAGACGTGAAGGTAAGGACTGGGATGGATTCCTCTGTGTACCGCAGCCTTGCCCCCAGCTTGAAGCAAAGGACTAAGATAGGTCTGGTGGACTTGAAAACAATCCAGTGAATGAATGAAGGAAAAAGAATAAATGAACAAACAGCAAGTCTGCAGTCCACTTCGGGGAGGGTACTGGGGCCAGGTGGGAAAGCCTGCGGAGTGTGGTAGAGGGCAGAACTCACGGCAGTGCACTGCCGGAGCAGGCACGACTGCTTCATGCGCCCGGGGCCCCCGAACTTCTTCATGTCTCGGCAGAAGTGGCAGTCCCCGCACTCAGTTCGCACACAGGCCCGGCAGCGGCGGCAGCGGGTTCGGCGTCGGCGCGCTCCGGCCCCCGGCCCCCGGCTGCTCGACGACATTGGGGGCGTCAGCAACGCCGAGGGCTGTGGGTAGATGGTGGCAGGGTCAGGTGGGCCTATTGGGGCCCCTGGCCTGAGAGACTCCTGGAGGCCTCCCCTAACCCTTGATAGCCAGAGCTGGCCATCCTGCTCAGAAGGACAAGAGACAAGGAGGTCACTCCTCCTGTTGGGGGGCAGGGGGCGAATGCTCTCTCTACTCAAGGCCTCTACACAGGAGACACACACACACACACCGCCCCCAGGCCCCCTCCCCACCAGGAGCCAGGAGAAGAGGCTTCCTGACCTTGCTCCACTAACACTTCCTCAGTGCCTTCTTCTCTAGAGGGAAGAAATGGGCACTGGGTCCTCTCCTCTGACATCCCCACATGCAAGCTCCTTAGGAAGGCCAGGGGATCCTTCTCTCTGGAACTCCTCAGAGAGATTCCAACTCTTCCCCTATTATCCAAATGATGAACACCCCAGTCCTCCCCAATCTGAAATTCCCCAGATTTACCTCCAAGACACCCACAAATTGCTGGGTGGGAGCTCCAGACTTTTCTTTCTCTCTTTCTCATGCACAGAGGACTCACCTTACCCCGACACAACCCCCATCCAATCTCTCTTGCCCCAAAATCTAGATATTCTCACAGCCCTGACACTAAGGATCCATTCTCCACCTCTCCCCAAATTCCCAGGGCTCTGAGAACCGCCTCCGCCCCCTCACATACTCCTTTGGAGCCCTTGCTAAGCTGAAGTTCTCAACCACTCTGCTCCCCACAGAGCTTCCTCTGCTCCATCCTCCCCTAGCGTCCCTCAGGTCAACCTGGGCAATCTCCCAGATTCCCCGGGGTTCTAGAATCCAGCCTGACATCTCCACACAGCTGAAGATGGCTTCAGACCTGAACCCCCCAGATTACCATCCTTAATTGTCTAGAATCCTCTGGCTCCCCTTCCCATAGAAACCAGATCCTCCAAGATCCCACAAGGATTCAGAAGGCCTAGAGGGTCTCTTCCCAGCCAGTCTTACCCCAGTTTTCCCCTTTCTGGGGACTTCCAGACCCATCCATTAGGGGAAGGGGCCCTCTAGCGCTCCAGGGGAGGGGCCTGGGGGGCGGCGACTGCAGGCGAGGGTGGGGGTCTGCAAGGAGAAGCGGGTTCTAGGAAGGAAGGCCAGTTCCCCGGGGCTGGGCGGTCATAAGAAGGAGGGCTGGAGATGAGAAGGAGCCGGGAGTAGAGAGGGTAAGGCTGGGGGCGGGGAAGGTAGCGAGAGGCCGGGCTGAGGATGAATGGGAGTGGGAGCTGCCCAGGTCTTGGGGTGCGGAGGAGCCGCATGCACCCACCTCACACGTGTCCCGGGAGCCATCTCTCCCTTCTCTGCAGCTCCCGGCGGGTCGGCGGCCATCGGCGGCGGGGGCGCCGGGCGGCGCGGGGCGCGGAACGCTCAGAACGCCGGGGTCCACGGCCCCCCCGAGGGCGCTCGGCCCCTCCCTCCGGCGGAGGCCGGGACGGCGGCGAATGGAGATGGGGGGCGCCGGGGGCGAGGCCCTCCCACGGGCTGCGGCGCGGCCCTTCCAGGGGGAGGTCCTGCTCCGGGGGGCTCAGTCCCTCAGCCCCCCCAGGCCACCAGGGGCTCCTCGGGCGCAGGGTGCTCAGCTTCTGCCCTGGCCCCTCTCAGTCCGGGGTCCCAGTCCCAGCTCCCCTCCCCCTCCCCGCTTCTCCCCAGCACCCCCGGCCCTTTAACTGGCCCCTTCCCGGCCCCCACTGCCCAGGGGTCCAGGGCCAGGCCTGGGCCCCCCCGCCGTTTCCGGGGTTCAAGCCCCGCCCACCGCCGGTTCCCGGGGAGGGGGGGGTCCTTGTAACCTGCCCCCCTCCCCTGGGCCCGCCCCTGGACTGCGGCCCCCGGCCCTTAGGCTACGGGACGAGAGGAGGGGGTGAAGGAAGCTGCTCCGGCCCCGCCCCCCAGCCCGCGCGCGCCCCCGCCCTCTCCCCTTCCCCCAGCGCGCGACCCTCGGGAGATAGGGATTTAAATAAAATTTGAATAAATATCTCTCCTCAGGCGGGACGATGGAGGGAAGGGATGGAGGGGGGCGGGGGTGGGGGGAACGGGACAGTTGGGGTGTCTCAGCCCCCCTGGTCCCCCTGCCCCGCGCTGCTTCGGCCCGGGGCCCTGGCCGCCTCTCTCATCCCTCCTCAGCTCCTTCCTCCTTCCTCCTCTCTTCCCCCACCCCTCCCTCCTCCTTCCCTCCTCCTCCTCCTCTTTACTCCCTCCTTCTCCCAGAGGAACCCCGCCCCCTGCCCCCTCCTGCTCGCACCACCTCCACTTTCCAGGACGAACTCACGCAGGGCACGACGGAAGTCGTAGTCCTGCGGACACCTGTACTACCGTGGGAACAAGGAGGCGCTGGGGGAGGTGGAGACTACAAACAAGATGGCGCAGGGACCGCCGGCCGGACGCGGAGGCTGCCGGGAGTTAGAGTCCGGCACCCCGGAGGCTCCCCGTTGCGGAACATAGAGAAGTAGCGGGAACGGTGACTACAAACAAGATGGCCTTCTCCCCCGACCCGACCTCCTTCCCAGGCACTCACACGCCCTCTTGTCCACAACCCTCCGCGTGTGTGGTACCTGACGGGAGTCGCAGTCCATCTGCTGCCTTCCCGCTGCCATTTCTACTCGTCAGGAACAATGGAAAGGTGAAAAGAAACGAGGACTACAAGCAAGATGGCGGAAGAGGGGCGTACACCTGACTGGTAGTCGATCTTATGAGGTGCGATGGGAATAGTAGTTTTCTAGCCTTCTTTTGTTCCTACAGAATAGCGGAACCAGGAGAATAAGGAGACTACCATAAAGATGGCAGGCCACCTGGCCTCTCCCCATCGCTTCATTCCACCACCTTGGACACCTCGTCCTCCTGTAACATCAAATCTCCCACCCCGACGCACAGCACGACGGGAGTTGCAGTCTTCCCGGCTCCCCCGCTATTATCTTCAGCAGAGACAATGGAAAGGAAATGGGGCGGGGGTTTTAAGCGAAGATGGCGGTTCAAGGAAAGGGGAGACGGCCACATGGAATTTGTAGTCCACGCGCTAAAGCTACTCCCTGCGGAAATGGGGGAAAGGACTACAGCAAAGATGTCAGTCTACTCGGTCGCCTTTTGCGCCGGGGCCTTCTGGGGCACGTAGTCCCTGCTTTGGCTCTTCAGAAAAAGGACATTGGCCGTTGAAATATGCATCATCGCGGACACGCTAATTTGTGAGTCGACGGAAACGGAAAGCTTCTTTCCCCCACTCTCCACCACCCTATTCTGAATGGCCTGCCGGGAAATGTAGTCCCAAGCCATCATTCCCTAGCCCAGGGGGACAATTTATGTCACCAATGAGGAACGGTGCCGGCGGAGGAGAATAACCGCCGGGAAATACAGGAACACATCATGTCCGCCTCGCGTCATAGTTCAAGAGAAGGCTCTTAAGGGAGAGCAAAAGTAATCGGTACTGTCGCGACAAAGGATGCGAGCGTCTGTGCTGATGTCCCTTGAAAAGCTTTGGCGCCTCCCACCCAGTGATCCCAAGCCTCAGGGCACTAGGATCTTCAACTCGTGAGGGCCCCAGGGAGAAATGCTCTGGAGTCAAATTTCCTTTTTTGGGAAAGTCACCAAACCTCGCTCTTTCTTATCTTAAAAATGGAGATAATGATACCTACCTCGAAGCAGAATTTTAGGATTTAAGCAAGACAATGTCCAGGAAAGTGCCCTACTCAAGGTCTGCCAGGGGCATGTATGGATAGTTCCTTTTCCGTGGTCCTTTCCAGCTCGCCGATCTGGGATCCCCGGGATCCATGCTGCCCAACAGAGTTAGCTCCGGTGAAAAGAGAACTGTGGCGGGCAGGCTAACCCCATCTTGAGTACCCACTCCCAACCCCACCCCATCCTCCTGCATCCTCAAGCATCCACTACCGATCTCTGCTTCCAGGGGGCGTCCATTCTCTATTTGACTGAGGTCGTACAAACGGCCCAATTCCTCACCTTGCCCAGTCTCACCCCCTGCCTGCTCTTTAGCCAACCTTAGCGGCATCCCCCAAGACACCTCATCTGCCAAAGAAAATGGGGCTGCTTCCTACCTCTCCACCTCTGTGCCTTCTTACCTGCTTATTTAATCCTCCTCCTTTGCCTGGAAAACTCCTCTCTTCTTTCAGGCAAACTGCTCCAAGGCAGACTCCTGTGCGTCCCTCCCTCTTCTGTGTTTGGGAGGAGAGGATTTGAGGGCCCTGAGAACTGGTGGGTGTAGTTTTTCTGGTAAGGAAGTGTGGTATGAAGTCCCAGATTTGCAGGGACTGGCCTCAGGCTCACACTTTATCAGTGGTGAAATCCTTGACTCCCAGACCTGTCTCCTTTTGCTTGCAAGACTGCTTTAGGGCATTCTCTAGAGTTATTTCCTCTGCCTTGATAATGCCTTTCCCCACCTCCACCCCACTTCTCCACCCAATTAACTACTACTCCTGGTCTCTCTGTTTAAATGCCACTATCTCAAGGAAGGCTTCCTCTTATTTCCAGATGAGATTCGTTTATTGTCTCTTCCACTAGATTGTAAGCTTTATGAGGAGTTCATCTCGTTATTAACTGCTTTTAGCCTCACAAGAATCCTGTAAGAAAGATCCCATTTTAGAGGTGAAGAAAGGGGGGCTCAAATAAAAAGAAAAGATGTCCACAATGCCCCAGAAGAGACGAGTGATAGGGTCAGGATTCAAACCCCAGACTCTACATCAGCTGTAGAATGATCAAATCGAGTCCATTCGTGTGTTTAGTTTGGACCACATGACATATTAAAATAGCAGGAACAACAAATTACTTGTGCAAAGCTGGATTTCAGGTTTTTCTTGAAAAAGCCTGAAATCTAGCAACACTGGGTCTGCAATCCTTGAACAAGAAATAGCTGGAGCTGAGCAGCGGCTGTCCGGTTTGGATAAGACCAGTCCCCCATAGGTGTTTCCCCCCCTTCCCCTCCAGTTTGCTGCCTTCGTAATGTAATGTAATGACCTCGTTCCATCAATTGAGATAGCCTGAGCGAGCCTATTAAGGGTCAAGACCATTTCTTACACTATGTTAGCACCCACAGCTGGGTGGGTCGGTCAATGAGAGACCACATGTAAAGATTTTTACTTTTCATTTTTTAACTACTTCTCAGTTGTAAATTTTTACCATGAGCAGATATTATTTGTATTTGTAAAACATGAGCTAAAGAAGTTATAACCCAGCCACGTGGACATTAAAATATAAAGACAACAGTCAGACCCCACACATAAGTGATCTTAGGGGATATAGCACCCTGAGCCCTTTTTCCTTTGTACAAAAATGACGTTTGTTTTCTGTTAACCTATTTATGCATTTTGTTTAAGAACCTTTGGAAGGAGGGCTTAAGATCACTCAGTGATGGTCTCCTATATTGCATACCAATTTCAGAAATAGGTCAGGCCATTCAGTCTTCAATAGGAAGCTGCTAAAAAGGAATGGAAGGTACTTTCCTGCTTTCAGAACTGTCTGCCACCTTGGAATGAGCATGCAGAAGTCAGGAGCTGGAGCAGTCCATTTACCCTGAGGCTCTTCTTTAGCAGTGGTTACTTTTCCTTCTCAATCTCTTCTGAGTCTCTGTAGAAGTTTATAGTTTCTAGATCAGCCAGAGCAGGCTAACAAACAATTCCCAAATCTTGATAGTTTATAACAACAAAGGTCTGTTTTTTGCTCATGCTGCCAATCCAGCACATGCTGATAGGCCAACAGTGGCCCCATTTCAACATGAGCTTCCATGATCACCATCACACATGGAAGGGTCTTGAGGAAACACCCACTGGCTTTTAGAGCTTCTGCTCAGAAGTGACACGTCTGTTTTGCTCACATTTTATTGACTTAGCCATACCTAACTGCAAAGGAGGCAGAGAAGGGAATTCTTTGCCCATGACTGAAAGGAGAAGAACTGGAGTATTTGTGAACAGCCCTAATGACAAGCACAGCTTCCGATGGATTGTAGGGGGAAATAGTGCCACCATACAGAGGGTTTTCTGGGTGAGCTCTGGCTCCAAGACACCCACTGAGGGAGCTTTTTTGTTGTCACATGGGATGGTGACATCCTCATAAAGCAGTTTGATTTACCCAAAACTAAAGTGGGCAGAATCCTTCTGTGAGGGGTAGGTAGCTGCCTGGATTTGGTTGGTGGAGTCTCAGAAGTGAATTGCCCAGGAATGGGTGTGGCTTCCGGCAGCTATAGGGTACCTGCTTAGTGCTCATTGACCAGTGGTCCTGGAGGCTCTTGAGTCCAACTGTAGCTGGGGTTCTGCTGGCAATTTACATTGCCAGTAGAAATTTCTCCTTGGATCATTTTGAATTTACAATGTAAATAATGTCCAATCTCTTTTCATAGATGGCCCCTTCCGTATGGGAGCTAGGATCGATGGTCTCAGTGGGTTCCTGCAGCAAGGGCTCTGGACATTTTGAAAGTCTCTCTTTAAGTTACTGCAGGACTAGGATCACACGTGAACTTCTCTCTAGATGTCTGTGAAGGGCATGAACCTTTCTTGAAAAAGCTATTTGATGCTGAAGTCTTGCTACTAAAAGATGAGTCAGAATAAAGAACCCAGGAATAGATGGGCCACAGCACAAAAAGACTATTGGTTACCAATGAAAATACTAAATATCAAACTAAGATTAAACAATTGAGGATATCAGACTTTCAGAATAGAAAGTAAAGTAAATATTACAAATACGAATGAATAAAAATAATATAGCCAATAAAAGTTGAATGTTAGGGGGCAGAGGGTTAAGAGATATATTATGAATTAAATGGGAGTGACTAATACACCATGGAAGCAACTAGCAGTGTTTACCTTTTTCAACTTTGCATTTTGAAATACCTTCAAACTTACAGAATAGTTTCTAAAATAATACCAAAACCATACAGAGAACTCCAACATACCTCTGCCTACCCCTCCAGATACCCACATCCACCAGTTTTAACATTTTACCTCATTTACCATAACATCTGTCTATCCATCCATCTATCCACCTATTTAAAAAAATTTTTTTAAACATAACAACAAACACAAATTTTTTTAAATATAACAACAAACAGGAACATTCTTATCATATGATCCTTCCATTCTTGGTATATAATCAATAACTGACAATATCAACCATCTATCTATTTATACATCTGTATATCTATCAATTCATTTTCTGAACACTTGAGTGAAGGTTGTATACATCATGCTTCTTGAATACTTAATGAGCTGTGTCCAGTTTTTTTAACTGTGATTTTAAAAATAATGTGTTACCTCCATGTTTTTCAGAATCTTTTTCTTAATTTCATAGGAAGAAATTTTACTCTTAATCTTATAGGAAATAATGTCATTCATAGTGAAGAAATATTTACCTGAAGTTGAACAGTCCTATCAGTTTCCCTTCTGTTTCTTCTGTTAAATTCAAGTAAAATTAAATGTAATGTTTTTTGTTTTAAAATAGGACATATAGTATGACCACACAACTATAAAATTTTTCCTATCTCTTTATTTACCTAATGGGATGTCTGGAATTATGTTCACCAAATGTTAATATGGTAATGGTTATTTGTGGATGGTGAAATATACTGGTTTGTTGGTTTCTTCTTTGTACTTTGTTCTTTTCTTATTTGCTAGAATTTTTATAATAAACAGGTAGCATTTTAATAAAAAAGAGAGTCATTAGTCTTTGAAATATATAGTTTTAAGAATATATTGTAATAAGTTTTGTAGTTTAGTATAAATATAGAAAATATGAGCTTAACGGACTACATTGTGCCATGAATTTAGAATATAACCTGGAAATTTTTAAAAATATGTATTTCAGCCACTTTCTTGTCAAACTAGAATATATATGTATAATTATGATTAAAAAAGGACTAGCATGGAATGATCTTTCAGCAACATTGTTACATGAAAAAAGTAAGGTACAGAACACTGTGTGTGATTGCTACCACTTGTTTTTAAAAGGCCCGAAAAGAAACATATATATTTGAAAAGAAACATATATATTTGATCATATATCCCTTAAGGATCCAGAAGAAATAAGCAAATGCAGTTGCCTTCAGGGAGGGGAACTGGGTAGCTAGGGAACAAAACTCTTACACTGAATATATGCCCTTTTGAATATTGAACTGTATAAATGAATTACCTGTCCCAAAATGACTGCATTACATTGGTGAAAAATCATACACACACACACACACAAACACATAATTAGAAGAATCAAATGATATTAAATACTTTCTGGGAAATTCTAAAACACACATTGGTTGATTGAGGATCACACAACTGGATTGAACAAACAGGCCTTAAACCCCCCTTGAAGGCCAAACTCCAGGCAGGGCAGCTATGATGCACAATCCCTGGCCTAGCCCAGAATAAGGAGGATGCCTCAGGCCTCTAACTAGAGATGAGGGTTTAGGATCAATTTTCCCCATAATCTAGGATTTGTGAGTACAGTCGTGACCCCCCTGCACAATACTGCATCTTCCCCAAACTCTTCTTTCACAGAAAAACTAAGCCCCCATGAAATAGCACCACCAGCCCTCTACTGGGACCCATGCCTCCATCCTTTTTTTAAAAATGGGTCCAGCTTCCTGACTTTACTAAGCCCAGGGCAACCTTTAAGCTCTAGCTGAAGGTTTGGATTTGCTGCCTTTCTTTCGCTAGGAAGACCTGCATCCAAGCATGCCCCAATAATGACTAGCAATATTTGGGTGCATTTATAATAATAATAACAAAAGTGTAGTTATATGTATCAACCTTTTAGTCAAATTTATCAACATTTTATTTTTACTTTATGGGTACTGTGTTTTGTGGCTTACTTTAGAATAGACTTTCTCTTAGCCTCAGCTTTAAAATATTCTATATATTTGCTTAATGATTTCATATTTGCACATTTAGGTCTTTAATCCATCTACATTTTTTCATGAAAGAAACAGTAATATTTTTGCAGTTAATCATGGACAATGTCCACCACAAGATTCAGTGTTATACATTCCCATGTTTTAACCTCTAACTTTCCTTCTGGTGACATACATGAATCTAAGCGTCCCCTTTCTACCACATAACCCATCTACAGTTTATTTTTTATTTTTTATTATTTATTTAACTTTTTTTTGTATAATATAGATACAAGGCAAAGAAAGAAAAAGGCAGTAATGTTTAGAGCATTCCTCAACAAGCAGTTACAGGACAGATCCCAGAGTTTATCATGGGCTACCACACCATCCTCTCAGTTTTCCTTCAGCTGCTCCAGAATATGGGAGGCTAGAAGGAATAAATTTTTTTTTCACCATTACAATCGACTTTTTTTCCTTTTTTTTTTTTGTGAAAAATAACATATATATAAAAAAGCGATAGATTCAAAGCACAGCACAACAATTTAGTTGTGGGATAGATTTCAGAATTTGGTATGGGTTACAATTCCACAATTTTAGTTTTTTACTTCTAGCTGCTCTAAGATACTGGAAACTAAAAGAAATATCAACTTAATAATTCAGCAATCATATTCGTTTGTTAAACCCTATCTTCTCTGTATAACTCCACCATCACCTTTTATCTTTCTATCCCATTCTTTGGGGTTATTTGGGCTACGGCCATTCTAATTTTTTCATGTTAGAAGGGGCTGTCAGTAATATGGGGTAGGGAGATGGAACTAGCTGATGTTCTGGAGAGGCTGGCCCCTCGAAGTTTCAGGGTTTATCTGTTCCAGGAACATGTCTGGAGATTGTAGGTTTCTGGTAAATTACCTTTGTAGAACTTACAAAGTTCTTGGAACCTTTGTAGAATCTTATATTGACCTAGGTGTTCCTTAGGATTGGCTGGAATGGTTTTGGTTGAGGTTTGGCAAGTTATGACAGGTAGCAATGTCTAACTGAAGCTTGCATAAGAGTGACCTCTGAAGTAGCCTCTCGAACCTATTTGAACTCTCTCAGCCATTGATACTTTATTAGTTACACTTCTTTTCCCCCTTTTGGTCAGGATGGAATTGTTGATCCCCCAGTTCCAGGGACAGATTCATCCTGGGGGGTCATCTCCCAGGTCGCCAGGGAGACATTCACCCCTGGATGTCATGTCCCACATAGGGGGGAGGGCAATGATTTCACTTAAGAGTTGGGCTTAGAGAGAGTGAGGCCACATCTGCATCTAAAGTTTTTTTTTTTTTTTAATGCTGTAAGGAAGGGATTTACCTTAGGGAAGGTTTCTGAGAAGCAGAACCTGAGCCTGGGATTTTTTTTTTTTTAATTTTTAAATTAATTCTTAAATTTTTAAAAAAATATGACAACAAAGAAACACAAACATTCTTAACATACGATCATTATGTTTCTACATATATAATCAGTTATTTACAATAACATCACAGTTGCATATTCATCATCATGATCATTTCTTAGAACATTTGCATCAATTCAGAAGAAGAAATTAAAAAACAGAAAAAAATTCATACATACCATACCCCTTACCCCTCCCTTTCTTTTATTTATTTATTTTTAATTTATGATACATAACCACATACAAACACATTCTTATCATATGATCATTCCATTCTTGTTATATAATCAACTCACACTATCATCACATAGTTGTATATTCATCATCATGACCACGTCTCAGAACATCTGCATCAATCCAGAAAAAGCAACAAAAAAAAGACAGAAAAAAATTCATACATACCATACCCCTCCCCCTCCTCCCACCAATTGCCAGCATTTCAATCTACCAAATTTATTCTAACATTTGTTCTCCCTATTATTTATTCATTTTTAATCCATATGTTTTACTTGTCCATTGATAAGGTAGATGACAGGAGCATCAGACACAAGGTTCTCACAGCCACACAGTCACACTGCGACAGCCATATCATCATACAATTATTTTCAAGAAGCACAGCTACCGGAGATATGAGCTGGGGATTTTTGATCAAGTGATTAGAGGAATGTTCTCAGGAGAAGGAGAAAAACTGAGCATGAATGTGGTCTCAGCTGGTGACTAGCTTTGGTTTGATTGCAGAGGAAGCTCTTGAGCACAAAGGATACCACCAAGGTAGTCCCACCTTAAGGCCCATCACAGGCTAAGGTCTGCTGTGGGGAGGGGTACAAGGCAGTTCTCCAGAGATGGTGCAACTGGGGTAAAGGGGATCTGGGTGGGGCACTGACAGCACGCATTGCACAGTTCACCCTTGTTGCTTCTCAAATCCACTTGCTTCTCCCTTAACTTCACTCCATTCAGACCTAGTTTTTCCAGGATTCTGATTGATTACAAGTTCTAGGTGATCTTTAAAGTCATAAAAACATTCCTCCCTGCTTCCATCAGGTAGTAGCAGTCCTATGACCTCACCATGCCCCAGGTCTATTACTCTTCAGGTGGCAACTCCTTTCTTTGCCTGCTGCTCTATTGGCACAGCACTAGGAGAAAAAAGTGACCAAGCAGTGGCTGTAGCTCAAAATTCAAGGGGACTCTTGCTGTGTCTCCTGCGGGAAGCATCCCTCCCCACTCTAGGAATGAGGATTTCTAGATTCACAGGGCCTAAAGTTGGGGAACTGGAACCACAAACTCCTCAGGGTGTCCTTGGGAGTGCTGATCAGTGGCGGCTCCCAGTTCTACCCCTTGGTTTCCAGCCCCAGGCATTTTCCCTCCTGCAGCACAGCACCATGTAACAGCTGGTGGCTTAAAGTATTTACCTCCATCTGATAAAAGGAGCATCGGACACAAGGTTTTCACAATCACACGGTCACATTGTGAAAGCTATATCATTATACAATCATCATCAAGCTACGTGGCTACTGGAACACAGCTCTACATTTTCAGGCAGTTCCCTCCAGACTCTCCATTACATCTTGAATAACAAGGTGATATCTACTTAATGCGTAAGAATAACCTCCAGGATAACCTCTAGACTCTGTTTGGAATCTCTCAGCCATTGACACTTTGTCTCATGTCACTCTTCCCCCTTTTGGTGGAGAAGGTTTTCTCAATCCCTTGATGCTGAATCTCAGCTCATTTTAGGGGTTTTCTCAATCCCTTGATGCTGAGTCTCAGCTCATTCTAGGAGTTCTGTCCCACGTTGCCAGGAAGGTCCACACCCCTGGGAGTCATGTCCCACGTAGACAGGGGGAGGGTGGTGAGTTTGGTTGTTGTGTTGGCTGGAGAGAGAGGCCACATCTGAGCAAGAAAAGAGGCTCTCTTGGGGGTGACTCTTAGGCCTAAATTTTAAGTAGACTTGACCTATCCTTTGTGGGGTTAAGTTTCATATGAACAAACCCCAAGACTGGGGGCTCAGCCTATAGCTTTGGTTGTCCACACTGCTTGTGAGAATATCAAGAATTCAACGTGGGGAAGTTGAATTTCTCCCTATTCTCACCATTTGCAAGACTTTGCAAATACTTTTCCACTCACTGATTGAATCACGCTGGGATTCATCAGGGCATCAATCTGGACAAACCAACAAAATCTCATGTCCTACCCAAGATTCCAAGTACTTATGGTGTTCAATCAAGCTATCTACATAAGTTATATTAGGAAATGCACTAATCAAAATATAAATTTTGTCCCAAATAAACATTTTTTGCTTTAGTCTCACACATAAGGTGAAATTTTAAAATATTAATTACCATCTATTTTCAGCACCCTGCAGTAATGACATTCCTTTGTTCTTCCTCATGCAAAAACATTTTTAAAATTTGTTCATTTAGTCACTATTATTATACACTCTAGGCATGCCTAGATTATACCATCTCAATCTTTATTGTCTTATCTTTCTTTCTGATTTCATTTATGCCCCCAGCCCTCCTCCCTCTATCATTCTCACATGCAGCTTCATTCAGTGTTTTAACATAATTGTATTACAGTTAGCTAGAATTGTTAGCACATTTTTATTCAACATAGCTTTAGAGTACTTTTTATTATTCGGTAGGGTCTTCTCATGTGATTAGACTCTGTTCAGGTGTCATCTCCTCTGGGAGGTTCAGGGTACACGGGGAATTCATTATGGAGTGCTAAGCAGAGGACAGTCCTGTTGTGTCTAACTTTACTATCTCCCAATTTTAAAGCTGACACCCCAATCTCCCATCATACTTTATACTCCCAGTCCAGGGCTGGTTACTGCTCTTTCTCTGATGTCCCTCATCATGCCTAGTGCTGCTCATGAAGCAGAGATGAAGCTCAGTGGGATCCCAAAGGCTGTCAAGGGCCAGATTGGGACTGGGTTAGGAGCTGGGGACAAAGTGGGGTCTGTGTCCCCTACTTGGCCATCATGGTATCAGACCATGTTTCCCTAGCATGGGGACAGATGGAAGTGCAGATATTGTGACAGCAAAAGAGCTGCATCTCAGGATGGCAGGGAACAGCCTGGATATTGGAGCCAGCCCTGTGCTCAAGACCTCTACAACTCATTTGTTGGTTAATCTTCACAAACTGCTGAACCTCATCTGTAAAAGCAGGTTGTTACAAGGATTAAATGAGATGATGTCTCTGTATAAAGGGACTGGTAGCATAAAAGAGGCTAAGAGAGTGTGGTTCTGACCTTCTCCTTCTACCTCATCTGCTACATGGAGCTGAAGGGACCCAGGCTACTAGGGCAGTGGAAAGGGCTCATAAGCTGGAAGTGCCAAGCCTGAGAGACTAGAGGTAGTCACAATGGAACAGAACCCCACTTCTGAGACAGATTGCTAGGCTCAAATCTAGCACTGCCCCCTACTAGCTGCGTGACCCTGAGCTAGTCACTTAAGCTTGCCATGCTTCGGTTTCCTCATCTGAAATATGGGGAAACAATACCACTCACTCTGGAACTTTTGCAAAGAAAAAACTGAGTTAATATACAGAAAGAGCTTAGAACAAGGTCAGGCCACTAGCAAGCACTCCATAAATGTTGTTGTTGTTGATGATGATGATGAAGGCTGAGCTGCAAAGCTGTGCACTTCAGGAAGCAGGGACCTTGTCAGTCTCATCCACCCCATCTTCTCAGCATCTGGAAAGGTACTGTAAGGCATTAATCAGAGGAGTGGGCTGGGCATCTCTGCCTGCCCTGGGGGCCTCTCTTTACACACCCTATACTAGCCCTGAAGAGACGCCTCACCCAGACAGGGGCTGAGGAGCAGAGAAGGCTTCCCAGGGGAGTGGACACCAGGTGGAAAGTTAAAAGACGAGCCAGTCGTTTTATCTACCTTTTCGACAGATGAGTAAAACATACGGATTAAAAATAAATAATAGGGGTGGGCCACGGTGGCTCAGCAGGCAGAGTTCTCGCCTGCCATGCCAGAGACCCGGGTTCGATTACCAGTGCCTGCCCGTGCAAAAATAAATAAATAAATAAATAACAGGGGGAACAAATGTTAAAATAAATTTAGTAGATTGAAATGCTAGTGATAAATGAAAGGGGAGAGGTAAGGGGTACGGTATGTATGAATTTTTTTGTTTTCTTTTTATTTCTTTTTCTGAATTGATACAAATGTTCTAAGAAATGATCATGATGATGAATATACAACTATGTGATGATATTGTGGACTACTGATTATATATGTAGAATGGAATGATCATATGGTAAGAATGTTTGTTTGTTGTTATGTTTAAAAAATTTTTTTTAATTAAAAAAAAAGAAAGACAGGCCAGGAGGAGTGAGTGGGCCTTCTAGGCACGAAGAACCACACAAGTAGAGGTCTGGTGATTCACAGAATCACCAAATTGCATGCTCCAGGCTGGGGCATGGACTGGGTGAATGAATTCCTTGAAGGCCAAGCCAGGGAAGGGCACAGGGGTGGCAAGAGGGGACAAGGCAGCCCTTGCTCTCCCCCATCCTGCCGTAGCTCACCACCCCCAATCTCCTCTTTGCTACCTCTACTTGGCTTTGCTTGTTCCCGAAATGTGTCAAACATGCTCCCACTCTGGGGCTCTGTACTTGCTGTTCCCTTGCCTAGAAAAAGGGGACAAGGAGCGGCCATCAGAGTTTGGAATGGGGTTGGGGTTGGTATTGGGTCTAGAGTGAGCATCTGGTTTGGGGTTCATTTTTATTTGTTCTGACTCATTACGTGGTAATGCTTGAAAGTTCTCAGATGGATGGGTGCCAGATCTCATGGGAGCTGATGTACAACTGGATAGGGACTAGGGCTCAGCTGTGGGGTGAGGAGGCATTGAGTCTCTCACAGCTGGCTGCAGCATTATATACTACTGGGGCTACCTTGAGAAGCCCAGGAGAGGCCTCCTCATAGAGGCCAAGGTCAGGCTTCCTATCAGCCAGAGCACTTGGTGAACAGGGTCACTGAGAGCCTGTGAAGTGGGAATTATCCCAGTTTCCAGATAAGGAAACCACCTGAGGCTCCAAGAGGTTGAGTAACATATCCAAGATCACCCAGCTAATGACGGACAAAGTCAGGAATTGAATCCACTTCTGCTGACTCCTAAACTGCAGGTATTCCCAAGGTATCAACTTCTAGTAAGACCAAGGCAGAAACAGAGATGGGTGGGTCTGCAGGGTGGGGCAAGGCAGGGTGGGGGAGCTAATTACTTCAGCCCCAATGCAGCTGGGCCTGGAACAGGAGCTAATTCCTCCATGGGACCCCAGAGAGATAGAGAAACTGAGGCCCCTGAGAGAGCCAAGCTGTGGTGGGGCTGGCGAGGGTTAGTCTGCCCTTGAGAGCGAGGCCCTGTCCCACGTCCACCATCCATCTGTGAATAGCACCAGATCGAGTATCTGCCTCCCTCTTTCCCTCCTCCTCCTTTCCCTCCCCCCTCCCCTCCTCTCCTACTCCTCCACATCCATGACCTGGTCCACGCCTCACTGCACTCACTCAATGGGCCTACTCTAATCCCCCGACATCACCGCCTGCCCAGCACTGGCCCGCCCACCAGCCCTGGCAGCCCCTAGCCCTGGAGACCTCCTTTTAGGTCCCTGTTTAGGACCTCCCTCCTGAGAACCCATCTTTTTCCTAGGATCTGCCCTGGCCTTGCTGTGTGACTCCAGGTATGTAGCTGCCCCACTCTGGGCCTCAGCCTCCTTATCCAAGTCTCCCCAACTAATCATATCAACCTGTTTTGGTTTCTTTCTTCTCAGCATCCTGTCACTTTAGGAAATTGTTCATTATTCGTTCACGTTTACTGTTGTCCTCCCCGACCAGATTGTGAGCTCTGCGAGGTGGGGACCTGATCTGCTTTATTCACCCTCATGCTCGGTACAGAGTAGTTGCCAAATTATATCTGTCGATTGAACATATGGATGAATGATGAATGAACGAACAGATGAATCTCCTGCCTTCAGCAGGACAGGGTGGGCCCTTTCCCTCCATGCCACTATCCAGCCAAGGGGAGTAGGATAGCACAGTATCCCAGTCTGACTGACCTGACCCTGACTCGCCAGGCAGTGGTGAGAACTGAACACTCACTTCATTACAGAGAGATTAGGAAAGCTCTGGAGAGGGACCAGAGCCTAGCATCTGTCTCCTGTCACACCCTACACTTTTCCCAGGGGTCGGCGGCCTCAGGCATGTGTAGCTGTGTGCTGTGTCTGGGCAGTGGGAAGCCACTGGGGCAAGATCTCCAAATACATCACAGGCTGAGCCATGGCTGGATCCCAGGACTTCTGACCCCTAGCTGCAAGCATGTCTGCATGCACATGTGTGGGTATAGAGGGTGCCCACCCCTCGCGTGGGCATGCCTGCTCTCCGTGTGGACCTGTGTGGCTGTACTATGTGTTCCCATGCCTGGGACTCTGGGTGTGTAGCGTGTGCAGGCACAGTCAGGTGTGCAGGATACAACATGTTCAGAGGCATAGTGCTAGACGGGCAGCACCACGAGGGCAGGGGGTTTTGCTTGTCTCCTGTCCCACTGCAACTCCCCCAGGCTGGCAACTGGTACATGGCAGCTGCTCAGTACATATTTGTAGAATGAATGACTGAACTAGGAAAGTGTGCGCCTGGGTCTGGTGGGTGCCCACGTGCTAACACATGTGTAGACGTGTGTATGCCCCTGTGTTTCAGGGTGCACCTGGGCGTGGGTGATGCCACTCACACACCACTCCTCCTGTCCCTTTTCCAAACTCCCTGTAAGCCAGGGCTGAACCTGGGTCTCCATGGGGCGGAGCAGGGGGCCGCCTCCCGGAGGAAACTGGATCCCAGGACGTGCGGAGCTGCAGGGAGCGGGGCGGCCCCTTTGTCCCCCGATAATCCCTCCCCGCCCTTGCTCCCTCCCTCTCAGCCACCAGGGCTTAAGGTCGAGTTTGGGGGCTGTAAGGTACTAGGGTGCCCCCTCAATGTCCCTTTCCCTGCCTGCTCCCTGCCTCTGGGGCTTCTGCACCCCGACTCCCAGCCTCTTCGCCTGAAATGCATATCCTCTTCTTGGTCCCTCCCAAACCTCTCCCCCTCCTGTCTGGTGTCTGGGTCTGCCTCTCATTCTTTGCCAGGACCGTGCCCGCTGCCCAGGGCCCCCTCCCCAGGGCGTGGCTCCTTCCCTTCCTCCTGGGCAGCCCCAGAGCTCAGTCCCAGGTATAAAGCCACCTGAGGAACTGGAGGACAGGTGCCTGGGAAAGCCCCAGAGACTGCAGAGAGGAAGGAACCAAGGAGAGAGCATGAGTGGCCCGCTGGGTGAGTGAGGGGGCACAGGAGCCCCAGGGCCCAGGGGCCAGGAAGGAAGGGGTCACTGCCGGACCCCTCTAGCCCACCTGACCCTCTGTCTGGTTGCCTTTGCATCTTTTGGGAACTAGAAGGCTTCATTCATCATTCACTTGTTCATGCATGCAATAAATAGGTATTGAGTGCCTACTATGTTAGGTACTGTTCTGAGCAACCGGGGCTATAGCAGTGAACAAAGACAAAAATCCCTGGACTCATGGCAGCTGTGTTCTGCAGACAGATAATGCATGTAATGAATAAGTACATTATAACATGAATATGATAGAAGGTGAGTACATCCATCCAAGTTTGTTGAATGAATGAATGCATGAAAGGGGCTGCACCTTTGGCTTTCCCTTAATTGGATCTGAACTTCTGGGAATGCAGGACTGTGAAAAGGGGAAAGAAGGAAGCCAGGCTGGATTCACCTCTTACCTGCATGGCTTTACCTCTGGAGACGTCAAATCATTCTCCTGCTCTCCCAATCTTGCACTGGTGGTGGGAAAACAGATGGATCAGACATTTGAGAGGATGATTTGGCAGCATCTACTCAAACCTAAAATGAGCATGTCCTCCGATGCAGATAGTCCCACCTTCAGAAGTGCCCAGACAGGCTGGGACAAGGATATTCATGACAGCATTCATTCATTCACTCAACAAATATTGATTGATCCAGGTTAGATGCTGGGGACCGGGCAGCGAATGAAGCAGGTAAGTTCTCCTCTTTCTTGGAGCTGAGGTTCTAGTGGGAGAGACAAGAACAAGCAAGGAAATGAACAAATAAACGAGGTCCCTCTAAGCTGAAGACCACATAAAAGGGAGAGGGAGGGACTTTTGCTGTGGTGGTCAGGGAAGCTCATCTGAGCTGAGGCCTGAGGAACAGGAAGGGGCCAGCTTTGGGGAGATTTGGGGGTTGGTCCCAGCAGGCATAGCAAGGGCCTGGGGTATTAGCAGAACAAAAAGAAGGCTGATGTAGGGGGAGTATGGGATGGGGAGGGCAGGGGTAAGGGGTCAGGCCAAGCGGCTCACACACTACCTTCGTTTTGTAGGCTACTCTGAGGAGTCTGGATTTTAGGAATCCAGTGGAAGGTTTGGGGCAAGGGAGTAAGAAGGTCAGATTTTACATTTCCAAAGGCTCCCTCTGGTTGCTGGGGAGAACACACATCAGGGAGAGGCAGCTCCAAGGACAGGCACAGTTGGCACAAGCATAAAATTGGAACTGACCTCAACGTCCAGCAATAGGGAGTAGTTTAAATAGTGTCTGGTGGATCCATACTATGCGATACAATGCAGGCAATAAAAATAAAGAGATAGGAGAAGGTAAGGACATCCGTGTGGCTAGGTGGAGTAAGCTAGGGCCCAGGAGAAGGGGAGAAGGTCAGAGAGGAGATGGGCCTTTGGAGGCTTGTAGGGTGCACTGAGGACTTCAGTTTTGACTCTAAGTCAGGTGAGAACCAAGGGAGAGTTTGAGTAGAGGAGGGACATGATCGATTTAGGTGTTCGGGGCGGTGGTGGGAGTGGGAGATGCAAGGGTGAAAGCAGGGAGACCAGGGAGGTTACAGCATCAGTCCTGGTGCGAGAGGATGGCAGCTTGGGCTGAGGCAGTAGCAGTGGGAGGACAGGAAGATGTAGGTAGATTCTGGATACATCTTTTAAATCTTTTCAGGGAAAGTAACAAATACCTGGAAAAATGCAGAAGTCATAAGTGTGCACCTCAATGAATTTTCACAAAGTGAACAAATATATCCTTGTAACCAGCCCTCAGATCAAGAAACATAGACGTGAACTGCCTACCTTTTGGAGGTAGAGTCACCAAGATCTACCATGAGGTTGGATGTGGAGAGTAAGAGAAAAATGAGGCGTCAAAGAGGTCGCCATGGTTTGGATCTGAGCAAGGGAAGAATAGAATTGCTCTTAGCTGAATGGGAAAGACGGGAAAGGAGTGGGTGAAGGTGGGAAATTCAGCGTTGAGGATGGATGTGTTGAGTTTGAGAGTCTTCTTAATATCCAAGTGAAAATGTTAAGCAGGAAGCTGAAACCATGCATCTGGGGTTCAGGGGAGTGTTGTGGGTTGGAAATAACCTGCCTGAAGGGTGATTCTGCCCTGACGTGGACATACAAGGTCATTAGAAGCCACAGGAGCTATGTCTATTAGGGGAATTGTTTCAGGATGAATCGGAAGGTGGGAGCAGGGCCTTGGTGCTGACCTCTGGTTTCTTCTGCCAGCCCCCGTCTGCCTGCTGACCCTGCTGCTGCCACCCCTCAGCCCTGCAGCCCCCATCTCCCCAGCTGAGCTCATCAGTCAAGCCTACAGCCTGGCCCTCTACATGCAGAGGAACACATCAACGCTGCTGCAGACCTACGTGAGTGATGCTGGGCGTGCGCAGGGGAGGAGGGGAGAGGGGTCCTGTCCTTCCGGACCAGCCCTGGGTAGGGGAAGCAGAACAAGCCCGGGAGAAGGCGCCCTTGGAGGTCCATGGGAAGGCTGCCACTGACAGCTGGGTGGCTGTGGGTGAGTCACTGCAGCTCGCTTGGACTCGAGCGTCCTCATCTGAAAAATGGGTGGTCATCCTTGCTGACCTCTCAGGACAGCAAGGGTCAAAGGGAAGGACATACAGGTAAGGGCTTTACGGAGTCACAATAATTATTTCCAAAACTGTCTTGTTCTGTGTTTTCACCAGGCCACATATTCTATCCCCATTATCTTAGTGACTCCTCCAGCAGTTCTTAGAGGTGGCACTTTACAGATGAGGGAACTGAGTCTTAGAGAAGGTAAATGATTTGCCTGACCCCATACAGCTAGTCATTGTCAGGGTCAGGATTTGAACCAGGTCTGTGGAACTCCACGCTGTCCCCACACTACATCCATTTAGGAGTTAAAACTGGCACCCCGTTAGCTGGCTGGTTTTTGTATCCATGAGGTGCTTGTTCAAATCGTGAGTATGAATGCCTGTCTAAAACAGGTACAGGGAGCCTATTGGCCAAAGGTCCTCCGATCCCACCCCTGCCTGCCTTCTTGCAGTTACAAGACCTGCCTGGTCTCTGGAGGTCCTGGAGTTGGTGACTCTTCACTGTACTCTATTATAATTTCAGGTCCACATGACATTATTTCAACTAGGTTCTAGTCCCCTTTCTGGCACAATTCCTTGGTGTCTTTAGGTAAGGCATGGTCCTTCTCAGTTTTCCCACTGGTACAATAGAGGAGTGTGACCAAGAGGGAGGGGCTCTATTAGTCTGCACTAGAATTCGATGAGTCTAGATCTGTGGAGACAAGAACTTTGATGGAGAAGGCTCTCAATTAAATTTAATAACAATAGCATTTATTGATGATCACAATAAAATTAACAAGCAATCAAATGCTGTGAATTAAAAAATATATATAGTGCTGTAACCATATTGTCTATAATATACTTGGATTGAAGGTATTATCATAACTACTTAATATACCCATAGAGTTAGTTGATATTAATATAATTATGCTTTTAATAACTAATGATATCATATATCATATTACTTTTTATGTTCTTCATGGTAATACTGCAATATGGGAATTGTTAAGAAGCATGTGAGTTGAGGTGGCATGGCTTGGACATGAGGGAGGCAGGACCTAATTCTCCTGGGCTGCACAGCCCAGACTCTGTATTAGGATGTCCTACCAAGTCCCTGAGGGCTGGTGAGTGGTGACTCCCCCTGGGAAGATGCCAGTCTTGTGGTGGGCAGATGTGAAGTCAGAGCCTGGGGCACCCTTCATCACCACCCACCTCTATTCCTCATGTAGCTCTTGCACCAAGGCAGCCCCTTCAGTGACCCTGGCTTCTCAGCTCCTGAGCTCCAGCTCAGCAGCTTGCCTCCTGCGGCAGTCTCCTTCAAGACTTGGCATGCTCTGGAAGATGGGGAACGGCTGGGTCGTGCCCAGGGGGCCTTCCTGGCCTTGACCCAGCACCTCCAGCTCATAGGGGATGACCAGACCGATTTGAATCCTGGCAGTCCCATCCTGCTGGCCCAGCTCGGGGATGCGAGGCTCAGGGCTCAGGGCCTGCTGGGCAACATGGCTGCCATCATGACCGCCCTGGGGTTGCCCATCCCCCCAGAAGAGGACACCCTTGGACTTGTCCCCTTTGGGGCCTCAGCCTTCGAGAGGAAGTGTCGAGGCTACATAGTGACCAGGGAATATGGCCACTGGACAGATCGAGCAGTGAGGGACTTGGCTCTGCTCAAGGCCAAATACCCGGTAGAGAGGGTGTGAAGTCTTGTCAAAGGCTATGACACTCTTCCCTTCACAATGGACTCTTTGCTGCCTTGCTTGTTGGCTAGAGAAGGAAGCACATTTTGTCTAGTGGACAGGTTTGTTTGCCACATTTTTGGGAATATTCCCTGAAAACCAGGCCTCAATTACTTATTGCCTGGGCCTTACTGCCCAGGTCCCATGGCCTCCCTTCCAGATCTGGGCACATCTCAATGGAAACCATTCCCCGGATTACAAATCCAGAGGTACTGGTTATCCACTTCCTGAGTAGAAACAAGTGTCTCCCTGAAGAGGCCCACTTCCCACTCTACTGGGAGAGGACAGCTGGGCTCCTTCCTGGGCTGTCCCTGAGACCTTCCCTTTCCAGGGGCTGCCTTCCTGTCTCCATCTACCTCACTCTCTATATGAAGACTTGGCCTTTCTGAACAGAGAGACCTTCCTTCTTCCAGCTGGAGATGCTCATTTCCTCCCTTAGTCTACCTCTCTGTCCACAGTCACTGCTCTCCAACTTCCTGTCTCAAGGGCTTCACTCCCTGATCAATAGAAGTGCAATTCTTGAAAATCTGAGGACATCCCATCGCATCCATATCCTCATCAGGCACATGTTGTTTCCTGTTCTAAATCGACAGAATGGGATCCCTGGTCCTGGGGGCTCTCCTGAATCTCCCAGCTACTGTGTGCCTTTTGGGCATGTCTGAGGGACCAGGCTGAACCCTTAGGATCCTACTCCCCCCAAAGCTGTCTTCCCATTTTCAACAACTGTATATACTGGCAACTGCAGTTTTCTTTTTTTTTAAACATTTTATTTACAAAAAATTAATTTATTCTCTGAAATAAAACTCTTTTAAGGTGTAGCTCTTTTCTTTCCAGAGATCTGGGTGGGGTGGGGAGTAGTTGCAGGAATAGGGCAGAGGGAGGGAAAGAGGGGGAGAAGAACATCAGGGGGAAGGAGAGGGGGCAGGGCCTGATGGGATGGGGGAGAGTGGGGGCAGCAGATAGGTGTGGTCCTGGGGAAGGTGGGTGAAATTAGTCTAGTGTAGCCCCCCAAACGGGGCCAGCAGGCACTTTCACAGACAGGGGGATAGAGGGGACAGCTGCCTCCTTGAGATGAAGCTGTAACTACATGTGCTCACAGGCAGCCAGAGGAAACAAGAGATGGAGAAAGAAGGAGACAGAGAGACCCCCAGAAATGGGTAACTGGGGAAACCAAGAGCGTCTCAGGCAGACCCAAGGCATGGATAAAAGGAGGAGGAAAGCAAGAAAGTGTTAGCTATAGAGGAATCACCCACAGAGGCAAGGAAGCCCAGAGAAAGGAGCAGAGCGAGACCACACAAAGCAAAGAGAGACAGAGACAGAGAGAGACAGAGAGACAGAACCAGAACGACAGAGCCTAAGAGGAGGCCACAGCGCGTGCTGCGCCCCCGCGCCCCGCGCTCAGGCCGGGCCCCCGGGCATCAGCTGGCCCAGGTCACCCTCGGTGCGGCTCACCCACTCGCGGTAGAGGCCGCACACGCGGAAGCCCAGCACCTTGGCCGGGAAGGTGTCCGCGGCGGTGGCGGCAGCGGCGGCGGCTGCTGCTGCTGCGGCGGCGGCGGGGTACTCGGGTCGGGCCCCGCGAGCTGGGGCGCCCAGTGCGGCCAGCACGGCCTCCACGGCGGCACCCAGAGCCCTGGTTTGGCGCGCCGCGTCTTCCAGGCGCCGCAGCAGGCGGGGTGCGCGCGGATTCAGCTCGGCCTGGCGGCGGCGCACGACGTCCAGCAGCGGTGGCAGCGCGATTAGCGCTGCCGCGTCCAGCCGCAGCCGCTCGGGAGCAGGCAGCCCCGCGTGGCTCGCGGCCGGGGCGCTTAAGCCGGCCACCGGCTGCCGCGGTGGCGAGAAGCCGGGTAGCCCGAAGGGGTCTCCCTGGTGCTGCACCTGGGGAGACACGCGCGGTTAGCGGGGGCGTTCCAAGAAGCAGGGGTCGGCGCGGGGTGGGAGCCTCCTCCACCTCGTCGGGGGCCTCAGTTCCCTTATTTTGCAAACGAATAATCCCTTTTCCCGGGGCTGCTGCGTCCCATGTAATACAAAGACACCAAAACCAACGTGGGCTTTCCATCAGGGCCTTTGTTTACTCATCTCTAAAAATGGAGATAATGATAGTGTCAACCACAGGAGGTAGTGGGGAGCATGTACCGTTTCGAAGGGGTGGCCCCTTGGAAACGGTAAATAACATGTTACCTCTTCTTAATATTATCTTACAACCCAGGGTCAAATCCTGTCATCACCACTTAAGGGCTGCAGTTTCTGGCAAAATCATTTCCCTTCTCTGAGCCTCAGTTGTCTCTCTCATCTGTAAGATGGAGGAACAGCGCCTTCTCCTGTCTTCTTGCCTCGTGAGAATTATATGAGAGAATGCAGGGAGTCCATTTCACTCCTCTCCCTTCCATATCTTGTCTTGTGCCTCCTGCACACAGCAATGGCTCAATGAATAACTGTCATATGAATGAATGAATGAATGAAAGCTAAAGGTGAAGGTGATTTGTAATTTATAAAACATCATAATAACATTTATCCTTTACTAACATCTTGGCTTTGGTTCAAATATTATACTTACAGTTATAAACACATCATTTCAATCTTGCCAATAAAGGGTGTGGTGGTGATAATTTTGTAAATGATGAAAGGGAGCTAAAGAGGTACAGTGACTTGTTCTAGGTGGTCCAGCTAGGAAGCAGCAGAGCTGAAATTTGAACCAGTGTTGAGA
The DNA here is from genome assembly GCF_023851605.1 of Tamandua tetradactyla. Classification (NCBI taxonomy): domain Eukaryota; kingdom Metazoa; phylum Chordata; class Mammalia; order Pilosa; family Myrmecophagidae; genus Tamandua; species Tamandua tetradactyla. Next base: position 23,599,745 of record NC_135349.1, read on the forward strand.
GTACTACAAAGCTAATTCTATCTCTATTATCCCAGTATCAGCTGTCATAATTGCTATATTACTTTTTTAATGTTACCATGATTACCCAATGTCAGTTTAGCAAGTTGACAGGCTTGATTCCAAATTATATCCTTCCTTCAGAACAATGTACATGAGGAAATATCTACCCTCTTCCCAAACATATTAGGGGATCCCCATTCTCTGTAAAGGTGCCCTCTTGAGATGGAATTTTTGCCCCAGATTGAAACCCCTTCTTAGACTCTGAATATTCCTGCAAAGAGTTCGCAGATCATCTTATTCAGTCGCCTCCTTTTACAACTGGAGAGACCAAGGCCTATGGACTTGAGTCAATGAGATCACCCAGAGTCTAGAACCTGTGATCCAGACTTCTGCCTCTGATTTACAGAACCAAGGGAGCCTCCAAGCTGAGGAGGATGGCGGGGCATGTGGGGCACAGATAGGGGCCGCCTCCAATTTGCTGGGTGGCCAGAGACAAATTACTATTCTTCTTGGGACCCTGATTCCACAGTTGAGAAGCAAGGCTGAGAATGTGGGTGGTCAAGGACCCCTGGGCTCTTGCGCTTTCCAATGATACCCCCAGCATACCCCCTCCCCATGCCCACCCCCACTCACATACTCCTGGAGCAACTGTTCGGCATATTTGTTGAGGAGGCAGGCAAGGCTGTGTGTTTGTCGGATCTTGGCCTCCAGGTGAGGAAGGGGTGAGACTGAGGAGTCAGCCCGGGGCTCTTCTGGAGGGAAAGGCAGGGAGGAATGAGGGCAACCCGAACCCCTGTCCTCAGAGCTCTCAGGCTGGGCAGGGTCTGTCCTATACCAACTGAGGGAAAGTGACCTTAGTTAGTGACTGTTGGAATTTTACGTCCATTGAAGCACAGAACTTCAAATCAGTACGGGCTTTTAAGAAACAAGCCCTTCATTTTACAGATCGGGAAAGCTAAGTCCCATTCTCTCCTTGATCCCCCTATACCCCCTTCTTATGGGTACTGGGCGGCATCAAGGAATCGGCGGCTGGCTCTGCGCGACACACGCCAGAGGGTGGCACCCAACGGGAGAGAGGACTATTTTTCCCGAGATGCCTAGCGCGCCCAGATGCATGCTGGGGGATGTAGTCCTAGCCCGGCACCTCCCCCCCGCCCCCGCCTGAGTTTCCCACCGCCTGTACGGATACTGAGCTGCCTCGTCACTCACTATCTCTTGTGGCCCAAAGCCTTTCCCTCCCAACTCTATCACTCCCTTCGGCCTCCCAGCTCTGATTCTTTCCGAAGACCCAGAGGAAAGAACCCAGGCGCCAGTCCCTAGTCTGGACGCCAGACTTCCCCACAGAGGACTTGAACCGGTGGTCTGGCCTCTGAGCCCAAGTTCCCGAAACCGCAGCCCCAGGTTCCTATGAACTCTGGTGCCCGTTCCCTTCCGGCAGCTCACCCGCTGGTTACCAGACACCGGAGCCCCGCGCTCCTCCTCCCAGGTCGCTGCCCTCCCAGCCTCGGGGGAGGCGGGGACCCTGACCCCGGCTCCAACCCTTCTGGCCCCTGCTCCCCTCGGGAACCCGGCGTCAGGCCACTCAGCCCCTTACCCAGACTTCCCTCCCTCCGGCTCATGTTGGCCCCAGGATGATCCCGGTTCCCTCCACGCCCCCCTTCCGAGGTGAGGTGGGGGGAGAAGGGGTTAAGGGGTAGGGGCGTGGTTCGGGCGCAGCCAATCAGGGCCCAGACCCCAAACCTTCCCCCCCACCCCCTTCCAGGCAGGATTCTTTGGCCCTGAGCTCAGATCTTAGACTTTCCGAGAAGGGGCCCCAAGAGGGATGCCTGCTTGTTGGCACGGTGGGTTCCGGACCCAGACCGAGACCTGAGAGGACACAGACTGGGACCTGCGCCCCTCTGGAGGGAGAAGGCTAGAGCGCGACCTGGGACAGGGCCTGGGGCTGGGGTTGCTTTCTGGGGAAAGCTTGGGGGAAAGGAGAGGGAGGGTGCTGGGCTGGCAGGACAAGAATGTGCAGGCCTTCTCTCTTAGGGCAAAGTTGAGGTTGGGTGGCAGTGTGAGGACACTGGGTGGAGCGAAGGAGGCCATGCGGTGGGAACCCTAGGGCTTGGGGCACACATGCCCAGACATACTACTTTTGCCCTATCTTAAATGTGTTCCACCTGGTCTGCAAAACCTTATTGTCATGCTGATAACCAGACTCCCCCTCCCTCAAACACATTCTGGTTGTCACACCTACCTGGAGGGAGATGATACCCCATCTCATCTCTCCTCACTAGGCCCAGAGACAGAACTCCACCGACACATACACATGCATCTACTTAAGGGTTAATGCATACAGCCACTCATTCTTCCACAGGAACAAACCTTAGAGGCAAGTACAAATTCACCAAGCTGGTGCAAACAAACCCTGAAAGGTCTGCACACACTGACCTATCTTCATGATGATTACCAAAGACCTACTCTGTCCAGGGCCCTGGGACTCAGAGATGATCCATACCAGTTCTCTGTGCCGTGACCAAGGACAATGACAATAGCTGGCAATGGGGTTATTGTAAACAAAGCCTGTGTTTCTGTGAGGATGTTAATATAATCAGACAGTGGCCAGGATGAAGGAAGAAAGGAATTAACTGGCAGAGGGTACAACAGGTGCAACTGAGGCCAATGCTTGGTAGCAACCTCAGGCACCCACTTATTCATAGCTCATGTTTATTGAGTGTTTACTATGTGCTATACGTGCATTAACTTATTTATTGCTCATAACCTCATAAAGTAGGTAATATTATCACCCCATTCTATAGATGAGAAATAAAGGTATAGAAAGATGCATGGCTTATCCAGCATTTCACCTCAGATCAGCAATTCACCTCAGCAATCTGCCTCCAGAGATGCTTTCCTAACAACCTTACTATTCCTTCATCCTTCTGGATACAGCAACACCAGAACTCAGATCCAACAGCCACGACCTGGAAACACACACACACACACACAAAACACAAATTTAGACATGGTCATACTTCCTGACAAATAACTTCAAGTAACACCAACAGACACACTCATTTTTTTTTAGGTAAACTTTTCATGGAAGTATAATATACAGGCAGAAAACTGCACATATCCATACAGTTCAATGGATTTTCGCAAAGTAAACACGCCCAGGGAACCAGCATCAGATGGAGAAACAGAACATGACCAGCTTCCAGAAACCTCCCACTTAAGCCCTCCCAGACAACATCCCCCAATTATCCTGTTTTCTCACCCCATTAATATACCTTTGTGGATTTTTGAACAGAACCATACAGCTTGTACTGTGTCTGGTTTCTTTCACTCAAGATTTCCTTCATGGGACTTGTTTCCATTGTTGGGTGCAACAGGACATCAATTACGTTGTTGCTGTATGACATGGTATGAAGAGGATACTTTTTTTTTTCACTCATTCTCCCGGTGATGGACGTTTGGGCTGTTTCCAGTTTGGCATTATTATGAACTGTACTATGAACGTTCCAGTACGCGTCTCTGGGTGCTCATACCAAGGCATTTCCTTTTGGAAGCTGATAACCTAGGGAGTTGAACCCCTGGATCACAGATAGGGTTGGCATCTGTTCAGCTTCACCAGAAACTGTCAGTTTTCTAAGCGGCTCTACCAAATGACACTGTGCACCCTCCCGCCCCCCACTCCAGAAATATAAGAGAGTTCCAGGTGCTCTACTTCCTCGCCTACACTTGCTAAGGTCTGTCATTCTCATTTTAGTCATTCTGGTGGGTGGCGCCGTAGTTGGCACTCAGTAACTTGGGTAGCGAGCGTGGTAGATTCCTTCAGGCTGGCCGCACACATGCACACAACACAGCGTGTTCAGGGACGCCACGCGCAGCGGACGTACACCGGGCCACGGACACTCGCGCGCACCCCGGCACCCACGTGGCCTGAACGCACCGCCTCAGCCCGGCCGCGCGCTTCCAGGCGCCGACTCCCCAACTCTCCCTCTCCGCAGCGGGCAGGGGGCGCTGCGCGTCCGGGCGTCCCGAGGGGGCGGGCCCGGGGCGGGGCGGGGCGGGCCGGGCTTCCAGGCCTCCAGTGTGGCCGCCCGCGCCACCGGGCCGCTCCGGGGCCGGGGCGGGGCGCGGCGGCAGGAAGCGGGGCGGGGACTCGCGGAGGCGTTGGGGAGCGAGGGAGGGCGCGGCCAACTCCCGGAGGGACGGCAGGCGGAGACAGCGGCTCCCCGGCCTGGCGCCGAGCCTGAGCCCGCCAGACGGGAGGCGGCTCCGCCGCGGGCCCGGGCCGGGCCTCAGCCCTGCCAGCATGGCCGGCCGGACCGTGCGGGCCGAGACCCGGAGCCGGGCCAAGGATGACATCAAGAAGGTGATGGCGACCATTGAGAAGGTCCGGAGATGGTGAGCGCTGCAGCGGGGCCGGGAACGGGACATGGCGGGGCCTCCGCCCCATTATGTGTCTACACTCGCATCGCCAGCTGTGGCCTCCAGGTGGTAGGCGTGTCCCCCGGCTGTGCCCGGATCGACAGGGCTCTGTTGCTCTTCCCCTGATAGTAACCAGCCGGCCTCGGCTGAATGGGCCTTCGTTTGTGCCCCGCCCCCTAAAACTGTTACACCTCTTTCCCCCAACATGCCCCAGTATCTTTATTGCCCCATTCCCAGCTAAGCTCACAGCTGTACCCCTACATATGCCCCAAGGGTCTGCAGGGCCATAGTCACAGGCCATACCCTTTCTGTGCACCCCCATCTATGTTCTGGGGTCTACAGGGCTCTTTTTCTCCCCCAAACTATGCCCCATTAGCAAAGCTGTCTCTCCCCAATCTCTGCAGGTACCCCCAGATCTTGGGGGTCTCAACCCCTAGGCCTCTCTGACCCAGTTACTCCCACCCCCCCAACAGGGAGAAGCGCTGGGTGACTGTGGGTGACACTTCCCTTCGTATCTTCAAGTGGGTGCCAGTGGTGGACCCCCAGGAGGAGGTGAGCAAGCCCCCAGCCCCTGCATCTGTGCAACCTCAGACAAGGCCCTCCCCATCCTGGCCTCGACCTCCAGTTCTCGCTCTGAGACCTCAAATGTAGCAGCCCAGACAGATGGTAATGATTATTAGGCAGACCCCAGCCTTCCCCCACCCCCCCAATACCTTTTTTCCTGCTCCAGACATCCACATTCAGGATCTAACCCAGTGGACACAACCTCTTTCACCTAAGGCAGAGCCTTTTGCTTCTCTGTGCCTCAGTTTCTTTACTGTTCAGTGGGAGGTTTGCAAATTAGAAAGCCTCTTGGGGCTCTGACCCTTACTCCTCTAACCCCCAGGAGCGACGCCGGGCAGGTGGCGGGGCGGAGAGATCCCGTGGCAGGGAGCGGCGGGGCAGGGGTGCCAGTCCCCGAGGGGGTGGCCCTCTCATCCTGCTTGATCTCAATGGTATGTGGGGATTCTGGGACTGGGGGGTCAGGGGGAATTGTGGGGATTGGGTGAAGGGACTGGGGGCCTCGGGCCCAACCTTCCTGGCTTCTTGATCTCACAGATGAGAACAGCAACCAGAGTTTCCATTCAGAAGGCTCCCTGCAAAAGGGCACAGAGCCAAGCCCTGGTGGCACTCCCCAGCCCAGCCGCCCAGCGTCACCTGCTGGACCCCCGGAAGGGGTTCCTGAAGAGACTCAGCCCCCACGGCTGGGCCAGGAGAGAGGTAGGACCAGGTGCTTCTCAGGGATCCCTCCTCTGGGTCCTGTCCTCTTCAAAACAGAACTCACCCATGCTTACTCCCTCTCCTGTGTGGCCTCTGGAAGGCCTTCCCTGACTCCTGTGGAAAGTCAGCACCTACCTCTAGCTACTGTCCATTTCATTCCTCTGGCTTCTTAGGATTTGTAGGTCTCTTATCACCACGTGAACTTTTCACATAAATTTAATTTTTTATTACTTTAATGCCCTTCTCCCCCACTCCACCTGTCAGCTTCATGAAGCTTGGGTCCATAACGATCTTGTTCACTACTACAGCTATGGACCACCACGTGGCACACAGCATTTGCTCAATAAATATTTGTTGAGTGATTAAATAATAGCAATAATCATGAGTAATTAATAATGAAGATGAAGATAATAGTTAACATTTACTGAGCTCCTATTATGTGCCAGACACCATTCTAAGCACTTTACCCCATATTCATGATGTAGATATGCCCACTCATAGATGAGGAAACTTAGGTCCAGATGAGTGAAGTAAGTTGCCCAACCTCATACAGCCATGGCACCAGTGTCTTGGGCATGGGTCCTCCTCATCCCCTCACTCATCCAGTCAATCCTGTCTGGTCAGTACCACCTCCCAGACATCCCTGCTCTCCTCTCCTCCACAGTCCTTGCCTGGCCCTGGCCTTCCATCTCTTACTCACTCTGGCTCTTGCCTCCACATTGATCTCCTCTCCTCTGCCCTGGTCTCCTCTCTTCCAGTCACCTCAAAAGGCTGCCAGGAGAGGTGCAAGGGTAGTTCAGTTGTAGAATTCTCGCCTGCCATATGGGAGACCTGGGTTCTATTCCTGGCCCATGCACTTCCCCAAAACAAAACAAACAAACAAACAAAACAAAACACAAAAATTCATCAAATGGTGCTGCAGTAATGGGCTACTCATGTGGAAAAAAGAATTTAATGTGACCCCTGCCATACAGCATACAAAAAAAAAAAGCTATCAGGGCAACGTTTTCTAACCCACAGGTTTGTTGCAGTGGTTTCCCTGCTTCAAAGCCTTCAATGGCTCCCTGTGGCCTTTGATGCCTCAGCTTGGCATTTAGGGCTCTATATGAACTACCCCTGCTGACCTCATGGTCTTCCTCTGAGAACTCTGGGCCTGGGCCTGTGTGTGGATTCTGCCTACTTCGTTGCACTGAGGGCGCTACCTGTATTCTCTCATTGAATCTTCACAACAACTTCATGTAGTAACTGTGTTATCATCCCCATTTTCTGGATGGGCAAACTGAGGCCCCGAGAAATGAAGTAGTTGCCCATGAGTCAGGAATTGAACCTAGGCAGTTTAACCCCAGAATCTGCTTGCTAAGCATGTGTTCCCTCTGTCTAAAACGTGTCCCACCTTTCCACTGGCCAGATCAAATCCTTCTCACCCTTATCATCCCACACAAATGCTCCTTCCTCTGTGCTGCTTCCTGGACTGCAGGTTCACAGCTCCTTCCTCAGTGCTCCATGGCCCTCCGGCTCAAGTGACTGGCCCGTTTGTGTTTGTTTTCCCCAACTGGTCTGTGCTCCTGGCACAGAGTGGTTGATCAAGGAATGCCTGTTAACTTGACATTCCAGATCCTGGGGGCATAACTGCGGGTGGCACCGATGAACCCCCGATGCTGACCAAGGAAGAGCCTGTTCCAGAACTGTTGGAGGCTGAGGTGAGAGAGGCCAGAAGGCTGGACTCTGGGTCTTTGAGGGAATGGGGGCTGTAGGGCAGCAGAGGCTGGGAGGCTACACTCCTGAGGTCCAGGATGCAAACATAGATAGGTTGCAGCTAAAGGCTTTGAAGTTGGATTCTTGGGACCAAAAAGCAAAGGGGGTTTTAGAAATAGCCAATCTCCTGAGGGCCGGAACAGGGTGGATTTAAGACCACTGAAAGATCATGGGGTTCCTACTCTCCTCCAGTTTTTTTGTTTGTTTGTTTTTATTTTAATTTTAAAACTGTAAAATTTGCTGAAGAAAGTTCTGGACAAAATTCTGATTTTTCTCATTAGGATTACCTTGATGCATTTTTTCAGAAATGTCAGTTTCTTGCCCCAAACAGTGTTGTTGGTTTTGTTGTTCCCGCTGCCCTACTTAATCTGCATCTTGGGTTCTTGGCCCCGGGTTTAACTCCTGGGCCAGGAGGGGAGTGGAGTGGAGGCTTTGGAGAAGGCAGAGGCTAGGAGTCTGGACTCCTGGGTTCGGGTGAGCTCACACCTGTCCGCCCTTCCTCTCTAGGCCCCTGAAGCTTACCCCGTCTTTGAGCCAGTGCCACCTGTCCCCGAGACAGCCCAGGGTGACACAGAGGACTCGGAGGGCGCCCCCCCACTCAAGCGCATCTGCCCAAATGCCCCTGACCCCTGAGAAGCCGGTCTGCCTGCCCTGCTGCCCCAGGGCCCTCTTTGGCTTTTTACAAATAAAGACCCTTTTGTAATTTTGTGTCATGTCGTTTCCCCGTCAGGGCTGGGGAGGGTCTCTGGAGACAGTTTTGGCCTGTGCTCCATTTCTCAGATGAGGTCATTGAGGCTCTGAGAGGACCTTCTTTAGTTACACCATGAATCAGACATGAAGTGGGGCTTGAGTCAGAACCTTCCTGACACCCCCAGCCCTGCCCTATTCCTCTTACCTTTGACCCTCCCTGATCTTCAGCCTTCACCCTCAGGGAATGCCAGGTCTCTCCTCTTCCCTGACCCCCTTCTCCCCGCCTATCCCCGCTCCTTCCTCCCAGCCTTCCCCAGCAATCAAAGCTCTGGGCCACTGGGTCCTGGATTCCCATTCACATGTAAAACACAGAGGCTCAGGAACTTAGGGGTGATGCAACCTGTTCCTTATCAAGTGCACTGTATTCAGACATTGGGCAAAGAAAATGCATAAAAGCCTAGTCCCTGCCCTTGGGAAGCCTACACATCATGCCTCCCTGCCTTTGCTTAGCTGTTCCTCCACCTGGAACCCCAGCAGCATGCTTCCGGTTGAGTGCTGTGAGCTCCCAACTCAATCCCCAGACTCAGTCAATTTCCCCTCTTCAGCTCCCACAACTCCTGTGCTTCCACTCTTTGTCTCAGCATTTATCAGGCTGGTTGGGGATTGTTGGTTTGTGTGTCTATCTTGTTCAATAATCTATGAGCTTCTGAAAGCACAACTAGGTCCCCAGCCTTGCCCAGCATAGCACTGGTAAGGAGCAGTCATAGCAACTGTTTGATGAATGGATAAAGAAATGAATGGGCCAGGGGTGTCCAGGAAGGCTTCTCTGAGTAGGTGGCTGGTGAACTGGGCTCTGAGACATAATCTTCAGTCAGAAGGCCCAGCTCTATTACTCACTACTTTGTGGCCCTAGGCAGGCCATTTCCCTTCTCTGAGCCTTAGTTTGTTCATCTGATCAATGGAGACAAGAACTAGGTCTCACATGCCCTAGTGATTTATGGGAACCTTCAAATAACATAAGGCCCCTCATTCTCGGTCTGCAAGAGAGACAGAATCAAGTGTATTAGCCCTCATTTTGTTTTTTTTTTTACATTTTTTATTTTAAAATATATATACCAAGCAAAGTAAGAGAAGAGCAGTAATTTTCAAATCACACTTCAATAAGTAATTACAGAACAGATCCCAGAACTTTTCATGGGCTACTATTCCACCAACTCAGATTTTTCCTTTTAGCTATTTCTAAACACTGGAGGCTAGATGGAATATTAATATAGTGATTTAGCAATCATACTTGTTTGTTAAATCCTATTCTCTTTGTTATATCTCCTCTTTCTACCCTGATCTCTCTCCCAATCTACAGGGATCCCTGGGCAATACCCATTCTGACTTTTTCGTGTTGAGAAGGGGTATTGACACTAAAGGATAGGGGGATGTAATTAATTGATAATCTTGGAGAGGCTGGTCCCTCTGGGTTTCAGGATTTATCTGACACCTGGGATCCCTCCAGGAATTATAGGTTCTAGGAAAGCAAACTTAGTGCATGAAATCTTTATAAAGTCTCAGTTCGATCCCTAGGTTCCCAAGACTCAACAGGTGTGATGCTCACGGGTTTAGCAAACCATGGTAATCAGCACTATCTAACTGAAGTTTGCACAGGAGTTGCCTCCAGAGTAGCCTCTCGACTCCATTTGATTTTTCTTTGCCACTGATGCCTTATTTTATCAGACATCTTTTAATGCCTCTTTTCCTCCCCTTGGTCTGGAGGGCGTTGTTGATCCCACAGTGCCAGGACCAGACTCATCCCTGGGAACCATTCCCCACACTGCCAGGGAGACCTTCACCCCTGAATGTCATGTCCCACCCAGGAGAGGAGGTATTAGCCCTATTTTTAACACAGGAAGAGACTGAGGTGAAGAAAAGACCAAATTGGAACTTTAAAGTACCACTAAAATATGTAAGGGTGTTTCCTGATAGCAGGAGCAATAATGGAACCAGGGCTGCCAGGGGAGCCAGGTGTGCAATGATGTGGTATATCAGTTTCTTGATGTTGCCGTATCAAATTTATCATAAACTCAGCTGCTTAAAGCAGCACAGATTTATCATTTTATAGATCTGGAAGTGAGAAGTCCAAAATCTGTCTCTTTTTGGTAAAATCAAGGTGTCAGTAGGGCTGATTCCTTCTGGAGAACCCACTTGCTTGTCTTTTCCAGCTTCTTCAGGGCTCCTGCATTCCTTGCTTTGTGGACCCTGCCTCCCTCTTCAAGTCCAATAACATAGCATCACCCAATCTCTCTCTCTCTGCTCCTGTCATCACATCACCCTCTATCTTTGGCTCTCCTGCCTCCCTCTTATAAGGAGCTCATGTGATCCCACTGGGCCTGCCCAGATAATCCAGGATAATCTTCCCATCTGTAGATCCTTAAGCTAATCACATTTTACTTGCCATGTACAGGAGCATATTCACAGGTTCTGGGAATTGGGACTTGGACGTTGTTGGAGGGCCGTTATTCAGCCTGCCATATATGGTAATGATGGCAGCTCTTTCCTGGGTATATGAGCCATCTCATTACTCCCCTCAGAGGGAGGCAGGATCTTATTACATCCCCTGAGGTGATGAGAGTGTTCTGTAAAGTGCCTTGTATGAGCTAGTGGTACAGGCCCTGGGTTTTAATCTCAGCATCTCCACTCACTGTGTGACTATGAGCAAATTACATAACCTGTCTCTGCCTCATTTTTCTTATCTGTAAAATGGGATAATAGTAGCTTCAGTCTGATCAAACTACTGTAGGATTTTTTTTTTCCAAAGAGAGAAAGAGTTTATTATTACTACATGTGTAGCAGGAGAGCAGACAGCTTAATGGTTCAAAATCTGTCTCTAAAAGTTCCTCACAGGATTTTTTTTTTTCATGGGCAGGCACCAGGAATCGAACCTGAGTATCAAACCCAGGTCTCCAGCATGGCAGGCAAGAACTCTGCCACTGAGCCACCATAGCCTGCCTGTAGGATTTTAAATGAGGCAATACATGGAGGTTTCTTGGCTTGGCACATAGTGAGGGCTCAGTAAATGGCAGCTGACTTTCCTATTATCTTATTTCATAGATGAGAATACCAGCAGGTGGGGCTAAAGACCAGAAATGGGTCTGTCTGTAAGGCTGGGGAAGGAGACCCCAGCTGGGAATGGGGCATCCATTTCTGAGCAGCCTCAAGAGGCTGAGGTTTGAGTCTTCCCCCATTCTCGTCTCTCTTCTGCCTGCAGGCCTCGGGCATCTGTTCCTGAGCCCAGGCCGTCCCTGACCCCAAGCCTGTTCCCACACTCTCTGCAGCCCACTCTGTCCTGGTTTAAAAGTCACCTTTTCCATAGCTGCACCCTAGACCCATCGGCTTGCTGTAATCACCAGCCCCTCCAATGTCCACACTCTTTCTTTGGAAATTTCTCCAGCCCTGGTGGCCTCCAGGATCCCATCTTCTTCCTCTCTCGTACCCCATCCATCCTTGGACACTCTTGCCTCTTCCCAATCCTGTAAACGTTTCCTGCCCTGCCCTAGCCCTTCTCTTCATGGCACTCTCTCTGCTGGGACCCACCTTCTCCCTGAGGTCCTGGATCCCAACTCTCTTGTCTTACTTTCCCAGCTGCTAAAACAAATATCACATAATAGAATGGCTTGGTAACAAGAATTTATTGGCTCATGGTGTCAGAGGCTAGAATGCTTTCAGCATCTTCTGGCTGGCCAGCAATCTTTGGCTTTTTTTGTCATATGGCAGTGCACATGGTGGCATCTTTTCCTTTCTCTTCTGGGTTCCACTGAATTCTAGCTTTTGGCTGCTCCCAGCAGCTTCTCTATCTGACTTTCACTCTGTTTGTAAAGGACTTCAGTAATCAGATTAAAGCCCAGCCTGATGCAGGTGGGTCACACCTTAACTAAAGTAACATCTTGAAGAGATCTTATTTACAATGGGTCCATACCCACCAGCATGTGGACCAAGACCAAGAATGTGTCCAAACTGGGGTACACAGTTCAATCCATCACAGTCTCCAAGTTCTGCTCCTAACCTCCAGACTCAAACAGCAAAATGCCTGCTTGACATTTCTACCTGGATGTCCACAAATTCTCAGCCTCATCTTTCCCACAGCCCATTCCCACCTTCCTTGTACTTATGAAAGGCAACACAGTCCCAAGAGCTGGTCAAGATGGGAATACCCAAAAGTCTCAGTCAACTGCTTCTACTTCATCCCACTAGGCCCCCTGAGCCACAATGTCCCTTTTAGTCTGGATCCCAGATGACTGGCTGGTTTGCCTCTTTCCCCAGTGACCCACTGGCTTTATTTGGGTGCTTACATGACTATTTTCACAGCCTCCTTGTGAGTCTCCCTGCTTCACTTCTGCCCACTTCCAATCCATTTCTCTATCCAGCTGGGCCATCTTTCAGAAATGCTTATCTGTCCCTGCCATCCACCTGGTTGAAACTTTCCGGTTCTCATTCCCTGCAGGATGGTGTCTGCATGCCCCACCTCCACCACACTCCTGCACAGCTACCCTCTGAACTGCTTACAATAACCACCAACACACTCTGCTGTCTTTCCTGTCTGGGGCTTCATTTATGCTGTTTGCTGTGCCAGGATGGCCCTTCTCATCCCTCTTCACTTGGCAGATGCCTTGCTTGTCTTTCAAAGTGCAGCTTCCCTGTGGTTTTTTCTCTCTTTTCCCTCCTGCCCCCACCCTGTCGCCTGTCATTTCTTGGCTCACTTAGTGTAGTTCTGTAGTGGTCTGTGTGTGCTTTGGTCTCCCACACCAGATTGGGAGCTCCATGAGATCAGGGAACAGATTCCTTTGTTCATATTTTGTTCATATTGACATGTATTTATTGTGTACCTACTGTGTGCTGGGCACTGTTCTAGGTCTTGGAACTACAACATGAACAAAACAGAAAAGAAACCCCTGCCCTCCTAGAACTTATCTGGGAAGTTATAAGTACTTTGGAAAAAATAAAGCAGAGTAAGTAGGTGGGGAAAGGGCGGATTGTAATTTTAAATAAGGAGGTCAGGAGTGACCTGAGTTGACATTTTAAGAAAAACTTGAAGGAGATGAGAGCCATGCTGGGGGAAGAACATTCCATGCCAAAGGAAGAACCAGTAAAGGCCTAAGGAAGAGCTTACCCAGCAACTCAGTGTGGCTGGAGCAAAGGTGAAAGGGAGAGGGTGGTGGGAGAGAGTGGTGGGAAAGAAGGTCAGGTTAGCTAGGATCTCATAGGCCAGGCAAGCACATCTGCATTCAAACTGGGAGAGTTTTGAGAATGCAAGAGGATACCATTGCTAATTATGTCAAGATAACAGTAGAAACTGAGAAATCCAGAATGTATGGAGGTCCCTGTGGCTCTCAAAAGATAAGCCAATGAGAGACATCAGACTTAATGTTTTTTTCCCTTAAATTTTATTATGAAAAGTTCTAAACGTACAGCAAAGTTGAAAGAACTGTACATGAACATCCATTTACCCACCACCTAGATTCTATCACTCACGTTTTGCTGTATTTGTTTTATCACATATCCTATCCAGTTCCTCTACCCATCAGTCCATCTTATTTTTTGTATACATTTCAAAATAGTCTTCAGATACTGATACTTCCCTCTAAACTCCTTGGCATGTATATCCTCAACTCAAGTCCAGTGTTTGTTTACAGTGTTGGTTTTTCTTTTTTCCCTTGAAGTAAAAATGTCCATCTAGTGAAATGCACCAGTTTTAACTGTACAATTCGGTGAGTTTCATACATCTGCACAATATGACCTCCTATCAAAATATAGAATATTACTATTATCCCAGGAAGTTCCCTCCCGTCCCCAACTCCCCTTAGGCAATTACTGTTCTAATGTTGTTTTTTAACCACTGACTAGGTTAGCCTGTTCTAGAACTTCATGTAAATGGAATCATACAGTATGCTCCTTTGTGTCTGTCTTTTGCTCAGCGTAATGTTTCTGAGAGCCATCCATGCTGCATGTATTGGTAGTTTGTTCCTTTTGATTGCTGAGTTGTTTTCTACACGCTTGGGTTTGAACAGTGTCATTCTGCAGGGTGGAGAATAGATGGGTCCAAGTCCTCTCCCTATCCTAGCTCCCTGCACAAGCCTGTCAAACCTAGGGCTCAGAGTTTTCCAGGTGATGTTAACGTTTAAGAACCACTCATGTACAGACATGTTTGCTTGACCTACATGGGGTTACATATATTAGCTAACATTTAAAATCAAGCGATTTCATATAAAAATCCAGACTCCCAGCTACCCTAGTCAGAACAGAAAGTCTGAGATATTGAACCTGCCCCCAGTGTGGTAATCAAGAGTAGGGCAGAGCCTTGGCCTCATTAGGTGCCCCTGGGGATGGAGTTTGGCCTCTCTAGTTGCTGTGATCCTTACCAGGCCCCACTGTTGTCTTACTTCCTCTTCTCGGTATGTGTACTTGCATGGCTTGCAGGTTAACATCTGAGCTCCTCATTCATGCATCATAGGTCTTGTAGGATGTGGGCCCTGCTCCTATCCTCACTTTTGTTTCCGGTAAGACCCATATCACTTCTTGCCTTCCAGCTTTATGTACCTCCTGGAGTCTTTTCACACCTGTCTTTGCCCATACAGCTCCATCCCTCAACTGAATGGCCCTGCTCAATCTACCCACCTCTCTTGCTTGTCTATGCTTAGCTCTTTGCCATCTGTCACACAGCACTCTTTCATTTCTTGAAGCTGGCCAGGCTGTTTTCCGTGTGCTTGGAAAACTCTTTCTTCTCTCTTCCCAGCCAACACCTACTATTTTTCAGGCCTCAGCTTAGTATCACCTCCTCCAGGAAAGTTCAAAGGAGGATATCCAGGGTAGTCACTTTGCTTCTCCTTTTGTTTGACATCTCACTTCCATGGTTGGGACAAGGCCACACGTGTCTCATTTATCTCTGTCTTCCTAGGGCCTGTAAGCAGTAGGTGCTCATTAATGGTAATTGAATGAAAGAACAAAGGCATGCACATCTCTCCTTTTCCACTAACAAATTCCTACTCCTTTTGCTATAGTTCTACTACAGCAATCAATTCTGTTCCCCTGAGACTCAAAAACATCACTGAAATCAGGTAATGAATGGAGTTTTAGCTCAGATCCACCTCACGGTGTGCCCAATGGGTCCCAACCCATCTTGTTATTTTCTCAGTTCTGAAATGCATCTTTGGAATGGACATAGCAACTGGCAGCGTGTCTACATAGGTTGACAGGGTCTCTTGGCACTGCTATGAAGGCAGCACGGCATCTGGCTTGTGACCCTCGTAGGGCACAGTTACTTACTGTCCCTTCTCTTACATTTGCCTATTGATTTCAGTCCATAATGGCTTTTGTGCCCATCCCCCCTTTGTTCCCCTGATCAGCTCTGGGAGGCAATTGTGGTGACATAGAGGGGCAGGAATAATAGAATTATCCAGGATTCAGAATGATTTGTGCTCTGATTTTGGAAAGTCGCTTCCTCCGTCAAGACCTCAGTTGCCCCATCTGAAAGATGGAGCCAATTATCTTTTCCTCATCTTTGGGTTCACTCGTTTTTGAATCACATCAGAAACAGCGTGAACAAGTGCAAAGGATGCACCTGAAAAGCTAAATGTAAACTAAAATTTTGTAAAATTAATATTTTAAACTTTAAATTTTTAGAATCACAGAGTATTGCATGAACCCAGGAAATCAGAAAATGCTGGGTCAAAGAGAAGAAAGCAAAACTTTGCTGTAATCTGAAATAACCCCAGCTGAAGCTTTAGTGTATGTATTTTAAGATATTCTGAGGGAGTCAAGTAGAAGTGGTTGGGATAATTGAAACCTGTCCAAAACGGAGTGCCTGAATTCTGGCTCAGCTGCGTGTAAATTCAGTTGCCTCGTCTGTAGAATGGGACCCACAAGGCCTTGCTCCCTTTCCCAGCGTTTTGTGAGATTCAGAGGAAGCGAAGGAGGGGAAAGTGGCTTGGCAACGGGCTGGCCCAGTTAGAGCTATCCCGGCTTTTGGAAGAGTTAAGGCTAACGAGCGCAGCACTGTGGCGTCCTAGAGAGGCCAAGGGCGGACTTCCGGCGCAGGCGGTGAGCAAAGAAGTCCCGGACCCCAAGGCAGCTGTGATTTACTTGCCGCCCTAAGGCCCCTTGGGACCTTACTGTGCGTTTGGGTTTTACCTGTAAGCGCAGCCGCACTTGTGGGTAGAAAACTGCATCGCTAAGCCTCTGCCTGGGCTGCGATGGGTCAGGCCTTGCTGGTGTGTTCCCCTCCTCCGAGTTACCCACCCACTATTTTCGGTGGTTATTTACAGCCCCTTCTGGCCCTCGGTTTCCCGGTTTTAAAATAGGCATAAGGATCCTGGGGCTGGCAGAGGGCAGAGGGCTTCTTCCAGCACTTTGGAACTCCCATTTTAGTCAAGAAGGGAGACAGTGAAAGAGGAAGTTACTTTTGAATAGCAAAGGCATGCTTTCTGGGTGCACGGGTAGTTAGTTCAGTGGTACAACTCTCTCTTGCCATAGAAGACCCAGGTTGAATTCCAGGCCCATACACTGCTCCCCCCCGCCCCCCCAAAAGGCATGGTTTCCCACCAGCTTAATCTAATTCATGCTACCTTCCTTGGTTTCTTGTGCTGCTGTTCCCAGGAGAGGCTAAGAATATTTTTTATAATTGCCACTATTGAGCGCTTACTGTGTCAGTCACGTTATGTACAATATCTCCTCTCATTCTTAATGCACCCAGGAGCTATTATCCCTATTTTACAGATAAGAAAATTGAGGATCAGAGAGTGATTTCTCCAAAGTCACAAAGTAGTTTAGTGGCTTAGTAGGGAAAGCTATAAACCCAGGTTATCAGAGTTTGACTAAGCTCTTAATTTGATAGGCAAATCTATTTTTCCAAATATTAGCTAACATTGAGTGCTTACTATTGAATCCTTTCACAAAGGGCCACGTACTTACTACAGCGAGATAATAGGATGGCCCTTTACCACCAAGAGAACTGGATTTAAATCTCTAATGCACACATACTCACAAACACATCTAAAACCATCTTGAACTATATATAATTCACATAACCATTTAAAGTGTACAATTAAACTTTTTTTTTGGTATGTTTACAAAGTTGAGCCTCCATCACTATAATCAGTTTTTGAACATTTTCATCACCCCCTATTAGCAGTTACTCTCCATCTTCCTCCCTCCCTTCCCAGCCTCAGACAACCACTAATTTTTCTAAATATACAGATGTGCCTATTCTGGAGAGTTCAAAGAAAACCATATGACCTTTTATGACTAGGATAAGTTTCCTACAGAGCTTTGGCCTGTAACCATAACCAACCAGAATAACATTTTGATTTTGTTGTATTCATTTTTATCATTTAGGATATGTGATAGGCATTTCTGTTTTATGGCAGTGATGTAAAATTTTCAGTTTTGAATAAGTTCACTTCCATAAAAAATGAGTTGATATTTTTTGAGGAAAATACTAAATAAACAGGTGGTAGACAAATATGTCAAAGGTTGGGAAGGTGGGAAGTGAATGAAATTTGGAAAACGTTAGATTGTTTGATTTAAGGTTCTCTAGGACACGCTTTGAAAACCACCCTAGTATTTTATTTCATCCTTCTGACACAACTCCTGTGAGGAAGCTCTTCATTTTATTGATGAGGAAACAGGTTCAGAGAAATTAAATAATTTGCCCAAGTATACACAACTAGTGACAAGTATACACAACTTGTATAGGGCAGCAGCCATGGACTTCAGGGACCACAGTGGGCTTGAACAGTGATGCCAACATAACCAGGATGACCTAAGGGTTAGACCCTCCCCACCATCAACATACACCCATGTGCATGCACACATAAAACACACACATAGAGACTTCACCTAAGTTCTATCTTATTCCAAAGACCACCTGCTTACCAACTTTAGAAGTAAGAATGGAGGACGGGAGTGAACTACCAGGCTTAAGAGAGGACTAAAGCCACTAGATTAAAACATGTCAGTGCCAGACTAGCTAAATTTTGGGTACTCCTTCAAACAAATATTCAAGTATTTCTGTAAAACAACTTAATCTGTGACTAAGCAGAAATCCCATCTCATTCACTGCTGGAACTTTTTCCCCTCTCAAGGCACAGCAGAATCCAGGAAGTGTTGTCTGAAGAACCCAGGAAGGGCTCTGTGTGTGTGTTTTATGTGTGCATGCACATGGGTGTATTTTGATGGTGGGGAGGGTCTAACCCTTAGGTCATCCTGGTTGTGTTGGCATAACTGTTCAAGCCCCCTGTGGTCCCTGAAGTCCATGGCTGCTACCCTATACTACATGCAGTGCACTAGAAGCTCTGGGATGGCTGGGACTCCTTGTACACATCTCATGTTTCTTGGCATATCAAGCAGTCACCTGTTCTCAGGACTGGCCACTTTCCTCGAGTACAGCCATGGGGCACCAGGTCTCCTTCTCTCTCCTAGGGCTGGGGACTTTTCCACCCCTACAGAGGGAAACATTCTGCCTCCTCCCTCAAACCCTAGCCCATGTCTTGTTCTTCACTATGGGGTTTAATAGCCCACTAAAGTCAGGGCCCATTTCTAATAAAAGTAGTTTTCTTTTTTTCAAGGGCAGAGAAAGCTTAATATTTAAACCTCAAAATATGGCACATGGAAGACAAACAAAAAAACCCAAATCCTATCACATTTGTTGTTCAACATTTATTTAACTCAGTCCTTTCCTCCTATCTGTGCAATTCAACTCTTCTCAAACCTGAAATTAATCACACCCATCCAATTAGAAAGCAGAGTTCTTCCATTCTTTCTCAACTTGGGTGAGAACTGCAACTCAAGCTTAATTACAACTTATCTAAAAGTTCTCTGGAACCCTATAAAATATGGTTGGTTTGAACATCATGTACCAGGTAATATTCTAAGAGCTCTACATGTATAATCTCACAGAATCATTTCAATAATTCCATTAGGCAATACTACTATTGTTTCCATCTTACAGCTGAGAAAACTGAGGCACAGAGATGTTAAGTCACTTATCCAAGGACTCACAGTTAGTAAATAGTAGCAGCAGAATTTGCCTCCATCCAGTCTGATTTCAGAGAGTGTGCTCTCAAATGCAGAGTTCGGATGAGGACATCAGTCACTGTCCTCTATGAGTCACAACATTTTAAGTGTTCTCTATAGACTGACACCTCACCTGAAGCAGTTTGTAGCTGCTTGGGAAGCAGAATGAAGGATCCTCTTCCCAAAGAGGAAGTGAGCACCATGAGACCTGGATCTCCCACTCAGGACCTGATAGCTTGCTGCCCACACCACCACCCCCCCCGGCTTTGGCCTGCCCCGGAACTGTTATCCTAAGTTACTGCTATGTGTCAGTCCTGAGACAGGTACTTTAACAAACAATCTCTCCATTCCTTGCTACCATCTAGTAGGGAGGTATTATCCCCATTTTACAGATAAGCAAATTCAGGTTTAGGAAGATGAAGTCACCTTCCCAGGATCACACAGCTTAGTGGAGTAACAAGATTTGGAACCTGGCTGTCCATTTTTCTGTGACCTTCTAGAACTGAGAGCCACATAAGTGAGTTCCTGATGAACTATGGCTGGCTGTGGTACCAAGGCAAGTCTCTCACTCTCTGTGGCTCTGCTCCTTATCTGCAAAATTTCTTTCCAACTTCTCTGTGAAATCAGGTTGTTTTTGTTCGTTTTTTAAAGCAATCTCAAAATAGAACTCAAGGACCACTGTGAAGAGAGTGTTCTTATACAGAAAGCAGTCTCATTCATTTCGGGGTGGAGGTGGGGTGGGGCATGAAGCTTCTTTTGTAAGGCCTGCTCTAAGGAACCATTTTCTGCCTGGGCTTCAGAGCAGCAACTGGGCAGAGAGGCTTGGAGTTTGAAGGAAGGAAGAGTCCCCTTGGGGGACAAGAGTCTGATGATAATGAGACATCATAATGTAGCAGGCATTTGGCTAAGGGATGTATGTGTGTGTGTGCACATGCACTTGTGTGTGTGTGTGTACATACATACATACTCTAGCAATCATGCTTTTATCAAGTGTCCTAGTCTACTTCTCTAAATTTTTAGAGTGGAGCTTTCTTAGAGATCATTTCATCCTATCTGCTGGTTTAGAGGCAAGGAATCATTTCTTCGTCCATTCCATCCACAATCACAGAGGTTCTATTCTATGCTAGGCCTGAAGCCAAGCTCTTAGAAAAGACAGAAAAGACCAATTCAAGATGTTAGCAGTGGGAATTTCTAGCTGAAAAGAATATAATGTTACTCATTATTTATTATTTTACTTTAAATTTTAAAAAAATTTATCTTATTTTTATTATTTTACTCTTATTATTGCTTTTCTTTATTTCCTAACGTTCTACAATGCATGTATACAGATTTTATAGTAAAATAAAAATCTGTTCCCTGCCCTCAAAGTAGCCCCTACTTATACAGTACTCTTTCCCCAACTTAAATGATTACGGACCTCAGAACCATTAAAGTAAGAGAAATTCCAGTTAAGGAGATCAAGACTTAGGAAGAGGAAGATACTTAGGAGAGGTGCGCCCCTAATTCCAGTGGCAGCCCCTTCTGAGTAAAAGGGTTCCTATGCCATGACACCTCACTATCTTCCCCACAAATCCTGATTGTCCCAGGAATTGGCATCTGAATCCGACTCTAGCAGTGATTCTCAACAAGACAGTACTGGACCTGAGCATTTAGAAAGGTATGAGGGCTGTTAGGTTGACACAATTTCTGAGGGTGATACTGGCATGTAGTTCGCAGGGCCCAAGGATAGAAATCCTTCTGTTAACTCAGAGGGCAGCCACACAACAGATGTTCTGCCCAGAAAGCCAGTGGTCTCCTGTCAGCTGGCCTGGTGGCCTCTGGGGTATCTGGGCCTGGAAATGCTGCCTGATCGGAACATGCCAAGGGTGATGACTACTGACCCGCCCCATCAGGATCCTATCTCTTGGGGAGTTTGAAACCAACCGAGAAAAAGTGAAGTGAGGCAGCAGGGACCAAGAGAGTCCATTTCAGGAGTCTGGTGGAGTCACTGCACAGGGAGTATGTTTTAGTTTCCTGGCTGTAAAACAAAGACTGTACAATGGGTTGGCTTAAATAACAGGGATTTTTTGACTCATGGTTTTGAGGCTAGAAGTCCAAAACTGAGGAACCAGCAGAGCAATTTTCTTTCTCTCTCAGAAGACTAGCTTTCTGGAGCTGGCTCCCAGTGATCCCTAGTCATTGGCTTTTCTTTTCCATGGCAATGCAAATGGCTGCATCTCCTTTCTCTTCCAGGTTCCACTCTCTTCCAGCTTCTGGGTGCCCCTTGTGGCTTCTCCTTCAGTGTCCAATTTTCTTTGCTTATAAGGTCTTCAGCCACATTGGATTAAGGCCCACCTTCATTCAGTTAGGCACACTTAACAATAACATCTTCAAAGGTCCTATTTACAAATGGGTTCATACTCACAGGACCAGGGGTTTGGACCTGAATGTGCCTTTTGTGGAGGGTAAGATTCAATCCCCAACAGTTGTACACATGCTGCTTCTAATGATATGCCAGGGTCCCTATGACTTCTCTGGGTCACAAAGGTTATGATCAATATCCCAAGCTTCTGTGAGTCTTCACCAAGAGCACTCATCAGAGAGATAACTTAAAAACGTACAACCAAGAAGGCTATATAAACCTATGAGAAATCCTACCAATGTATTTCCTATGACTAAAACTCATTGAATAGGTAATAAGTGACATTTTAAATAATTTAAAACTATTCACTCTACTAATGCACATTCTGCAGAGCCTTCCATGACTTCCTCAAATGTTTCATTTTTTAGCATGGGCATGCACGGGTAATCGAACCTAGGTTTCCAGCATGGCAGGCGAGAACTCTGCCTGCTGAGCCACCATGGCCCACCCTCCTGAAGTGTTTTGAGATTCACTCTTTTGCTGAGTTCTTCTGTGCCTTCCAGGAGGGATCTTATTCTATAGGAGGTTTACTGCCTTTTTCATTTTATAACTCCATGTCCCAAGGGATGACAAGGATGATTTGTAATTTGTATATACTTGATCTGAATTTCTCACAGTTGCATAAAAGTTGAACAGAAAGAAGTAAATCTAAAAACTTAAGAATTCTGTGTAAGAAGAATTTCTGATTGAGCAGGATTTAGATCCCTGTACAATCCCTTGCTAAATGTTTTGTTTAATTCATAAATATCACGTAAAATAATTAAGGCTACAAGCTCAGAGAGGGGAAGCAATAATCTCAGAGTTACACAGCAAGCTGGTGCAAAGCTGGAACTATGACTATGGTCCGTTGTTGTCAAGCTCAGTGCTCTTTCCACTTAGTTCATTTTTGAGACTGTCAATGCAGAAAGCTATGGCCAGCTGTTGTAAATGTTGTATAGGATTTTTCTTTTCCTTTCTTTACTTATCCTGGTTTGGGAGTTCTTTTTTCCAGGATAAATTTATGCTATTTTAGCAAATATGAAAATATTCCTCTGAAGTTCGAGCTACCTATCCCTCTCGTGTTGTAACAACATGGCCTGTGCTGTCATAGGACATAGGATGGCAGCAACATCATTTCATACCCATCAGACTCATGTACCATCTGAGCAGAATTTGTTTTGCTTCTTTTCCAGCATGTGTAAAGTCTACCATGCAGATATACTTTTCCCTGCATAGGACTGTATGCATCCTGACAAGCTACATTATATTCTGTATTGTGCACAGGAAAGAAGTTTGCTTTCAGCTGTGTTTTTTTTTATTTTTCTTTTTTTTTTTTAAAGCCATGGCCAGTGAGAAAACTGTGCCAATTGGTTTAAAAAGTGAGAAGTGGAAGCTGAGAGAGACGGGATGTGAAACAAAGATCCTAACAGGAGAGCAAATTAATTTTTTTTTCTTGTATTAGTTTTCTATTGCCACATGTGCCAGTTTGAAACTATTATGTGCCCTAAAAAGCCATGTTTTAATTCTGATCCAATCTTTTGGGGCCAGATCTAATGTTTAGGGTGGGAAATTTTGACTGGATTGTTTCCATGGAGATGTGACACACCCAGTTGTGGTTAGGCCTTTTGATTAGATGAAGAAGTGACTCCACCCATTCTAGGTGGGTCTTGATTAGTTTACTAGAGTCTTTTAAAAGGGGAAATATTTTGGAGAACAGAAGTGATAGAGCCAACATGAGACACGGATGTTTGGAGATGCTTGGAGTACCGACAAAGCAGATACCTAGACACAGGGAGAGCCCAGCAGATGTTGCCATGTGCCTTGCCATGTGATGCTAAGCAAGCCAGAACCCAGAGTTGTGTCCTGGAGGAACTAAGTGAAGGCCCACAGATGCTTAGAGGGGAAACCAATGGCATCAGAAGTAGAAGCAATGAACTGGGAGCAAGGACCAGCAGACACCAGCCATATGCGTTCGCAGATTGGCCTTCCTTGAGCCAAGATATCTTTCTCTGGATGCCTTAGTTTGGACATATTTATGGCCTTAGAACTATGAACTTGTAACTTATTAAATTTTGTTTTTAAAAGCCATTCCATTTTACGGTATATTGCATTCTGGCAGCTTTAGCAGACCAAAACACTACTGTAACAAATTACCAAAATTAAAACAATACAAATTTATTATCTACTTTTTTATTTTTTCACATGGGCAGACACCGGGAAACAAACCCAGGTCTCAAGCATGGCAGGCGAGAACTCTGACACTGAGCCACCACTGCCCGGAAATTTATTATCTTACAGTTCGGAAGGTCATATGTCTAATATGGGTCTTGCTAGGCTAAAATCAAGGTGTTGACAGGACTCTGTTCCTATCCAGAGGCTTTAGAGGAACATGTTTCCTTACCCTTTCTAGGTTCTAGCGCCCACGTTCCTTGGCTCGTGGCCCCTTCCTCCGTCTTCAAAGCCAGCAGCACTGCATCTCTCTATTTTTTCATAGTCACATCTCCCTTTCTTGGATCTTAAGAACCCATGTAATTAAACCGGCCCAGCTAAATAATGCAGTATAATTTCCTCATCTGACTCTTACTAACTTAATCACATCTGCAAAGGCCCTTCTGCCCATGTAAGGCAATGTACTCAAGTTCTTAGAATTAGGGCATGGATATCTTTGGAGGCAATTAATCTTCCCATCACAGTTATGAGATATCCACATACATAAACATTCATAGAAAAATGGACAGTTTAACACAAAGTAGAGAACAAAATACCCTTATAACTAACACCCAAACCAAGAAATAAACATTGCCAGAATCTCAGAGATGCTCCACTCATTTCATCCTTTTTGCTTGCGTTTGCCTGGAACATTTTTGCCCATGATTTTATTTTAAACACTTTTTGTTACTCTGCTTTATGTGTATTTTCTATAAATTACTTCTAGCCAGATCTTAAAGATAATTTAGTCTGACAGGGTCTGTCTTAAAATAGGTTAATTCAGCCTATTTATATTTATTTCAGTAGTCAATGTATTTTCTTTTTTCCTTCCATTTTATTTTACATTTACTACTTCTTTTTCATTAATGTGTATCTGTTTACTTCCTTTTTTTTAAATTTTAACTTTAGTGGGATTGGTAAAGTGTCTATTCATTCTTTGTATTTTTCTTCTGCTAGTATTTTTCTTCTCCTTTCTCTACTCATAATTATTCTTTAATTGTTGTCTATCAATTTGTGGTAATAATTCTACTCTCTCACCAAAATGTTTTATTTGCCTACTCCTCCACTCCCCGCAGGAAGATAAAACCATTAGAATGCTGTTAACTTTTCCACTCTCCCCATTGCTAGACTTTTACTGAGATAGCTTCCAATTTTTTTGTGCTAGTCTATCTTTAGGTTTCTCATTAGTCAACCACTTCTGCCAAAGAATGCTTACTTCACACTCACAGCACACATTCACAAAGTCTATCTTCCACCAGTTAAACAGAACTGTGTATTTTGCAAGATTCACGGCTCACTTCTGCTACCTCAGCTCTTCATCTTTCATGGTCTTGAGCTCTCAATCACTATTTAGAGAACTTTCTTGAGCACTTGTCTCAGGGCATGTAGATGGTATACGCACTGAATCTTGTATGCCAGACAATGTCTTTCTTTTGTCCTGATAGATAAGTGACTCTATGATACTTGGGTTACCTTTCTTTTCTCTTAGCTGTCTGTATTTTGTTGTCTCCCAGCTTAAAGTATTATAGCTGGGTGGCCTTAAACTAGTCTGACTCTCATTTCTTTATAAGTATCCTAGTCTTTCTATCTAGAAGCATTTAAGTTGTTTTTTCTATTTCTGGAATTCAGTATATGAATAGATGCTTTTGTTCATGAACGTTGGAAGAAATGCAGTGAATCCTTTTGATCTACAGGCTCAAGTTTCCCTCACTTTCTGTTCCCTCTTTCCTTTGAGATTCCTATTATTTGCATGTTAGATATTCTGAATATGCCTTTCAAATTTACAGTTAATGGACATTTACTGATTTCCTACTCATATTTCTGACAGGTTATAGGATTTCTTCCATATTCTTTGCGTCTCTCATTAGTCACTGTGCCAATTACAAAGTACGTCTGCTCTAATAATATATTCAGGAGCTAGGGAAAAGAACCTCAGAGTTGGGTCTGTATATGAAGGGGCCCACTGAGCCAGGTTAGAGTTAAGACTTCATTATCACAGGACCACCATAAGCTCCTTCTTTGAGTGGTGGGTCACAAGTGGTGTTCTGAGTTCCCAGAAATAAGTGTCAATTTACAGCCAATGTCCAGTAATCTCCAAAAGGTCTGGATGCCTCCATTTCTGCTGTGTACTGGCACCCTAATAAATGGTCACAGGTACCTTTGGGGATGGCTTGGAGGAAGATTTGCCATGTATACTTGTGGCAGTGGTGCAGGGTTCTCCCTCAGGGGGATTCAGCATCACCTTCAATCACAGGGATCTGTGTCTATATTAGACTCAAGTCTGGAAACTTTAAGGCCTTCTCTGTCCACTGTGGCAAAAGTCAGGATGTTGGACACTAGATTTAGCATTTTTCCTGTTACACAGATCAAGCAAGAGAAAAAGCACTCCTGGAACGGTGACTCACAGAACTCTAAAAATCCACTCCATTAAAGCAAAGGGAATACTTGCAAAAATAATCAAAATAAACTTTTTCAGGGTGGGCCACAGTGGCTCAGCAGGCAGAGTTCTCACCTGTCATGCTGGAGACTGGGTTCATTTCCTGGTACCTGCCCATGTTAAAAATAATAATAATAATAATAATAATAAAATAAAATAAACTTTTTCAGAGATCTGGAAATTAACCAAAGGCTTGCAACAATCCAAAAAGCATTTATTCAAGAAAAACTGCCATCTCTCAGTAAGAACAGTGAGCTTTGTGGTGTTTTAATTGGCCTTATTCCCATCCCCCTTTTCCCAGGCCCATAATAAATTTGAAAACCAACAGCTTCACAAATACAGGAGCTGTGAAATCCAGTAGGCTAGCAGCCACTGGAGAGGGTTGGGGGAAGAATGGGTTAGAAGCTCCTATAAAATCAGTTTGTGACCTGTTTGGTAGCTTCCTGAAAAACTTCATTCTCAGGGTCTGTCTTTACTTGACCTAACTCAGAGCTCTCTCTGTTCAAATAGCCATATTTCTAGGGCATTTGTTGAAAACAATCATTGATAATTGTTTAACATTCCATGCAGCTATGTGAGATGGTGATACCCGTTAAGGCTAATAAGAAGCTGACCAATAATTTAAAAGGAGGAAAAACTGGGGAATCAGATATCCATAGGGGACTCTGAATGGCTCTCAAATATTCCTGGGATTCTAGAAAGTTGCAAATGTGCAGGGCTGTGCATATGCCCAGGAAAAACCTAGAGAAGGCCTTAATCTCCCACCTCTGGCTGATCTTGCTGCCCTGAACAAGCAGGAAGTGAAAGTTAAGACTTCACTGCTTGTTGGAGCACTGAAAATATGCCTCAATGGAGGACTCAATAAGTCTCCTCAGAAAAGGTTGGGAGACTTATTGGTTAAAGTATTTAAGGAAATTTCTGTCCAATCATTAGCTAACCACTAAGCTAACTAAGCAGAGAATTTCAGTGGCCATATATGCTTAAGAATACAGACTTTACAGAATTAGTTCAGGAAAGTCACTAAACAAACAAATAGCAACAATAACAAACAGCAACAACAACGAAGCCTAGGGAGGGGTAGAATATCATTTTCAGAATTGCTACATTTAAATATTTAAAATGTCAACTTCAACAACAAAAAAATTTACAAGACACATAAAGAAATAGGAAAGTATGGCCCTTATAAAGGAAAAAAAGCAGCCAACAGAAACTGTCCTTGAGGAAATCCAGACATTGAACTTACTGGACAAAGACTTTAAATCAGCTATTATACATATGTTCAAAGAACAAAATGAAGCTATGTCTAAAGAACTGAAAGAAGATATGAGAATGATGACTCACCAAATAGAATATCAATAAACAGAAATTATAAAAAAGAACCAAACGAATTCTGGAACTGAAAAATTCACTCAAGAGCATAGTTGAGTAACGACTCACTCAAGAGCAGATTTGAGCTGGCAAAAAAAAAGAATGAGTGAACTTGAAGATAAGACAATTGAAATCATCCAATCTGAGAAGAGGGAAGAAGAATGAAGAAAAGCAAACACAGTGTCAGAAAACTGTGAGGTACCATCAATCCTATCAACATACACATAATGGAAATCCCAGAAGGAGAGGAGAGAGAAAGGGGGAGAAATAGTGGGCAAGAACCTGCCAAATTTGGTGTAAAAACAATCTGCACATACAAGAATCTCAAAAGTAGGATAAACTCAGAGATGCACATCTCAACCCATTGTAGTCAAACTGAAGAATGAAAAAAATAATATTGAAAGCAGCAAGAAAAAAAGTAACTCATCACAGACAAAGGATCCTCAATAAGATTAACAGCCAACGTCCTATCAGAAATCATGGAAACCAGAAGCAGTGGGATATCATATTCAAAGTGCTGGAAGAAAAAAAAAATGAACCAAGAATTTTACATCCGGTAAGATGATCCTTCAAATACAAAGAAGAAAGGAAGACATTTCCAGAAAAACAAAAGCTGAGAGACTCTGTCACTAGCAGACATGCCCTATAAGAAGTATGAAGGGAGTACTTCAAGCTGAAATGAAAGGAACAGACAATAACTTGAATCAACATGAAGAAATAAAGAACATTAATAAAGGAAACTATGCAGGTAAACAGGAAAGATGGTGTAAATTTTTTTTTTACTGGTAGGTCTCTTCTCCTGCAAATTTAAAAGGTAATTGCAAGAAGCAATAATTGTAAAATTACTTATATCAACATCTGTAAAATGTTGAGTACTCTTACATCTATTATCCTATCCTGACCTTCCAAGGAACCTGTGAGCTGTACACAGCAAGTATTTCTATCCTGATTTCACACTTAAGACACAAGGAAGTTAAATCACACAGCAAGGTAGAAGAAGACTGAGGCTAAACATGCACTTCTGTTGTTAAGACTACCAGTCTCTGCTAAAAAACACTCTCCTTTTCATCCTCTGCAGTCTAGCTTCTGCTACCTCTCTACTGAAACCACTTTATTTCAAGCAGAGTTTCTTGGTTCTATCTTTACATTAGAGTCACCTAAGTGACTGAAAAATAGTACCAGTGCCAAAGCCCCACCCTAACCACTGGAATCAGGGTCTTGGGGATAGCTCCCAAGCCTCTGTGTATTTTAAAGCTCCTCAGGTGATTCTGATGTACAGCAAGGAGACACTTTACCAGTGGCAACCCCTGTGTCAAATTAATAACTTTTTCTGCACAACTAGCCTGGAATCACTTGACACCAATTTCTTCTTTAAACTCACTCTTCTTTAATCTCCATGATGGCTCTTTCAGTTCCCTATTATTCTCTGTTGGCACCTTCCCTGTCTTATTTTCTTGTTCATCACCTTTGTTCTGCCCTCACAACTTAAGTGACTTCAGTCTTGCTCTTTTCTCCACACTGTCACAGGGTACAGGGCACAATGTGGGAGGTTGTGCACAGGATCCTTTATTTTCAAGGGTTTGGACATTAGAATGTAAGCCTTGCCTGGGCAGAGGCTGTGTTCTGATTGCTACTATAGCATTAGATCCTAGGGTTCCATAACTTGATAAACAATCACATCTAAATGACTGAATGTCATACCTTTGTATACAGTCCTGACCTGCAATCCAGTCCTGCCCCTCTAAAGCCAGCTCTTGGATGTGCCACCATTTTCTCAAAACTGAGCACACTACCTTCCTTCCTCCTACAGAACAGCTCTTTTTAAATAATATGTTGATGGGCTTATAATGTAGAAAGATGTATTTGGATGACAATAATAACACAAAGAGGGAGTGGAAACAGAGCTATATAGTAGTAAAGTTTTTGTATACTATTGAAATTAGATTGGTATTAATCTGAACTAGATTGTTTTACATTACAAAGTTAATTGTAACCCCTAGGGAAACCACTGTCAAAATAACTCTAAAGAAAAAAAAGAAGCATTAAAACGGTATGTTAGAAAATATTTAACACAAAAGATGGTAGTATGAGGGAGTAGAGGAACAAAAACACATAGGATATATGGAAAACAAATAGCAAAATGAAAGCTGTGAATACTACTTAAAAGTAATTACATTAAATGTAAATGAACTAAACACCCCAATAAAACAGTAGAGATTGGCAGAATGGATAACAATCACGATCAATCTATATGTTATCTTTAGATTCAAAGACACAAATAGAGGTTGAAAGTAAAGTGACAGAACAAGCTATACCACACAAAGTGCAATAATAAAGGATGGGGAATGCTTATACTAATATCAGACAAAGCAGAATTTAAGACAAAAATTGTTACTAGAGACAAAAGACATTTTATAATGATGAAAGGGTAATCCATCAGTAAGAAGTACCAATTATAAACATGTACCTAACAACTGAGCCCAAAACACACAAATCAAAAACTGACAGAGGGTGGGCCACAGTGGCTCAGCAGGCAGAGTTCTTGCCTGCCATGCCGGAAATCTGGGTTTGTTTCCTGGTGCCTGCCCATGCGAAAAAAAAAAAAAAACAAAAAGAAAGAGACCAACAGAATTGAAGGGTAAAATAGACAATTCAACAAAAATAGCTGGAGACCTCAATATCCCACTTTCAATAATGGCTAGAACTAGGTGGAAGACCAACAAATAAACAGATCAAGCAATACTCTATAATAGGCTGCCCATCCATTTCATTCCTAGTGAAACTAATCAATTAGCCATTGCCAAAGACCTCTACAAGCCAAGGAATCAGGTGGCATGTGTGTTCCCGCTACCCCTTATGGTTAATACGTTCACCTAGTGTTCTAATCCTCCTTTACTGGTCTAATACACTTCCACATACTCCCCAGGTTTCTGCTGATTTATATTAGCAATGTCTTGCAACTCCTTTTGTGCGTAAGCCATTTCCTCCAGGAGCATGTTGATATTTGACACTAGTTAAGGTTCTAGTGGCAACGAGGTGGTGGTCGTGGACTTTGAGAATGAGCACCCCTTTCCAAGTATTTGTCCCAGGTAGGTTATAATGGGGTTTTCAGGCAAGGAAAATGAGTTTCCTTGGACCCTGGTGGTCAACCTACTTCCACTAGTAAGATTCAGAATGAATTGGGAGTTCAAGATTGTCAGTTTCATCTGGGTCCAACCAGATCCAGATACACCATTACAACGTTTGTTTCTCTCTCTTTCATCATCACATAAAAAATTTTATGACTATGAATTCAGCTGTCATTGTAATAATTTGGCAACATGCACAATTATGTTTTGTGTCTAATTTTTAGCAATATCAACTCTGGGTCCACAAGAAATAAGAGGTTGTTTTAGAATTGTCACAGCAGCACTCTGGTTCCAGACTGTGACTTGAGCTGAGTTAGGAGACCTGAGCTTGCCATTTTCTCTTTGTGATCACTCAATTGCACTGAGAAAAAAAAAATCCTATACCACAGTCCTTAGTCATTACTACCACCATAACAGTCAAGGGCAGCAGCCACTATGGCTTCTAAAGCATGTACTTCAGTTGGCATTTCATTACAATCAGCCACAGGTGACACTTGATTAACTGTGCTATCACTACATGCCATGGATTACTAGCATCCCATTTCCTATTGGCATGAAGTACAGCACTATGTTTAAGCCCCAGGGTGTGACCAAATCAATCACAGAAATCTCATCTTTGCATGTTTATCTCCCAGACTATTCCCAGTACTAATTACTGTATATGTCAAGGTCCAATCAGAAGCCACACAATGGGAAAATCTAATAGAAAGAATTATTAATAAGGGATTTGAATACAGAATTAGCTAAAAACTAAACACAATACAGGATTAACAAATATTAAAATTAGCCACTATCCCAAGGCTAAAACAGAGTACCAGCCAGGGCTGGAATCCAGACCTCATTGGAAAGGGTATGGCCATGGTTCACGGGATGGCACATAAATCATTGAGGTGACTCACCAAGGAAACCTGCTGGAAAACTGATCTCTGGTGTGTCTTGAGGAAGCTGCCAGTAATTGGGTACTGATAGAACTGGGAACTGTAACAAGTATACTCTGCAGGAACTCCAGTAATACAGAAAATGATACCAATACAGAACCAAGCATCACAGAAAGCAGGTCATTGCAGGACTCAAGTGCTAAAGAAAGTGTACTCAGTGAGAGCATAGAAACCTTGCTCTACTGGAGTCCAGCACTAGAGAAAACTGCACAAAGGCCAATGCTGGTAGGTTGGTGTACAGAGGGAGTCTGGGTATCAGGAGTTTACTCTCTGGCAGGGAAGCATGCAGTATGGGGTATGTAATATCTGCATAGAGATGGGGTGTGCAGTAAGGTGTTATCAGACCTGGGGCTGTGAGCATGTCTCACTGTGGATATGCATCTACGGCAGATACATATGCTGCTGAAAAAAACACGCAGCAAGAGCAAGAAACAGGACCAGTAAAAACATCTCCTTTTTTCATGACATGTCCCTCCAACGCCCTCTAGTGACAAAGCTTAACATCATGCTTGCTACAAGGGGAACGCTGAATGGGTCTAACCAATTATTTCAGAGCAGGTACTGAAGGGTGAATTTGTAGCTAAGAGACAATAAACTGATAAATGGCACAATGTCAGAATTCCCACTTCGGCTCTCACACTCATAGTAGGAATGGCTAAGTGAAAGAACCTGAAGTTTCACGTCTCTACCAAGATATAAACCAGTAACAGTACGCTATCTCTGGGGGTAATGATAAGATTAATGCCAAAATCAAATAACTGAAAGAAGCAGGGGTAGTGAAACCTATTACAGACCCATTTCTTCTTATTATTTTTTTACTTTAAAAACAATCTTTTATTAATAATCTTTACTTTTAGAACAATTGTATGTTTATAGAAAAATTGCACAGAAAGGTACAGAGAGTTCCCATATACTCTCCCATGACCTAGTTTCCTCTATCATTGATATCTTGCATTGGTGTCACAATTGATGAACCAATACTGATACATTACTAGTAATTAAAGCCTATAGTTTACATTAGGGTTCATTTTTTTGTTGTAGGGTTAATTGGATTTTTTTTTTTTTGCATATTCATCATCATGATCATTTCTTGGAACATTTGCATCTGTTCAGAAAAAGAAATAAAAAGAAAACAGAAAAAAATTCATACATACCATACCCCCCACCCCTCCCTGCCACCAATCACCAGCATTTCACTCTAAATTTATTTAACATTTTACAGATCCATTTAAATAGCCAATTTGGCTTATGCAAAATTCAGATGGATGAGATGGACTACCATAAATTGCAGCTGCTGTTCCAGATTCAGTATTTTTACTGGAGCAAATCAATACACCAGTATGTAGCTATAAGCCTGGATATTTTTTCCATATTAATATACAAGATCTACCAGAAGCAGTTTGCTTTTTTCTGGCATAGCCTCGGGGCTATGTCAATTCTGCCTTCTCCCATAATATAGTACTCAGATACCCTGATTGTGTTGACATGCCATAAAATATCACACCGGTGACAACATTACTGGGTTAGGTGAGCAGGAAGGAAGAGCACTTTTTTTTTTAAGTAAAAAAAATTTTTAAACATAACAACATACAAACACGAACATTCTTACAATACGATCATTCCATTCTTGGTATATAATCAATAACTCACAATATCAACACATAGTTGTATATTCATCACCATGATAATTTCTTAGAACATTTGTATCAATTCAGAAAAAGAAATAAAAAGAAAAAAAAAAAATTCATACAAACCATACCCCTTACCCTCCCTCTCATTGACAACTAGTATTTCCATCCACCCAATATATTTTAGCCGTTGTTTCTCCTATTTTTTTCTATACCCCTTACCATTCCCTTTCATTGATCACTAGCATTTCAATCTACTAAATTTATTTTAACATTTGTTCCCCCTATTATTTATTAAATTTTTTTAAATTATCAAATCAAAACATAACAACATGAACATTCTTAACATACAAACATTCCATGCATGGTGTACAATCAATGGCTCACAATACCATCACATAGTAATATATTCATCACCATGATCATTTTTTAGAACATTTGCATCACTCTGGAAAAAGAAATAAAAAGAAAAAACTCATACATTCCATACCCCTTACACCTCATTTCCCTCTCATTGACCACTAGTATTTCCATCTACTCAGTATATTTTATTTTTTTTAACCTACTAAACTTATTTTAACATTTGTTCCCCCTATTATTTATTTGTTTTTAATCCATCTGTTTTACTCATCTGTCCATACTGTAGATAAAAGGAGCATCAGAGACAAGGTCTTCACAGTCACACAGTCACACTGCGAAAGCTATATCATTATACAGTCATCTTCCTGAAACCTGGCTACTGGAACACAACTCTATATTTTCAGGCACTTCCCTCCAGCTTCTCCATTATACCTTAACTAAAAAGGTGATATATGTGTAAAAATAACCACCAGGATAACCTCTCAACTGTTTGAAATCTCTGAGCTGTTGACATTTTATTTTATCGCATTCCTCTCTTCCCCCTTTTTGGTCAAGAAGGTTTTCTCAATCCCTTGATGCTGAATCTCGGCTCATTCTAGGATTTCTGTCCCATGTTGCCAGTAAGGTTTAAACCCCTAGGAGTCACGTCCCATGTAGAAAGGGGGAGGGCAGTGATTTTGTCTGTCATATTGGCTGAGAGAGAGAGGCCACATCTGAGCAACAAAAGAGGTTCTCTGGGGGTGACTCTTAGACCTAAATTTAAGTAGGCTTAACCTCCTATCCTTTGCAGGGATAAGCTTCATATGAATAAACCCAAGATTGAGGGCTTGGCCTATTGCTTTGGTTGTTCCCACTGCTTGTGAGAATATCATCAGGAATTCTACACATGGGGAAGTTGAATTTTTCCCCCCTTTCTCGCCATCCCCCCCAGGGGACTTTGCAAATACAGAAAGAGCACTTTTAATTGCCTTAGTAAGAGACATATGCAAACTAGAGAATGGGAGATAAAACCCACAAAAGATTCAGGGGTCTATCACCTCAGTGAAGTTTCTGGGATTCAGTGGTTTGGAGTCTCCTGTAATATCCCCTCCAATGTGAAAGACAAGCTACTGTACCTCCCCAAGCTACTGTACCATCCCCCGAAAAGAGGCACAATGCTTGGTAGGCCTATTCGGATTTTGGAGGCAACAAATCCCACCTATCAAGTCACCCATAAGCCTGCCAATTCTGAGTAGCGACCATAGCAAGAGAAGGCTTTGCAGCAGTTTAGGGTACAATACATGCTGCTCTACCACTTTGTATTAATGATCCAACAGAAACAATGATACTCAGAATGTCCATGGCAAACAGGGAGGCTTTCTGGAGCCACTAGCAAGCACCAAAAGGAGAATCAAAGCACAAATCTCCAGGATTACTGAGAAAATCAAGACACTTTTCTGCAGATAACTATTCTACCTTTGAGAAACAAAACAGCTTCTGGCTTGCTACTGGGCTTTGGTAGAGAAAATACCCCTAACTGAACTTCCCAACATGAAACAATGTTGTCTGACCCAACCAACCATAGGGCCAGGTATGTGTAGCAGTAATCAACTATCAAATGAAAATGGTAAATAATTGGGTTTGGTCCAGAAGGTATGAGCCATTTACATGACTTAGACTCCCTCCTTGACGCCAATTCCTGTTGGATGGTCTCCACTCCTTCAGTCCATGCCTATGACCTCCCAAGGTGTTCCTAGTCAACCAACTGACAAGGAAGGAAAGATCAAAGCAGTTTGCAAATGAGTCTGCGCAATATGTTGTAATTACCCAACGGTGGCCAACTGCAATATCACATGTCCAACCTGAAGGGCAGTGGTGAAGAAAAACCTGTGCAGTGGACAGAACTTTGAGCAGTATGTTCGTCTCCTGTGGCTGGACATGAGACATGGCCAAAGTACAGACTTACACTAATTTGTGAGCAATTGCTAATGGTTTAGCTGAATGGTCATGGACTTGGAAGCACAGGATTGGAAGACTGGTGACAAGGAAGTCTAGGAAAGAAGGATATGGATAGACTTCTTTGAATGGTTACAGACTCTAAAAATGTTTATGTCCCATGTGAATGTCCACTCATCCACTACAGAGAATTAATCAGGTGGACAAAATGATGTGTTCTGTGGATGCCAGTCAGCCTCTTTCCTCAGTCAACCCCATGCTTGCTCAAGGGGCTCAAGAAGAAAGTGCAGGGATGGAGGCTATGCATGGACCCAACAACAAGGATTTCTCCTCACCAAGGCTGACCTGGCTAATGCCACTGCTGAGTGCCTAATCTACCAACAAGACAAACACTGAAATCCTAATATGACCCTATTCTCCATGGGGCCCAGGCTACGTGGTGGTAGGGTGCTAACATTGTAGTTTCCATCAATGGAGTATACACGTTTTACATATGGATTTTCCTTTCCTGCCTATAATGTTTCTGCCAGCGTCAACATCCCTGGACTCACAAAACATCTCATTCACCATCACTGCATTCTGCACAGCATTGTGTCTGATGAAATAATGAATTTCACAACAAAGGAAGTAAAGCAATGGACCTATGGATTAACTGGTCTTATCACATACCCCATCACCTGGAAGCAACCAGCCTAACTAAAAGGAAGAATAGCTTCCTGAAGACTCAGTTACAGTGCAGTAGGAAGACAACATCCTGAAAGGATGGGGTTCTTTATCAATGGATGCAGTATATACTTTGAATCATAGTTGTTTTGCTATTTTACCGGAGTTCAAATATATGTATATATAGAGGCTGTGTAACCAAGGGAATGGAATGCACCAGTTATTACCTCTCAGCTCCAAATTCACCCTTCAGTACCTATTCTGCAACAATGGATTAGACTGTTAGTATGCTAAGCTTTGTCAGTATGCTGCTGCAGTTCTGTGCATGTTTTTTTCCTCTTGCTGCATAGTTTTGTCAGTGGCAGATGTGGAGAGAGCAGTGGCACTATGCCCCAGGTATGTGCTTTGAGTCTGGAATTTCCTGCCGCAGACTCCCATGTGAAGACTGCATACCCTAGGCCACATGATACCCTTCCAGCAAGCAGAATCCTGAATCCTGATTCCTTCTGTACATCCACTCTCCAACCATTGCTGTCCTATGGTTTTCTCTAGCACTGGGCTCCTACATTTCGTCAGTGCCTAACTTCTGCATCAGCATGGTTTCTCAGCTCTGGGCTCCCACAGAATGCCCCTTCTCTAGTGCTTGACTTCTGCAGTGGTGTAACTTTCTCCAGAACTTGTCTTCTTCGTTGGTGAAGCCTTTTCCAGCACTGGGCTTGTGCAGAGTGCATGTTTCATAGCTCCTAGTTCCAGCAGCACACAGAGACCAGCAGCTTTCCCTGGCACATCAGAGGGCAGATCTCCAACAGATGCCACCAGAAAGGCACCTCATGTTTTTTTCCACCATCCAGTCAACCATAGTCATGCACCCCCCCCCCCTTTTTTGTATGCTGTATGGCAGGGCCACATTTCATTCTTTTTCTATGTGAGAATCCCATTATTGCAGCAACATTTGTTGAGGTTTTTTTTGGTTTTTGTTGGTTTCTTTTGTTGGTTTGTTTTTGGGAAGTGCATGGGCCGGGAATTGAACCTGGGTCTCCCACATGGCAGCGAGAATTTTACAACTGAACTGCCCTCGCACCCCCTCATGCCCCTTTTAGGCATGAGGACCAAAATGGATGGGGGACTGGGGGAGAAAACTCTTCCATAAGTGCTCTATTGCAGGCACAGTATTAGTGTTCCTTCTCATATCTGCTACTCTTGTATTCTTTCTCACTAGCCAATTCTCTGCTATTCCAATCCCATTAATAACTCTTTATATGAAACTTTCTCTGTTCAAGTTATTGTGTGTTTCCGTCCCTTGACTGGATCTTGACTGACACAGTGACCATTCTTTTCCAATTTGTTTTAGTGACTTTTTTTTTTAAAAAAACTTCTTCAATTTTTAAAAGCAAAAGCAATTACAAGGAAAGAACACAATTCATTCCGAGGGTTTGTGTGTGCTTACAGGAGTCTTCGTGTGGCCTTTCTCCGAGGCTAACCACCAAGGACTCTGAGAGCTGGCAGGTCTGAATAACCCTGGTGACGGCTCTTTTCACCATATCAAACCCTGAGCTAAAAAAATGCATCAGCTGATGACAGCAGAGGGCGGCAGGGCTGAGGACCCAATTTTCATTTCCCAGGCTGGTGGAGAGTAAAGAAATGTGGTTCCAAAACTAAATGAGGGAGGTCAGAGGCTTTCCAACCTTACCTGATGGCTTCTGGACAAAGCAAGGAAGTGTCATGGAAAGCAGTGGATGAAGGAAGGGATGTCAGGAGGAGGAAGGAAAAAGCAGCACCCCTTGATTAAGGGGCGGGGGGGGGGGATGGATATGGGGAAAGCCCTGAAAGAATTCCTCACCAAAGGCCAATTTCAGAGGGGAGCAGAGTTGGGGGTAGGAGGATTACAATCTATTCTTTGGCCAAGGGTGGTAGTGAGAGTGGGGAAAGGGTGATGGCTTGGAATGGGGTAGTCATTTAAGACTTAGAAAAGAAACCTGGGGGGGGGGTGCAGACGAAGCACCCACAAACACCCAGCAGTAGTCCCACAGGCTGCAACCTGAAACCTTCACATCTAGTTTCATAAGCCACCGCAATCTGGAGGGCTGTTGGAGGGAGAGAAGGAAGGAGGAAGGGGGAGAAGGCAGAGACCCCAGGCCATGGAATCAGTAGCAAGGTGATTGTGTGATGTGTCTCTTCAAGTTGAGTTAGATGTGCCCCACCAGTGATGATGGGAACCAATTTAAATACACTTTCTTGATCCCAGAAGTTCAACTACATGGACAGTGGTTACACTTGACAGTATGATTTGTTATAGCACAACTTATATATTTCAAATGGACAAAAAATTATTATCATTTACAGTATCTTAAGATAAAATGCCTTTGAATGGGAGCTTCCTTTCCAGTATTTTGAGGTCTACAAGACGTATCTAGAAAATTTACTACTGTGGAAAATGAAGACTGCTTAAATCGAATGGGGGTGGGGGGAGGGCCTGTGGTTTTTCTTTTTGATTAATTGCTGTAACACTGTCCTTCAGGTGGCTGAGGGAGTTTCATATTTTCTTTAGACATCATTAGGCGCCGAAGCTCTTGCAGGACAACTTTGATGCTATATGAATTCTGCCATTTTGCTAGCACAGATATGGCTCTTGGGTCCACCATTCCATTAGAACTATTAACTCCATTCATATTAATTTTTGTTACAAATCTTACAAAGGGGGGTGCTTCTGGGTATTTAGGTCCACATTCTATTTTAAGGGTGTATATTCGGTTTTCATAAATTGTTCTTGGAGGCCCAATTATCGTCCCTGTCCATCTCGTAAGTGTCATGTCTTCATCATCTTCTCGACCCCAGCTAACTGTGCCATCTCCTACTCCTTTCTGGCCTTCTTTGAGTTCTTCCAACAGTCAGAAATTGCGAGGGACTTTTACTCCCGAGCCCGTGGTGGCTGCCATCTTGCGTCGCTGTCCTGTTTTAGTGACTTTTAATAGAAAGTGTTTTGTTTTGTTTTAGTTTATTTTGATAAAGTCTTTTGTTTTAACTGGATCTTCTGAGATTCTGTAACTTAAAAAAAGTCCTCTTCAGTTTTATCTAGGTGGAGTAGTTTCATCCAGGAGCCAGGCTTGGTGTTGACTCTTCTCGTATCTGAGTCCCCCCAAGTGCACTGTTCAATGTTCCTTCAGCTGCTCATGATTTTATTTACTCTCAACACATAATAAGAAATTAGGTTCTGTCAAACAGAGGTAAGTAGTGAAAGACAAAATAATTTCCCCCTGAACAGGCCAATACTAAACAAACTTGCAGACCGTTATTCTTGAATAAGGTTATGAATATCCACACAAAAAAATTCATACCACGGGTTTGATCTATTCTTTTGGTTACATTCATAAGTAAATATCCAAGATCCTCCAAAGAACCCTAAAGCAACATCAATAATAAGGTAATGATAGCAGCCACTAATATTACCCGATTCTTTTATCTAAATGCACATACATATATCAATAAATATAAATAGGTTATATATAATATATACACATACACACTCACATGTATACCTAATCTTATTTAATCCTCACAGAAAGCCTGTCAGGTAGAAATTATTATCCCTACTATATAGGTAAGAAAACTGAGGCTTGGAAAAGTAATGTTACTTACCCATGTTCAAAACAGTTAAGCTGTGTCAGGATTCAAACCTACACCAACTGACCCAAACCACTATGCTATATTGCTTTTGTGGCAATCAGCCAAATGCCTGGGCTGTGAACTGAGGAGACCTTTGCCATACACCTCTTGAATAGAAGCCAGGGATTCCCTATGGTGAGACTAGTGGCCCAACCTAGACAGGAAGAAGAACAGATCTGTGATGTCCTACTTCTTTTCATAGAGGAGGCTGAGAATGGCTGAAGGGAAAAGTGTGGTAGGGAGTTGTCTGTGGTTAAGAGAGAAGGATGGCCAGTTGGACTAAGTGAAAAACCTATAGAAAGAAGAAGTTAGAGCCCTGTCTTGTTCACCATTGTGTCTGGCACTTTGTTAGTGCTCAGTTAGCATTTGCTGAATGACTAAATAAATGTCAGCCAGGAGCTAGCATGCCTTATGAGGACTCTACCCTTTTGATGTTTGTTCCTGCTACCAACTGCTTTCCTTTCCTACAAATTAATTATTTAAAATTAATTTCTTTGAACTGGATTTGAGAACGTCCTATGTGCCAGGCCCTATGCCAAATGCTTCACCTGGATCTTCTCATTTAAAGCCCTCAAAGGAACCCACTGACAGATTATTTTGAAGTTGAAAGATCTCTGGGCTAGAGAGAAATATCCTCTACCTTTTGTACTCTAATGCTCAATTTATTAGATTCTATTTAACAAAAAGGACAAAATTTAAAGCCACTTTTTTCCACGGATATTAAGTCCTTGATTACAAATTTGATGAGTTAAATTATCTTAATCTAAACTGCAAATACAAATTCAGTGTGGCTGATTTTTTTGACTACTCCATAAGCTTTACGCTTACACGAATACTATGATTATAGACAAAAAACCCTGCCATCAAAGCCAGTTATTAAAGTGTTAATAATACCATGGGTTTAACGTTTTCTTAAATTTTATTCTGACACCTTCCTGAGATTCAAAATTTTACATCTTGAAACCATCTTTCTAGGGTTTCAGTAATTCCACTGGTTCTTATTTTTATACCTTTCTAGAGTATTTGTAATCCTACCAGACCCAAAAGAAAAAGGAAACTGTCTCACGTCTCACTAAACTGAGGTTGCAGGTTCTAGGCTGAGACATGGGATTTGGTTGCACAGATAGGTAAACCCTAGCCATGGATCATTAGGCCTAGCACCTTTTTTTTTTTTTTTGAGTTTCATCTTACACCAAATTTACAATTATATTTAATTTTCTCATCACTAAAAATGAATTAGAATAAATCATAAATATTTTGTATTTACTTTAGTTACAGAACAGTAAAATTATCACAGTAATTTAATCATTATAAGTACTATAAATATAGTAATGCACACTGACTTTTAAAACATCATGACCCAAAATAATAGAAAACAAGTTAATTGAATGTAGTACTATTGAGTTTTAGGCATTTCTGTGACAGGAACAAATAAAAAATTTAATTAAAAAATGTGACATTTTCACCGCAAAACATTTCTTAAATCAGATTTTGCTTTCAAATTGTTCTTCATGTTTTAAACGAAGCTTCTTCTAAAGAATCATTTATTTAAAGTTGAAAATTTCTTTTTATATTTAAAAACTACATGCTGGCATCAAATATCTGAAGGAGTTGTAATCTTATGAAAACAGCCAGGACAACAATGGAGAGAGTCATGAAAAAAACATCACAATCCACACAGAAAACATTTTGGCACAAAGTGCAAACACAGACATACTGGTCTTTCAATTCCCCTAACATCCATAACAAAAGTCTTTCTCCATTAAATTCTTCTAGGGAAGTTTCTTGAAAAGCATCCAAAGGAAATAAATGTTGGTAAGACTATGCCAAATGGGGAGCAGACACCAAAGTAAGACCACAGATTTTATATTCAACAGGAAGCTCATAGTACTTTGCCCTACACTGTGGGCAGAAATAGCCTCCTAATGTTAGTTCTGGCTCAGTATTGCTATCCAAATGTGCTATGCTCAAAGAGGGTTGTGCATCTTGATCAGACAGAGAAGCAATGGTGTGCTGAGGAAATCCCATATGAATAAGTGAGCATTCTGAACTTGAGCTGGCAGGAGAAGGACTAATATGTTGTGTGAGCAATTCTTTGGAATGGCTTTCATCTAAAATAATATGGTATGTGCCACCAGTTTCACAAGCAAACACAGCACAAACCTGAATCTCTGCAGACAATCCAATAATAGACACTCTAATTTTGGCTGCCTTTAGAGACTTGATTAGATCATAGATATTTGATGGATCACAAGTTGTAAAGCTGCTAAAGATGATTAGGACTTCTCTACTTGCATGTCCTGGCATGTGTTTTAGAATTTGCATAGCCATGCTTAAGGAATTATAAAGACATGGTTCTCCATGACAGGTCATATCTATGGCTTTCTTTAAAGATGTTATGTGTTTCCTTGGGTTTTCTGAGAGTCAGTCAGTTTTTCAGCTTTTACTCTTAGTTACAATTATTCCAGTCTGACAATTAGGATTTTGATCAAAATATTCCTCTACAAAGTATTCCAACAACTTTAAAGTACATGTCAGTTTATTAGGCTTTAAAATAAAGCCTTGATCCATCCACTACCACATAAAGGTGCCGCATCATTCCAAGTCGAACTTGTCCATGGTGTTCAAATACTCTTTTTCTCTTTGCCTTAAAGAGAATGTTTCCTATTGTAGCTTTAAGTGATCCAGATTCATCTTCTTTAGGACTCTCACATGTTCTTTCATATCCTCCTTCCCACTGTTGCATTCTTTCAGGTTCTTCATCCCTTTTTTTTTCTGAAAATGTATTATTTGATATCATGGCTGAGGGTCCTGGCACCCATCCCCTGTCCTCAAGGCAGGCAGCTTTACCTGGCTGGCTGCTGTGGACTGAGAGGGCCTCTACCCTAAGAACAGAGCAAGACCAGGCCTAGCACTTTTTTGTGGTAAAGTTGTTTGATTTTTTTTGGTTATTATTATTGTTAAATTAAGTCACTTTCTTCTTCTTTTTTTTTTAAATTCTCGTTATGACCTCTGTCAAGTAAAATCATAACGTTAACACACTCTTTTGTGCATCATAAATACAACAAAACTCATTTAAAAAATTGAGCTGAAGGGTGAAGAAACCTTTCAAATTTCCTCTTACGGGTCCTAGCCTAATCCAAAGCACAGACATGGTGGGGGCAGAACCTTCATTGATTCCAATCACCTAGTCAACAGAGATATAGAGGCATGATTCTCTGGAGAGATTTTCAAGGTCCACCTTAAAGCAAATTTCCCTCACTGTTGTGGTTCTAAACTGTGGCCATAGCCTCAAGTCCAAATTACAGCCTTTAGCAGCCAGTTTCAATCTGGTAATAACAGGTCAGGAACTTCCTTTCACTATGATACACTGGCCTGGTCTGTTGGCATTAAAACCTAAAAGCCATTTTTAACTTAGAATTGGTAAGATCAGCAAGAGGTTTCACACATAACCTTCCCAGCCCTTTCCCTTAACGGGGGTCTCAAAACTGGCTGTACATTAGAATCTGAGAATCTTTTGTGATGGGTCCTGGGAACTGGTATTTTTTAAAGTTCTCCAGGTTAAGAAGGAGTCTCCTGAGAGTTGAATATCCTCTCTACCTTTTACATGCTTAAGTTAGTTCTCATTAGGACACATGGGTAATTTATCATCTTGAATCACAGCACTGAAAC
Source organism: Tamandua tetradactyla (assembly GCF_023851605.1). Taxonomy (NCBI): domain Eukaryota; kingdom Metazoa; phylum Chordata; class Mammalia; order Pilosa; family Myrmecophagidae; genus Tamandua; species Tamandua tetradactyla. The sequence goes on from NC_135349.1 coordinate 23,643,301, forward strand.
CTGCTTCTATCTGGTTACTTCGTGTACTCATCAATGCTGTCCTGTCATAATAGGGGCCTTGCTTTCCCCAGGGTCACCTGATTCAGTTTCCTGTATCTATTCGTTCCTTCTTGCACAGACAGAAATAAGTATACAATTATACCTTATAAAAAGAGGAATAAAGAGGAAACAAAATACTCATATATTAACAGTCTCCTACTTATAAAAATCATAAAAATTATCTTATTGTCATCACCCATCTTAGGTAATACAATTACCTATTGGAAAGGCTTAATATTAACTTTCTGCCTTTGAGTCACTTATGAACTGTGTCACACCCTTTCCCAGACATTTTGCTTAAAAGCATGATAATGATTATTATATATTTTATGATGCTCAAATTGTTGCAGCTTGAACAGTAGTTGTCCATTTATTTAGCATCCTTGTCTTCTTACGAGCACACGTGGCATCCTTGTAAACATTCTTGCTTTCTGGCATCAACAGGATGCTGTGAACCCATCCTGATTTTTCTTGTCCCAAGACATGGAATTAGCTACCCTCCAAGGACTCCTGGTTACTTTTAATGGTAAATAATAGTAAAGACCAACATCTAGGCATTAGTGATATACATGAGAGTTAGTGGGGGAGAGAGGAGAGGTAAATTATTGGATCTCACTCTGGTACCGACATACTGACAGAGTTGGAGAAATTTTTCTTTAAGGTAAAGGGTTTTTATTGATCTTTCCAATTTAATAGATCACCACTGTAACCTTCCTACCTGATGGTCTGCAGATCCACTGACCACAATGTCAAATCTTTTCATGCAGCTGTTACCATTATCTCCATTTATAGTTGCACAAACTGAGGCTGTAAGAAGTCACTTTCTTTCTTTTTTTTGATTCTTGTTATGACTTCTGTCAAGTAAAAACCATAATGTTTGCCTAAGATTACATTGTAAAATATACTTTTTAATAACAGATTTTTTTAAATTTATGAAACACAACCACATTCAAACACAAATATTCTTCCCATATGATCATTCCATTCTTGTTATATAATCTGTAACTCACAATATCATTACATATTGTATATTCATCATCATGATCATTTCTTAGAACACTTTCATCAATTCAGAAAAAGAAATAAAAAGAAAACAGAAAAAAATTCATACATACCATACCCCTTACTGCTCCCTTTCATTGATTTCAATCTACTAAATTTATTTTAACATTTGTTCCCCCTATTATTTATTTATTTTTAATCCATATGTTTTACTCGTCTGTCGATAAGGTAGATAAAAGGAGCATCAGACACAAGGTTTTCACAACCACACACTGCAAAAGCTGTATCATTATACAATCATGTTCAAGAAACATGGCTACTGGAGCACAGCTCTACATTTTCAGGCAGTTCCCTCCAACCTCTCCATTATGCCTTAATTAAACAGGTGATATCTATTTATTGCATAAGAATAACCCCAGGATAACCTCTCAACTCTGTTTGGAATCTCTCAGCCACTGACACTTTATTTTTTCTCATTTAGGTCTTTTTCCTTTTGGTTGAGAAGGTTTTCTTAATCCCTTGATACTGAGTCCCAGCTCATTCTAGGACTTCTGTCCCATGTTGCCAGGAAGGTTCACACCCCTGGGAGTCATGTCCCACGTAGAGAGGAGGAAGGCAGTGAGTTTGCTTGTCGTGTTGGCTGAGAGAGAGAGGCCACATCTGAGCACAAAAGAGATTCTCTTGGGGGTGACTCTTAGGCCTAATTTTACATAGGCTTAGCCTATCCTTTGCGGAGTTAAGTTTCTTATGAACAGACCCCAAGATTGAGGGCTCAGCCTATTGCTTTGGTTGTCCCCACTGCTTGAGAGAATATCAAGAATTCTCCACTTGGGGAAGTTTAATTTTCCCCCTTTCTCACCATTTCCCCAAGGGGACTTTGCAAATACTTTTTTATTCACTGTTCAAATCACTCTGGGATTTATCGGGGGCATCAGTATGGACAAATCCACAAAATCTCATGCCCTACTCAAGGTTCCAAGTATTATGGTGTTCATTAAGCTGTCCATTACGATATATCAGGAAATGCAGAAGTCAAAATATAAATTTTGTACCAAATAAACATATTTCGCTTTAGTCTCACACATAAGTTAAAGTTTTAAAATATTAATTGCCATCTATTTTCAGCACCCTACAGTATTGACATTCCTTTGTTCTTCCTCATGCAAAATCATTTTTTATTAATTAAAAAAATTTTTAAATACCAAATAACACCTAACAAATGCAAACATTCTTAACTTTTGATCATTCTGTTTTACATATATAATCAGTAATTCACAATATCATCACATAGTTATATATTCATCATCACGATCACTTCTTGGAACATTTGCATCTATTCAGAAAAAGAAATAAAAAGATAACAGAAAAAAATTCATACATACCATACCCTTCACCCCTCTCTTTCATTGATCACTAGTATTTCAATCTAAATTTTTTTAACATTTGTTCCCCCTATTATTTATTTTTATTCCATATGTTATACTCATCTGTTGATAAGGTAGATAAAAGGAGCATCAGACACAAGGTTTTCACAATCACACAGTTACACCGTGAAAGCTATATCATTATACACTCATCTTCAAGAAACATGACTACTGGAACACAGCTCCACATTTTCAGGCAGTTCCCTCCAGCCTCCTGTTACATTTTGACTAACAAGGTGATATCTATTTAATGCGTAAGAATAACCTCCAGGATAACCTCTAGACTCTGTTTGGAATCTCTCAGCCATTGACACTTTATTTTGTCTTATTTCACTCTTCCCCCTTTTGGTCAAGAAGGTTTTCTCATTCCCTTGATGCTGAGTCTCAGCTCATTCTAGGGTTTTTCTCAATCCCTTGATGCTGAGTCTCAGCTCATTCTAGGATTTCTGTCCCACGTTGCCAGGAAGGTCCACATCCCTGGGAGTCATGCCCTACGCAGACAGGGGGAGGGTGGTGAGTTTGCTTGTTCTGTTGGATGGAGAGAGAGGCCACATCTGAGCAACAAAAGAGGCTCTCTTGGGGGTGACTCTTAGGCCTAATTGTAAGTAGACTTGACCTATCCTTTGTGGGGTTAAGTTTCATATGAACAAACCCCAAGACTGGGGGCTCAGCCTCTAGCTTTGGTTGTCCATACTGTTTGTGAGAATATCAAGAATTCAACTTGGGAAAGTTGAATTTTCCCCCTTTCTCACCATTCCCCCTAGGGGACTTTGCAAATACTTTTTTATCCACTCTTCAAATCACTCTGGAATTTATCAGGGCATCACTCTGGACAAACCAACAAAATCTCATGTCCTACTCAAGGTTCCATATACTTACGGTGTTCAACTAAGCTGTCTATATAAGTTGTATTAGGAAATGCACTAGTCGAAATATAAATTTTGTACCAAATAAACATTTTTTGCTTTAGTCTCACACATAAGTTAAATTTTAAAATATTAATTACCATCTATTTTCAGCAACCTGCAGTAATGACATTCCTTTGTTCTTCCTCATGCAAAAACATTTTTTAAATACAAAAACATTTTTTAATTTGTACATTTTGTCACTATCATTATACACTCTAGGTATTCCTAGATTATACCATCTCAGTCTTTTATCATCTATCTTTCCTTCTGATGTCATTTGTGCCCCCAGGCCTCCTCCCCTTATCATTCTCACATTCAGCTTCATTCAGTGAATAACAAAAATTTTGGAAATAAAAAGATCACACTGCAAGTAAGTTCTGGATCTGAGATTTAAACTCAGCACCGTCTCATTTCAGAAACTGAGCTCCTATTGGCTCCCCACAAGGCCCAGCCTCAACCTCTGCGAGCTGTCAGAAATACAGAATTTTGTCATTTGTCAAAAGCTTTTCAGTAAGTTACCCTATTTAGGACTCCCAAGGCAGGGCTTTCCTAGCCTTAGGTGGGGTAAGAAGAAAGAAGCACTAGCCAGATTCTTTCTTTTATCCCTGCAGGATCCAGGAATAAGAATGACAAGGCGCGCCTTTCAGGAAAAAGGCCTGAAGACAGAGCCCATCAGGAGGCTCCTTCCCAGAAGAGGCCTTCGGACAAATGTCAGGTCCAATTCCACGATGCCAGATACCAGAGCACCTGGGGGAGTACACAAGGCCTTGAGGGGGCCTAGGACGAGCCCCCAGGGGAAGGGGAGGTGAGCCCGATCTTTTAGGCAAGTTGAGGCCCTTAGGTCTCACCTTGGCTGCCCCAAAGTTCCACTTACCCGTGTCCCCAGGGTGGAAAACACTCCCAACTCGACACCTACCGCGGGAACACAGGGGGCGATCGGCCCTACGCCTCCCTGAACCTACGACAACAGCACTCACCTTACTCGCTACCAACGTTCACACAGTGTGTGGGTCCACCGGTGCCCCAAGTGTGGTAAGAGCTTCGGGCAGTACGCGGACCCTACTCAGCACCTGAGAACGTGAGAGGCCCTACCTGAGCCTCGAGTACCGGGGCACTGAGGTCTCAGCGCCCACGTTTTCACTTACCATGCTCCTAAGCCAGCCAACTGCCTCTGCAGCGCCTTTTACTCCGGGAGAAGAGTAGAATCTTGCTGGCGCAGCACCAGAGGGGTTCCACACTGACCAGGAGCCCTTCTAGCGCTAAGCCTGCGGCCACGGCTTCCGCCAGACCTCGAGCCTAGCGCGTCGGGTAGCCCTGGGTGACGCCACACGGCGGCGCCGCGCGGAGGCTCGCCGAGGCCCACGCATGCGCCAAGGTCCACGCGTTGAGGCCTTGACGCGACGCCTGCGGAGTCCAAACCCCCGTAAGAGCGAGGCTTACGGCGCAGAGTCGTGGGTGGGGCTGCCACCAGCGTGTCAGCCTTCCCGAGCGCTCGAGGCCTTAGGGCAGGAGTTTTTAACAGAATGCTCTTTCGCCAGCCTCCTAAGAACCAACGCAGGTGAGAGGTCTTTCTGTCTTTCCGTGAGGGTACCCGCCCACCTCGCCGTGGAGCGTCGTGGGACGCGGCGGGGAAGGTTGCCTGAGCTAACGCAATGGGCCCAGTTTTTCTGGCGTAGTGCCGAGCTGACCCTCATATACCTGGAAAATCCCCACCTGGAGAAGGTCCAGGGCGAACTGGCCATTTGTTGAGTGGCTCCAAGGGCTTTCACCAAGCTTTTGCTTTCTGACTCCACTGCCAGACCTCCTCTCATACTAGGTAGGACGTGATGAGTCACATTCCTTGAGGACTTACTCTGTGCCAGGCACTGTGATTTTATGGAAATTATTTCACTTAATCCCCACAATATCCCTGTGACATAAGTATTCTTATTATCAGCGTTTTACAGATGAAGAAACTAAGTGTCCGAGGGAATAAAAGACCTGCCTAAAGTCACACAGCCAGTATGTGGCGGAACCAGCCTTCAGGTCCCGGTCTGCTGGCCTGACTCCCAGCCTACTCTGTTGTACCCCTTCTGCTGGTACACCGGGAGTTAAATCTGCAGGTTTGACATGGCATCCATTTATAACGCCTTCATTTTTCTCAGTGATAAATTATATAAAATAGCTTTTATACTAAAATGAGCAGATATTCCCTCTAATACAAGTTAACACTTGCACCAATGATGCGTATGAAATTTGAGACCAGATAAATTTCATGTCTGTGGGCAAGGTTTCAGACTCAGCCCATGGATCCGTGGGGTGATTGCTTTTCAGATTTCTGCCTTTAGAGTGATGTTGGTGAAAGAAGCCCTGCTCCAGGACCAGCACCTGTGTGGAGCCTTCCCGAAGGCCAAGGAAGAAGGCCTCTCCACGTTTTGCCATCCCACTCGGGTGCTTGGAAAAATCATCCAGTTCCTTGGGGCTAAGGTTTCCACGTGAAAAATTGGAATTCTCGAAATTGTTCTGTATTTTTCATAACTATCTCTGTATTTTTGAATAAATAAGTCAGCATTTAGAAGTAGTTACAAAGAAGTATAGAGTAGCAAATATTCAAAAATAGGAAAATACCAGCAAACGTGATTAGGTAGTATTTGAATAACAAAATATCTGAATCTTCAAACAAGATTGACAGCCCTGCACAGAATCAGGTGTTGAAATTGCCAATTTAAGGATGGATTTTGTTTCCAGAACTTGTCGTTTATTGGAACATCATTCAGTCATTTGTGTAAAATATAATATGCATGTAAACAGTGTTTTGTGTGTGTGTGAGAATGACTCACTGTTAGCAGCAGACAGGGCCACAAACACACTTTTTAATACTGCAAAACCTGTAAGAAAGATGATTTAATTATGACCACTTACTTCCTATGTGCTCCTGTCCCAAGTTCCAGAAATGTCTGCCTTAACCTTGGAGTCCATATCTCAGTGTTTCCTCCTCTTGCTATTGACTTGATGTCAGTGGATTCCTTCACACCGGTAATGCCTCAGTGTTGATTAATCTTAATTCTTGCAGGAGAATTATAATGCTCTTTCCCGTTTTCCTGATTTGTTGACTGATGGTTCTCGGCATTCAGAAAAACATTTATTTTCCAAAAATGCTCCGAAGGATTTCCCACAGAGAAACACTACTTGGGGCTGAGCAGTATTAGCAAGACAAGATGGCAGCAGACATGTAACACCTAATACATCATCAAACCAGTCTTGAAGCTTCACGATTTCAGGACCGTTGGAACCTGGAGACCCAGGTATGCATCTTAGCCCTGCCAGTTCCTGGTTTGTGAAGTCTCAGATAAGCTACTTTATGTCTCTGAGCTTCTACCTTTGAGTAGAATAGTGCCTGGGAAAGAATATGCTTGTTTTGTGAGGCAGTATTGTAGAAGGGTTAAAAATGTGGTTAGGTTTGAATCCAGTCTCTGTTGCTTACTACCTCTTTGATTTGGGGCAAGTTCTAAACACTGAGCCCATTTTTTCTCTTTTGTAAAATGGGAGCACTGATGGAACCCATTTCATAGGGTTTTGGTGAGGTTTAAATGAGATCACATATGAAAATGCTTAACACAGAGCATGGTGCATTGTAAATGTTTGATAAATGTGGACCAGTGTAGTTATTAACTGCTGTTATCTACCTCACAGGTAAGTTATGAGGATGAAAGGGGGGCCATGTTATGGGAATGCTTTGTAAGCTGTGAAATAGTATCTGCATACTTCTCTTTCCTTCAGGAATGGGGGTGGTTAGAAGCTATGGGCAGATATAAGTGGTATCTTCAAGTGAGGGGCTTGAGAGTGTTTGCTTCTGCTCGTAGAAGGTGGCCGTATTGAGGAGGGGTGACACCATAGCTGGAAAATAGGGTACAGTATGTTTTTAGGTGATGGTTAGTTGCAATGAAGTGGTCAAGTTCTGGAGTAACACAACTTGGAGTACACTAGGAAGAGTAAAAAGTGATTTTTAGGAGTCTCTGGAGGAAGGTCAATGCTAAGTGAAACCTGTGTACTGTATCGTTTTTAGTTGTGTTTTTTTTGGCTTGGAATTGAGTCTGAGAAAGGGGGTATGTAGCTGAAGGTGAAGAGAGGGCGCTTTGACTCTCCTCTACTCCCTGTTCATGGTGAGGGACTGAACTTAGGAAATAGCCATGTTAGTGGGAACTAGTTCATGCTCCTCCTGCTGTGCATGCGCATATGATCTCATTCATTCCCTAGATTATAAGACAAGCATGGTCCAAAGGGCTTTCCAAAAATAATCTCGTGCGAACCTGACAGCAGCTCCAAAAAAAGTAAATCCTATTACTACTCCCACCTTACGGATGAGGGCTTTGAGTCTTCGAAAATTAAGTCCATTGCCCAAGGTCACACAGCCAATATGTGGAGTTGGAATTCAGGCTGTGTTCAAGCCTTTAACCCTTACCAGGTGCCAGAGATCTGAACTTGAACAGGGAAGAAACAAACACAAATGTATGAAGTTTTAGTGCCTAAGTGTCCTCTTCTGTTGTCCACTTTAACAACTCTATTTCCTGATACTACCCCCAACTTCTCTGGACATTACTTCTTTGTTTTCAAAGCTGGTGTGCTTAGCTTAGCCTGTAAGTCAAATCTAGGTTCTCTAACACCATCCTTGGACTCTTTTCTCTTTCTTTTGCATAGGTTTCTGGGGCCCTTCTTTATGCCCACAGCTTCAGCTGCTGTTCATCTCTCATACTTATCTAGACTGCCCCTCTGAGCACCAACCTATTTTAGCCAACTGCCTTCTTGACATCCCCTCTTTGAAAGTCCAGGCTCATGACTAAACCCATTGTCTCTCCTTTAATATGTCCCTCCTCCTTATCCTGGCCTCTTAGTTTCTGTTACTAACACGGTGATAGGGAATCGAGGAAGCCTTCACAGGGAAAGCCTCTTGAGTCAGTTCTTGGGACTAGAGATGTACAGCAGAGTATGTTCTCTGAGAGCTGTCAGCAGTTTGGTGTGAACCTAGTGGGTGGAATTCATCCTTCATTTAATCAGTTGGCTGTCTACTGAGCAGAGGTGTACAGGTCCCAGCAGCAGGTGTAGAGGATGTAGTCATGAGTAAAACTAACAGGACTCCTGGACTCAGGGAGCTTCCAGGTCACTGGGGAAACAATCTTCAAAATACAATCCCCCCAAAATACGAACTGTATTACAAGCTACGATAGATGTTATGAAGCAAAAGTTCAGGGTGCTATGAAAGAATATAATAGATCTAAATTAGGTTGGGGTAAGGGGTTAAAGAAGTCCATTTTGAAAAAGTGATAATTACTGTAACCTTTGGGACCTGAGTTGCGGTAAAGAATTCCATAGAAAGGCAACAGTAGGCACACACAGTCCCAGAGGTGGAAAGGAGTTTGGTATGTTGGAGAAACTGAAAGGCAATCTGCATAGCTGGAGCTGAGAATCCTGGGATTGTGTTCAAGATAGGGCTGGGTGGGCTGGCCAGTTATGGTGGCAGGGGTGATGGTTCACAGCTTATGGATCACGGTAAGGAGCTGAGATCTTTTGGTGTAACTTTATATTTGGAAATAATTTCAAAGTTACAGAAAAGTTGCAAGAATCGTACAAAAGCCATTTGTGTATTCTTTACCCAAAATTCACTGTTAACATTTTACCCCATTTGCTTTACCTAATTTGCTCACTCTCTGTGTAAAGTGTATATGTATTACTTTTCTCTGAAGTATTTGAGAATAAATTGCATACCTCATGTCCCTTTACCCCTAAATGCTTATAGCCTGTATTTCCTAAGAGTAAGGATATTCTCTTACATAATCACAGTACCATTATCCACCTTTCTAAATTTAACAGTGATACAATATGGTATCTGATATACCATCCACATACCTGGTTTGTCAATTATCCAACGTCCTTTTCCCCTCTAGTACAGGATATAGTCTAGGATAATGCGTTGTATTAAATTGTAATTTCTCTTTAGTCTCCTTTAATCTGGAATAGTTTAAAATAGTTTAAAACACAAAGTTCAGACTGTCTTTTATGACATTGACATTGTTGAAGAATGAAGTCTCCCCCTTTATTCTAATAAAATAGTCCTCATTTGGGGTTTGTCTGATGTTTCTTCATTGTCATATATGGGTCATGCATTCCTAGCTGGAAGGTTGCGTAAGTAATATTTGTCCTTCTCCATGTAACATCTGGAGGCACAAGATGTCTATCTGCTCCTCATTGGTGATGTTAATTTTGATCAGCCAGTTAAAAGGTTGTATGATTTCTCCAATCTAGGATAACTTTTTCAATTTGTGAGGCGATCCTTTACAACCATGTAGCTATTCTATTCCATGACAAATGGTAAATAAATGAAATTTAATCTATTGATGATTCTTGTCTGAATCAACCTTTATTAAGATGTTTGCAAAAGGACTTTTCAACTCCAGCATTCTGTCTACATTTACTGGTTGACAGTTGGCATTCTTCTGACTACTTATGTATCTATATATTATTAGTAGGGACTCTTGGATTCCTATTGTTTTCTAATAATTTTACGGTTAGTTACTAGCCTTATTTTGGTGATCAACTTGCCCCAGATTTGGCCACTGGGAACCCCTTTAAAGGAAGAGCCTGAATTGCACCCCAACTGCAATGGAGTGGCATGATCCAATTTGCTTATAAGGTCATTTGACTATGTTGTAAGAATGCATTGTAGAGGAACAGACAAGGAAGCAGGGAGACACATTAGGAAGTTCTTGTTAGCCCAGGTAAGAAATGTGGCTGAGACAGGATGATAACTTAGACTAGAATGGTGGGAATGGGTGGATGTAAGAGAAACTTTGGAAATAAAATCAGCAGGACCCAGTGGTAGAATGAATGTTTGAGCTGTCAGTGAGGTAGAAGCAGCTGGGCAGATGTAGAGCCATTTACTGAAATGAGGAAGGCGAGCAGGATAAGGAGGTTGGGTAGGGTAGACAGTCTGTTCTAAACATATTGAGTTTGAGCTATCTTTGAAATCCAGGTTAAGATGTCAATTGGACTATTGAATATATGGTTCTCATGAGAGAAGTTCAGACCAGGAATAAATTGGGGGGTTACCAGATATGATTTTTTAAATCCATGGTCCTGGATTAAATGCTGGAAGGGAAGAAGGTAGAGTAAGGAGAGAAACAGGGCCAGACTGGGAATCCTGAGGAAATTATGTTGAGGGGTGGAAGGGTGTGTGGCAGGAGATGGAAATGGAGAGGTCTGGGTGATTGGTGGTGGGGGGGTGGGGAGGTCGAACACATGGAGGCTGAAATATCAGGCCAAATCCTGAGGTCTCTGGGGAAACATGGAAGAGTTTTGAGCAGGACATTGAAGGATAGAATCTGATTTGGGTAGTATAAAGATTGTTTTGGAAGATGATTTGGAGGACTATGGCAGTGGCTACAGTTCTTTGTAAAGTGAATTTGATAGTCTTTTTCATTGGGAATTGCTAAGATGTGTCTCTGTGCCTGGAATGCCTTCTCCTAGTTCATCTGGGCACAAAAAAAGATATTCAGCACTTCGTCTCAACTGCACTTATCAGTCCCTGGTCCCTCATTTTGGCTGGAGCCATTTGTTTCTGGGGCCTTTTCCTAGTCATGCGCAATGTAGGTGTGGCTGTGCATCGGGTGGTCCCTAAGATTGGCTGGGATCTGTTTGAGGACCATGATCCTCTACCCTGGCATGCTTTGAGTTGTGTGGTTCTCTGTCTTCCAGGCATTATTGAAACCTGTATGTTGTCCCCACCCCCATCACTGAACATACCAGGGGAGGTGAATTGAAGTCTGGATGAATATCTTCTACTTACTAGGGGTGGTTGCATGCCAGACACCTGAAATATTGCCTGTGGTATGCCTCTTTGGAGACACAAATAACCAAAGGAAGACATTTTAAGAGACCAAGGGGAGGGGAAAAGGCTCTGGAAACCCAGGAAAGGAAAGATTGTTTCTGGTTAGAGAAACCAAGAAAGGTCCCTTGAGGAGGAAGCATCTGTGACTGGGCCTAAGGACTGTTTTCCATTCCACCCAAGAATTAATAGATTATTCAGTGGGAAAGAGGAAATAAGAAAAAAAAATCATAGCCCCACTTCCTCTATTTTATTGACATTGTCAACCAATGATTATTGGTTGTATAATATTCCAAACTTTATAGTTAGCCCTGTTTTTGTTGGACTAATTTATACCAGGATACATGATATTGACATGAGGACTTTGGCTTGGCAATGGGGACAGGAATAACTCAAAACCAGATGCAATTCAGGAATCAGTCCTTGAGCTCATCTCATTCTTTCATTTAGCCATTGATTATTAAGGACCCAGTACATACCAGGCCCTGAAGATACAGTGATAATCAGGACATGGTTCCTGTCTGAGGTCTTCAAGTCTATTGCTAAGGGAGTCACAAGTGGAAATAATTAATTGTAGAGCAGCTTGTGGAGTGGACAATAGAGGCATAGTGTGTATAAGATGTGTTGATAACAGAAAGGAGCTGAAGGTAGTTGGAGCTCTGGGAGTAGAGGAGAATACCAAGCAGGAGCAGTGAGAAGGAAAGAGGACTGAAGACACGTGTCCGAGGATCAAGTTCACGTGGAGCACTGCTAAGTACTTCTCTGTCCACAGGCAGAAAAGTATATCCATCTACTCTTAGGGTTCTAGATTTTTTTTCTGAATTCATATATTTCCTTTCTCCTATTTTTGAAGGACTATTTTTAATACCCTTTTCCAAAATCTCAACTTGCCTGCTTAATTCATTAACTCTATTTTCTCTCTTTTGACACTAAAAACATGTAATGTTGTTAATTTACCTCTGCATATAGCTTTCCTATGTCCCATTTAAAAAATTATTTTCTAAATATTCTGGTTTTTATTCTTGGTTTACTTCTAGTTCTAGGGGTAATTTGAGATGCTATTTAGGTTTTTTACACTTCTAGATGGTGTACTTTATATTATTGTTAATTGTATTGCATTGTGATCAGAGACATGGCTTCTGTAATATCTACTCTTCAAAATTTACCAAGAAATTTTCTTTTGGTTAATATTTATTGGTTTTTGTCACTGTCCACAAAACTTGAAAAGAAGGTATGTTGTTTGTTTGCAGGGTAAAAAAAAATTATATGTTCATATCCTCTATGTCTTTATTTATTTTTTATTACTTGTCCAGAAAATATGTTAGAATATTTCAATAAAACTGTTTTTCATGCTTCTCTTTGTCTTACTAAATTTTATTTCATGAATCTTTGTTGTTGCTTATTCAACACAAAAGATTAAATCCTTTTGCTGCTGATTATACCTTTTAGTGAGTGAGTTAAGAGCTTAGATTCTGGAGTCAGCCTGTATTAAAATCTCAGCTCCAGCATTTATTAGTTTGGATTCCTTTTCTGTAAAATGAAGATAATAATGGTCTCTCCCTAGGTTGATTGTTGGATTAAATGAGATGATGCAGGTAAAGCACTCAGAATTGTACCTCATACATAGTAAATGCTCAATAAAACTATAATTAGCTATTGTGGTCATTATTATGTTGCCTGGCTGGGCATTGTTGAGCACTTTGAAGTTTCTAGTATAGAGGGAAAAAAGGTCATTAGTATCTGCTTTTTTGGTCTCTTTCCAGTATATATTTGTTAAACAGAATGCCTCGTGTAGAGCATTACAAGTCATTGTAAGAAACAGGAAGTAAAAATGGAGGCAGTGTACAAAAACACTATGAATCACTTTATTTTTGATGGCGGGGTCATGTGGGTTAACCAATCCATTGACATGGTGTATTAGTTAGGGTTCTCTAGAGAAACAGAATCAACAGGGAACATTTGCAAATATAAAATTTATAAAAGTGTCTCACGTGACCGCAGGAACGCAGAGTCCAAAATCCACAGGGCAGGCTGCGAAGCCGATGACTCTGATGGATGGCCTGGATGGACTCCACAGGAGAGGCTCACCAACCAAAGTAGGAATAGAACCTGTGTCCTCTGAGTCCTCCTTAAAAGGCTTCCCATGATTAGATTTAGCATCACTAATTGCAGAAGACATTCCCGTTTGGCTGATTACAAATGGAATCAGCTGTGGATGCAGCTGACGTGATCATGACCTAATCCTATGAAATGTCCTCATTGCAACAGACAGGCCAGTGCTTGCCCAATCAGATAAACAGATACCACAACTTGGCCAAGTTGACATGTGTCCCTAACCATGACAGTCCACCCCTTGTCAACTTGGCACCTATATATATATATCACCTTAAACCATACTTAATTTCCAAATGAAAAAAAATAAGCACACTTTTTTTTTTAACCTGACAATACTCAACTGTCCTGCATATAACTGGAAACACATTAAATCTCTCCAGAGTAGGGTGCAAATCCTTGGGCAAACATTCATTCTTAAACTTGATATCTTACAACTTAAATAGTATAACATGAATAAAACAGCATTACAGTCCTCGTTTCTGTAACTGATCACGTGGTCGAAGTTCATATTTATCACTACCTGCTTCCACTACCCATTCCATGTTCCCTTTACCCTCAGCAAGCACTTCAGCTGGCCGTGGTTCTTTGCCTGGTGGGGTGACCCAAACCTTCATTCCTGAAGTTTCAGAGCCATTAGTAGTCCTACCTGGATTGTGTTGTTACAGTTTTCCATTGATTTCAATCACAGGGCATGGTAGTACTAATAGACTCCCTAGGGGATCTCCTATATTCCAAGAAAACTCTTCTTTACCTCCATTATGTAGTTGCAGTCCTACTTCCTTCTGATAGTCAGGGTCAATTACCCCAGACAATAATATAATCCCCTTCTTGGCTTGTTGATCCAGAGCCCAAAGTGACCAGGTGGCAATCTTAACTTCCAGTTCAGTGGTATCACTGTTGTTTCTCCTGGAGGAAGCACACCCCGTTTTGGAACTAAAACCTGTAGACCAGCAGAACTCAGGGTAGCAGGGACAGGAAGCAAAAATTTTCCTAGTGGATCACTAGGGGTAATAGTGAGTGGTACCACACCCATTTCCACCCCTTGGTTCCTGGACCCATGGATCCTGGCTATGGGAGAAACAGCACCATACAGCGGATGCTGATTCAGATCATACACAGCTTCCTGGAGAACATTACCCCAGCCTTTCAAGTTTTTGCCACCTAGTTGGCACCGTAATTGAGTTTTCAAAAGGCCATTCCACTGTTCTATCAATCCAGCTGCTTCTGGATGATGGGGAACATGGTAAGACCAGAGAATTCCATGAGCATGTGCCCATTCCCACACTTCATTTGCTGTGAAGTGTGTTCCTTGATCCGAAGCAATGCTGTGTGAAATACCATGACGATGGATAAGGCATTCTGTAAGCCCACGGATGGTAGTTTTGGCAGAAGCATTGCGTGCAGGGAAAGCAAACCCATATCCAGAGTATGTGTCTATTCCAGTTCGAACAAATTGCTGCCCCTTCCATGAAGGGAGTGGTCCAATGTAATCAACCTGCCACCATGTAGCTGGCTGGTCACCTCGGGGAATGCTGCCATATCGGGGGCTGAGTGTGGGTCTCTGCTGCTGGCAGACTGGGCACTAGCAGTGGCTGTAGCCAGGTCAGCCTTGGTGAGTGGAAGTCCATGTTGCTGAGCCCATGCATATCCTCCATCCCTACCACCATGACCACTTTGTTCATGAGCCCATTGGGCAATGACAGGAGTTGCTGGGGAAAGAGGCTGACTGGTATCCACAGAACGGGTCATCTTATCCACTTGATTATTAAAATCTTCCTCTGCTGAAGCCACCCTCTGGTGTGCATTCACATAGGACACAAATATCTTCATGTTTTTAGCCCACTCAGAAAGGTCTATCCACATACTTCTTCCCCAGACCTCTTTGTCACCAATTTCCCAATTATGGTCTTTCCAAGTCCCTGACCATCCAGCCGAACCATTAGCAACAGCCCATGAGTCAGTATACAAATGCACCTCTGGCCAGTTTTCCTTCCAAGCAAAATGAACAACCAGGTGCACTGCTCGAGGTTCTGCCCACTGGGAGGATTTCCCCTCACCACTGTCCTTCAAGGACACCCCAGAAAGGGGTTGTAATGCTGCAGCTGTCCACTTTCAGGTGGTACCTGCATATCGTGCTGAACCATCTGTGAACCAGGCCCGAGTTTTCTCTTCCTCAGTCAATTCACTGTAAGGAACTACCCAAGAGGCCATAGCTCTGGTCTGGGAAAGAGAAGGTAATGTGGCAGGAGTGAAAACCATGGGCATTTGTGCCACTTCTTCATGTAACTTACTTGTGCCTTCAGGGCCTGCGCTGGCTCTATCTCATATATACCATTTCAATTTTACAATAGAGTGCTGCTGTGCACGCCCAACTTTATGGCTTGGTGGGTCAGACAACACCCAACTCATGATAGGCAACTCAGGTCTCATGGTAACTTGGTGGCCCATGGTTAAGCGTTCAGTCTCTACCAAGGCCCAGTAGCAGGCCAAAAGCTGTTTCTCAAAAGGAGAGTAGTTATCTGCAGCAGATGGTAAGGCTTTGCTCCAAAATCCTAAGGGTCTGCGTTGTGATTCTCCTATAGGGGCCTGCCAAAGGCTCCAGACAGCATCTCTATTTGCCACTGACACTTCCAGCACCATTGGATCTGCTGGATCATATGGCCCAAGTGGCAGAGCTGCTTGTACAGCAGCCTGGACCTGTTGCAGAGCCTCCTCTTGCTCAGGTCCCCACTCAAAATTAGCAGCTTTTCTGGTCACTCGATAAATGGGCTGGAGTAGCACACCCAAATGAGGAATATGTTGTTGCCAAAATCCAAAAAGACCAACTAGGCGTTGTGCCTCTTTTTTGGTTGTGGGAGGGGCCAGAGGCAGCAACTTATCCTTCACCTTAGAAGAGGTATCTTGACATGCCCCACACCACTGGACACCTAGAAATTTTACTGAGGTGGAAGGCCCCTGTATTTTTGTTGGATTTATCTCCCATCCTCTGACATGCAAATGCCTTACCAGTAAATCTAGAGTAGTTGCTACGTCTTGCTCACTAGGTCCAATCAACATGATATCATCAATATAATGGACCAGTGTGATGTCTTGTGGGAGGCAGAAACGATCAAAGTCTCTTCGAACAAGATTATGACATAGGGCTGGAGAGTTGATATACCCCTGAGGTAGGGCAGTGAAAGTATATTGCTGACCTTGCCAGCTGAAAGCAAACTGTTTCTGGTGGTCCTTACTAATAGCTGTTGAGAAAAAAGCATTTGCCAGATCAATAGCTGCATACCAGGTACCAGGGGATGTAGTGATTTGCTCAAGCAATGATACTACATCTGGAACAGCAGCTACAATTGGAGTTACCACCTGGTTGAGTTTATGATAATCCACTGTCATTCTCCAAGACCCATCTGTTTTCTGCACAGGCCAAATAGGGGAGTTGAATGGGGATGTGGTGGGAATCACCACCCCTGCATCTTTCAAGTCCTTAAGAGTGGCAGTAATCTCTGCAGTCCTTCCAGGAATACGGTATTGCTTCTGATTTACTATTTTGCTTGGTAGGGGCAGTTCTAGTGGCTTCCACTTGGCCTTTCCCACCATAATAGCCCTCACTGCACGAGTTAGAGAACGAACGTGGGGATTCTGCCAGTTGCTCAGTATGTTTATGCCAATTATACATTCTGGAACTGGGGAAATAACTACAGGATGGGTCCGGGGGCCCACTGGTCCCACTGTGAGATGGACCTGAGCTAAAACTCCATTGATCACCTGGCCTCCATAAGCCCCCACTCTGACTGGTGGTCCAGAGTGACGTTTTGGGTCCCCTGGAATTAATGTCACTTCTGAACCAGTGTCTAATAATCCCTGAAATATCTGATCATTTCCTTTTCCCCAATGCACAGTTACCCTGGTAAAAGGCCATTGGTCTCCTTGGGGAAGACTTAGAGGAAGATTAACAGTATAAATTTGTGGCAGTGTAACAGGTTTCTCCCCCATAGGGACCTGGCCTCCCCTTCATTCAAAGGGCTCAGGGTCTGTAAACTGTTTCAAGTCTGGAAATTGATTAAGGGCCGTGACTCTGTGTTTTTGTAATTCAGGTTAGACTTCTGTTCCCTTGACCTAGAACTCTTTTGTTTATACAGCTCCAAAAAGAATTTAGTAGACTGCCCTTCTATTGTATTTCTAGGTACCCCATGATTTACTAGCCAATGCCACAAATCTCTGCATGTCATATAATTTTGATGCCTCCTTTGAGTTTGCTGTCTATTATAATAGCTGCGTCTACCCTGTCTTTGGTGACTAAGTGCTGCCACCTGGCTTCTGCCAACTCGGATCCTGTCATCCCCATTGTGTTTAAGGATTCCAGCTCAGTGACAGCAGTTCCTACAGTAATATCTGACCTACAGAGAAGTGTAACCACAGAGCTCTTTAGGGATGATGATGCTGGTCTCACAAATTTATTTCTCACTGTTCTGGTAAAAGGTGCATCCTCTGGACATTCCTGGGGTATAAGAGCAGGCTTTGCATGATAAATCCACTCTAACATTCCAATCTCTATAAGCCTCTGGATCCCCTCATCTACATTTTACCAGGGCAGTTCTGGCATTTCAACCTCAGATAATGTTGGCCACCTTTTGATCCATGTTTCAACCAACCACCCAAACAAGCTGTTAACACCTTTTCTAACCGCTCAAGCTATAACACTGAATGCAGAATCTCTGCTTAGTGGGCCCATATCAATAAATTCAGCCTGATCCAGCCTTATATTCCTCCTACCATTATCCTACACTCTTAAAATCCATTGCCACACATATTCCCCTGATTTCTGTCTATATAAATTGGAAAACTCACACAGTTCTTTTGGAGTATAATGTACCTCCTCATGTGTGATACTTTGTACCTCACCTTTAGGGGCCTGTTGGGACTTTAGTCTAGTTATAGGTCTAGAAGAAATGAGGGGTGGTGGGGGTGGGTCATGAAAAGAATTAGAAATATCTTCCAAGCCATTTGCTTCAGGGCCTTCATTTGCAGTTTCATCTGGTGAAACAGGATTAATCACTCTAGGGCTAATCCCTTCAGGAGGAGGTTGGGTGGCCAATTCCTCAAGGCAGGCTGGAGGTGGGGCAGCTATGTCCTCAGGGCAGACTATTACAGGGTTATCTAGAGAAGACTCAGCATGGCCTAGGGTTTCAACCTCGCCCCCAACATCATTATCAATCCATATGTCACCATCCCATTTTTCAGGGTCCCACTCCTTTCCAATCAATGCCCTCACTTTAACGGCAGACACCATGCAAGACTGAGATTTCAGTTTACGTTGTAAAGTTGCTACTCTAACAATAAGATTCTGAGTCTGATTTTCAGAGATCTCAAGTCTACGGCTACAGGAAATAAGATTTTCCTTCAGGATACTCATAGAAACGTCTACATCTTTCAGATGGCGCTTAAGCTTCTTGTTTGAAGACTTAAGCCCATCCCTTTCACCCCTTAATGTAAACAGTGTATCTAACAACAGCCAACCAACATCTCTATAACTCTTATTTCTACAAAACTCTGTAAAGGTGTCAAAAACATTATCCCCCAGAGTCTGGCTTCGTACAAGCGAAGCATTAGGAGAATCGAATGATGATATTTTGACTATCTCCTTTGCCAACTCACTCCATGGATTGGGAGTGTCATTCTGATTACGGGAATCAGAGTCCTTAGTGTGTCTGAGTCCAGTTAGAGTAGAAAACCATTCATAAAAACCCATTTTTAAGATTCTGTTTCTTAAGAACCACTCCTGGTACCAAGATGTATTACTTAGGGTTCTCTAGAGAAACAGAATCAACAGGGAACACTTACAAATATAAAATTCATAAAAGTGTCTCATGTGACTGCAGGAACGCAGAGTCCAAAATCCGTAGGGCAGGCTGCAAAGCCGACGATTCCGATGGATGGCCTGGATGAACTCCACAGGAGAGGCCTGGATGAACTCCACAGGAGAGGCTCACCAACCAAAGCAGGAATGGAACCTGTCTCCTCTCAGTCCTCCTTAAAAGGCTTCCCATGATTAGATTTAGCATCACTAATTGCAGAAGACACTCCCCTTTGGCTGATTACAAATGAAATCAGCTGTAGATGCAGCTGACGTTATCATGACCTAATCCTATGAAATGTCCTCATTGCAACAGACAGGCCAGAGCTTGCCCAATCAGATAAACAGATACCACAACTTGGCCAAGTTGACACGTGTCCCTAACCATGACACATGGGAATGAGGTTGGTGGTCCACTCCAATTTTGAATATAAGGAAGAAAGGGAAACTCAAGCCTTTCTTAAAGGGTGTACTGAACACTGTACCCCACCTAGATCCTCTGAGATCTTTTCTACCAGCTCTGTGAGTTCCACTTCTGTATGCTTTGCTGCACATGAGTTTCGTCACAACCTTTAGAGGTTTGCCTTTAGCCACTGGAACCATTTTATCCATGGGGAATTTTATGTCCCCACAACCTACCTCCCCCAGCATGCCTGTCTTTAGTGATTAATGGGAAAGTGCAAAAGACCAGTACCTTTTCCTTGAAGCAGGACAAACTCTAAGGTATCATTTATACTCCATAGCTACTCCTAGGATCAGACTGAGGCTCAGAATTTACTTGAAATTGCACACTTGCTCACCTGCTTAGCTTATTCCCTTACTGTTTTTTTCCTGGAAATGCTTCTTTAATAAATAATTTCCACTCAAATCCTTAGCCTAAGGTCAGGTTCAGGAGACTCCAATCTGAAACAAATTACTTCACTCCATCCTAAACAGGAGGAACTATGATATGGAGAGATTATAGTAGACAGGACTGTTTGGGTTGGAAGGGACATAAACTCATAAGGTACTACCTTAAACAAAAAGAGGTGAAGGGAGTCACTTGAGATCAGACATGTACATGCCCCAGTATGTACATGGGGGTTACTTTGCTCTTTCCAGAACCAGGACCAGGGTCTGTACTATGAATGTGGCACTGCTCCATACAGAGCCTGGGGTGAGAGAAAGGCCCAGCAAAGATGCCACAAGATGTTGCCATTTTAAATAGACTTTTTCTTGATCTTGTGCTTAGTTAATTGTTGTATCCTTTTAATTGTTTTCCAGAGCTCAAAGAAAGATGGGTCTGCAACCCAAAACTTGTTCTGGGTGTGGAACAGGGCAGCTAAAACAGTGTAAGAAAACAATCAAACCTCTGCTGGCTGGAGCAAAGAATTACCAGGTTTAGGACATACATTACAACACCTAGAACCAGGAGGAAAGAACATTTTCTGGGGAAAGAGGGGCATTTCAAGTCATGTAAGTAGGGGAATTCCTAAAGTCACTTGTGCATGCCAGGACAAGATTCATACTCAGAAAAAGTGGAGAGACACTACGCTTTCTCCTTAGGTTGTTCTGTAGGCTCATTATTGGGCTGGCTAAGCTCTGTAGGCAAGCACCTGCACAGACTTCTCTGGAAAGGCTGGAAAAAGTGTTTTTTCTCTCTTCTTCCTTTTTTTCTTTCCTTCTTTCATCCCTTCTTTCTGCGTGTGTTTTTGTTAGAACCTAGCATTCAAAGAAATCTCTGTCTTAGCACTAGCTGGATACAAGTTTAAGGATCACACACTTCAGTTTCTAAATTCCAGAATTAACACATTAAAATATCCAGTTTTCAAGAAGATATTACAAGACATAAAAAGAAACAAAATGATGGCCTATTCAAAGGAAAAGATAAAACATTAAACCTCAATCATCAATAAGTAAACTCAAACTTTGGACATACCAGAGAAAGAAAAAAAATCTTAAATATGCTCTAAGAATTAAAGGAAAACACAAAGAACTAAGGAAAATGATGGATTAAAATGAGGATTTAAATGAGATAGAAATCAAAGAAAGAATCCAAAGAAATGACAGAGATAAAGACCACAATAACTGAAATTAAAAATTCCCTAGAGGGGTTCAACAGAAGATTGGAGCTATTAGAAGAAAGAATCAATGAACTTCAAGATAGGACAAGTGAAAATATTCATTCTGAAAAAAAGAATCAAGAAAGGTGAACAGAACTAAGAGACCTATGGGGACACCATCAAGCATACCAAAATACACATTATGGGAGTCCTAGAAAGAAAAGACAGAGTGAAAGGGTCTCAGAATAAGTATGGCTGAAACTTCCCAAATTTAGTAGGAGACATGAATATACAAATCCAGGAGTTCAGTGAACACCAAATGGGATAAACTCAAAAGAGACCCACACTGAGACACATAATCAAACTGCTGAATGCCAAAGACAAAAAGAGAACCTTGGAAGCCACATGCATCATATACAAGGAGCCTTCATAAGATTAAGTGTAGATTTTGCACCATAAACCATGGAGGCAAAAAGGCAGTGCGATAACATAAGGTTCTAAAAGAAAAAAGGGCCAATCAAGAATTTTATATCCAACAAAACAGTCTTTCAAAAATGAGGTAGAAAGTAAGGCCTATTCTCAGACAGGCAAAAGCCAGGGTAGTTCATCACCACTAGATTGCCATACAAGAAATGGTAACCTGTTCTTCAGGTTGAAAGGAGGGAAACTAGACAGTAAATTGAAAGTGCTTGAAAAAATATCTGATGGAGTTAACAACATGGGTAAATATAAATGCCAGTCCTGTTGTATTTTTGGCTTATAATTATTTTTCACTTCTTAAAGATCTAAAATGAAAATGCATTAAAAGTAATGATAGATCTACAGTTTTGAACATACAATGTATAGAGATGTAGTTTGTGACAAGAACAACATAGATGAGGAAGGAAAGAGGTGTATAGGAACAGTTTGTGAATGCCAATGAAATTAAGTGGTGTCAAATCAAATGAGATTGGGATACTAAATTTAAGCCCCATGGTAACCACAAAGATAATATCTGATAAATATTAGAAAAAAAAACATAAAAAATGAAAATGGATTGTAAATGGTTCATTACAAAAGATCAACTGAATACCAAAGTAGGCAATAATGGAAGAATTGAGGGATAAAAAAGGTATAAAATATAAAAAAAACAAAAACCAACTTAGCAAAATGGCAGAAGTTCTGCGTTATTGGTGTTCTAGTTTGCTAGCTGCCAGAATGCAATATACCAGAAACAGAATGGCTTTTAAAAAGAGGAATTTATTAAGTTGAAAGTATACGGTTCTAAGGCCATGAAAATGTCCAAATTAAGACACCACCAAGAGGTTACCTTCAGTCAAGAAAGGTTGATGAATTTCAGGGTTTCTCTCTCAACTGGAAAGGCATATGGCAAAGTCTACTAGCTTCCTTTCCTGGCTTCTTGTTTCATGAAGCTCCCCGGGGGCGTTTTCTTTCTTCGTTTCCAAAGGTCTCTAGCTGTGTGGGCTCTTGTGGCTCTAAAGATTATTCCAAAATTTTTCCCTCTTAAAGGGCCCCAATAAGCAATCCCACCTTGAATAGGTGGAGACACATCTCCATGGAAACCATCTAATCAGAAGTTACCACCCACACTTGGATGGGTCACATCTCCATGGGAACAATAAAAAAGCTCCCACCCAGCAATATTGGATGAGGATTAAAGGACATTGCATTTCTGGGGTCCACAAAGGATTCAAATCACTACAGTTGTAATTTAAGTGTAAATGGACTAAACTCTCTAACTGAAAGGCAGAAGATTGTCAGAATGCATGAAGTAGCATGACCCAACTATATGCTGCTTATAAGAGACTAACCTTAAGTTCAAAGATACCAAGTAGGTTGAAAGTGAAAAGATGGAAACAATACTCCATGAAAATAATAACCAGAATTAAGTGGGTGTTGCTATGCTAATATCAAACACTTAATTTAAAATAGGCTTTAAATTAAAAAAAAATTGTTGTGGGGACAAAGACCAACACTATATATTGGTATATAAGTCAAGAAGATATAACAATTATAAACATTTACACACCCAACAACAGAACCCCAAAGTGTATGAAGCAAATACTGAAAGAATTGAAAGGAGAAATAGACTATTATAATAGGAGACTTCCTATAATACTTTCAATACTGGATAGAACATCTAGACAGAATATCAGTAAAGAAATTGAGGACTTGAACAGTGCTTTCAACTAGAACTGACTGACGGATATAGAACACTTGCCCCACCCCCACCCCCAACACCGACAGAATCTTTGCATGTACATGTGGATCATTCTCCAGGATAGATTATATACTAAGTCACAAAACAATTCTCAATAATTTTTTAAAGTTGAAATGATACCAAGTATCATCTCAGACCAAAATAGAATAAAGCTGGAATTCAATAACAGAAGGAGAATGGAAACTCACAAATATGTGGATATTAAACAGTACACTCTCAAACAATCAATGGGTCAAAGAAGAAGGGAAATTATGAAATATCTTGGGATAATTAAAAATGACAATGGAACATGCCAAAACCTTATGTGATGCAGCAAAGGCAGTGTCCAGAGGAAAATTTAGAGCTGCAAATGCTTGTATAACAAACAAATCAAGATCTCAAATAAGTAACCTGACTTTCACTAGGAGGAAATAGGAAAATAAATGTTAGCTAAACCCAAAGTGAACAGAAGGAAAGAAATAATAAAAATTAGAGCAAAGATAAATAGAGAATAGATGAACATAGGGAATCAGTGAAACCAAAAGTTGGTTCTTTGTAAAGATCTACAAGCCTTTAGCTATAATGACAAAGAAAAAAAGAGAGAATTCTAATAACTCAAATCAGATATGAAAGAGGAGACATTTTACTGACCCTACAGAGATAAAAAGGATTATAAGCAGATACTATGAACAATTGTACACAAAAAATTAGATAACCTAGGTGAAATGGACAAATTGCTAGAAACACACAAATAACATAAACTGATTCAAGAAAAAATAGAAAATCTCAACAGAACAACAGCAAGTAAAAATATTGAATCAGTAATAATAAAAAAAAGAAAATCCCAAGACCAGATGGCTTCACTGATTAATTTTACCAAATATTTAAAGTATTAGCATCGATCCTTCTCAAACTCTTCCCCCTCAAAAAAAGAAGAGCAAGGAACACTTCTTCTTCTTTTTTTTTTAGTTTTTTTAAAAAATTTATTTATTACTTTAAAAAAATTTAACAAACGTAATAAACATTAACATAGATAATCAGTAATTCACAATATCATCACTTAGTTGCATATTCATCACTTCTTAGAACATTTGCATCCATTCAAAAAAAGAAATAAAAAGGCAATAGAAAAAGAAATAAAACAAAAACAGAAAAAAAAAAGATTATACCTACCATACCCCTTACCCCTCGCTTTCACTGATCACTAGCATTTCAAACTAAGTTTATTTTAACATTTGTTCCCCCTATTATTTATTTTTATTCCATATGCTCTATTCATTTGTTGACAAGGTAGATAAAAGGAGCATCAGACACAAGGTTTTCACAATCACACAGTCACATTGTGAAAGCTATATCATTATTCTATCATCCTCAAGAAACATGGCCAAAACACTTCTTAATGCATCCTATGAGGCCAGTATCATCCTAATACTAAAGCATAATGATATAACAAAAAATAAAATTATAGACCGATATCCCTTATGAATATAGATGCAAAAATGGTCAGAGAACACTAGCAAACTGAATCTAACAGCACGTTAAAAGTATTATACACCATGACCAAGCAGGATTTATTCCAAGAATGAAGGAAGGGGTGCGTTAACATAAAACCAATCAATGTACTGCAAGAATGAAGGGCAAAAAACACATGATCATCTCAATTGCCACAGAAAAGGTATTTCACAAAACCCATCACCCTTTCATGAAAACACCTAGAAAACTTACAAGGAACTTCTTCAACATGATAAGAGCATATGTGAAAGACCCACAGCTAAAATCATTATACTCAACGGTAAAAGACTGAAATCATTCCCCACAAAGATCAGGAGCAATAAAAGGTCGCCCATTTTTATCCCTGCTATTCCAGTACCATTGTACTGGAAGTTCTCAGAGCAAAAGAAAAAAGAAAAACAAAAAGTTATCTAAACTGGAAAGGAAGAAATAGAAATTTCCCTATTTGCAGATGATAAGGTCCTATATAGAAAATCCTGAAGAATGTACAAGAAAATTACTAGAGCTAATAAATGAATTCAGCAGGGTGGTGGGGTACAAGATGAATGCAGCAAAATCAGCAGTGTTTCTAAACACCATCAATTAACAAAAAGGAAATCAAACAATTCCATTTACAATTGAAACTAAAATAATGAAATATCTGGGAATAACTTTAACCCAGGATGTAAGGGATTTATATACAGAAAAATACAAAATACTGCTGAAAGAAATTAAATTAGATCTAAATAAATAGAAAGACATCTGTGTTCATGGATTGGAAGATGTTCTAGTTTGCTAGCTGCTGGAATGCAATATACCAGAAACGGAATGGCTTTTAACAAGGGGAATTTAATAAGTTGCAAGTTTACAGTTCTAAGGCCTAGAAAATGTCCCGATTAAAACAAGTCTGAAGAAATGTCCAATCAAAGGCATCTAGGGAAAGATACCTTGGTTCAAGAAGGGTGATGAAGTTCAGGGTTTCTCTCTCAAGTGAGAAGGCACGTGGCGAACACAGTCAGGGCTTCTCTCTCAGCTGGAAGGGCACATGGCGAACACGGCGTCATCTGCTAGATTTCTCTCCTGGCTTCCTGTTTCATGAAGCTCCCCGGGAGGCATCTTCCTTCTTCATCTCCAAAGATCGCTGGCTGAAGGACTCTCTGCTTCATAGTGTCACTCTCTCTGAATCTCTCTGAATCTCTCCTTCTCCTTTTATAGGACTTCAGAAACTAATCAAGACCCACTCAAATGGGTGGAGACATGTCATCCCCTAATCCAGTTTAACAACCATTCTTAACTAAATCACATCAACCAGGGAGATGATCTCATTACAGTTTCAAATATACAGTACTGAATAGGGATTATTCCACCTTTAAGAAATGAGATTTATATTAAAACATGGCTTTTCTTAGGGGGCATACTTCCTTTCAAACCACCACAGAAGACAATATTGATAAGAAGTCAGTACTACCCAAGGCGATTTACAGATTCATTGCAATAAAAGTTCCAACAGCCTTCCTTGCAAGAATGGAAAAACCGATGATCAAAGTCATATGGAAGGGCAAGGGACCTGAGTAACCAAAACCATCTTGGAAAAGAAAAAGTTAGAGGACTCATATTTCCTAATTTCAGAACGTATCAGAAAATTGCAGAAATGAAATCAGTGTAGAATTGGCACAAGGACAGACATATAGGTGAATAGAATTGAGTGTATAGAAATAAACCCACACATATGGCAAGTTTTTTTTTAAACTCTTTTTTTAATTAGGTAGATTTGCAAAAACATCGCATGGAAAGTACAGAGTTCCCATATATTTCCCTCTCACACACAGTTTTCCCTATTAACATTTTCTATTAGTGTGGTAACTTTATTACAATTCATGAAACAATATTATTATAATTATGCTATTAAATTTAGCACATGTTTACATTGGGCTGTACAGTTGTGTGTATGTGTGTTAACACACGCAATCTAAAATTTCCCTTTTAAAATATACAGTTCCGTGGTGTTAATTACATATGCAACATTGTGCCTCCATCCCCATCACTATTGCCAAAACTTTTCCATCTCCTCAAACAGAATCTTTACACCAGTTAAAAATTAGCTCGCCATTCACCTTCCACACTTGGCTCTGGTAACCTGTATTTTAGTTTCTGACTTCATGAATATACTTATTCTGTTTGTTTCATGTAAGGGATATCATACAGTATTTGTCCCTTTGTGTCTGGCTTATTTTACTCAATCTGATGTCTTCAATACTCATCTATGTTTTAGTAAATGTCAGAATTTCTCTCCTTCTTATGGCAGAATGATATCCTGCTGTTTGTATATACCACATTTTGTTTATCTGTAATGGACACAGGTTACTTCCACCATTTAGCATTTGAGAATAATGCCACTATGAACATCAGTGTGTAAAAGTGAGTTTGAGTTTCTGCTTTCATTTCTTTTGGGTATATACCTAGAAGTGGAAGTGCTGGGTCATGTGGTAATTCTATACTTTCTGAGCAATCAGATACTGTTTTCCATGTAAAATGTCTGCACCATTTTACATTCCCACCAACAATGTATGTGTTCCTATTTCTCCACAACCTTTCCAGCACTTGTTATTTTCTTTTAAAAAAAACAATAGTGGCGCGGCGCCCATGCCCCGCAGCAGCCGACCCCCCCGCCCTCCTCTCCCCTCTTTGTCCGTGCAACCTCTTCCCCCTCCTGCTCCGGCGGCTCTCCAACCTCCACGGTGCCCTCTTCCGCCTACACCGGCTCCTCCGCCACCAGCCTCGACAGTCTTGCCACCCTCACCTTTCCTCCTCCAGAACAGCTACTGGGGAAGTGGAGACAATACAGAGCAGCTCCCGGAGCCATGATGGAGATCAAAGGGACAGCGTACCCCATCCTGGAACGGCTGACTGTCTGGGAGAACCAGTTCCAGTGAGATCACAGAGGGGCGCGGGCTTTCCTGGGCGGGACGGCAAGCAGCCGGAGTCCCTCCCTTCCCCCTTCCCAGGCCAGCTGGCAGAATTGGGCAGGGGGTCCCCTTGGGCCGCGGCGGCTGGCGCCCCCACCACGCGAGGCCCCCCGGACCAACTGAGAGAGTTGGGTCGGAAATCCCCAGACTGCGGAGAACGGTGACCAGGGGGTCCCTTCCAAACACGTGACTTCCCGGTCCGGCTGGGAATAGTGCACTCTCCCGGGCTGCGACAGCTGGCGCCCCGGGCCGACTAGGAAATTCGGTTGGGGGCTCTCCCGTGCTGCGGTGGCTGGCGACCCTCCCCGCGTTCGGACCCCCGGGCCAGCTGGCACTCTTCCAAGACGTTTCGGCTGCCGAACCTCCCCTACAGCGAGAGTTTTCCAGAGTTAAAGGACCCACAGCAACTTTTACTGGTGGATCCCGTAGACAAACGTGTGCCACGATCGCCACCTACTGGGCAGGATAAGAAAAACAGAACCCAGAGATTTCACAGAAAAATCTGTCAACCTGTGGGGTCCAACACCCAGGGAAATCTGACTAAATGCCCAGGTGCCAGCAGAAGATAACGGATCACGCTCAGAAAACTGAAAATATGGCCCAGTCAAAGGAACAAACCAATAGTTCAAATGAGATACAGGAGCTGAAACAACTAATGCTGAATATACGAACAGAAATGGAAAACCTCTTCAAAAACGAAATTGATAAATTGAGGGAGGACACGAAGAAGACATGGGCTGATCAAAAAGAAGAAATAGAAAAACTGAAAAAACAAATCACAGAGCTTATGGAAGTGAAGGATAAAGTAGAAAAGGTGGAAAAAACAATGGATACCTACAATGATAGATTTAAAGAGACAGAAGATAGAATTAGTGATTTGGAGGATGGAACATCTGAATTCCAAAAAGAAACAGAAACTATCGGGAAAAGAATGGAAAACTTCGAACAGGGTATCAGGGAACTCAAGGACAATATGAACCGCACAAATATACGTGTTGTGGGTGTCCCAGAAGGAGAAGAGAAGGGAAAAGGAGGAGAAAAACTAATGGAAGAAATTATCACTGAAAATTTCCCAACTCTTATCAAAGACCTAAAATTACAGATCCAAGAAGTGCAGCGCACCCCAAAGAGATTAGACCCAAATAGGCGTTCCCCAAGACACTTATTAGTTAGAATGTCAGAGGTCAAAGAGAAAGAGAGGATCTTGAAAGCAGCGAGAGAGAAGGAATCCATCACATACAAGGGAAACCCAATAAGACTATGTGTAGATTTCTCAGCAGAAACCATGGAAGCTAGAAGACAGTGGGATGATATATTTAAGTTACTAAAAGAGAAAAACTGCCAACCAAGACTCCTATATCCAGCAAAATTGTCCTTCAAAAATGAGGAAGAAATTAAAACATTCTCAGACAAAAAGTCACTGAGAGAATTTGTGACCAAGAGACCAGCTCTGCAAGAAATACTAAAGGGAGCACTAGAGTCAGAACCGAAAAGACAGAAGAGAGAGACATGGAGAAGAGTGTAGAAAGAAGGAAAGTCAGATATGATATATATAATACAAAAGGCAAAATGGTAGAGGAAAATATTATCCAAACAGTAATAACTCTAAATGTTAATGGACTGAATTCCCCAATCAAAAGACATAGAATGGCAGAATGGATTAAAAAACAGGATCCTTCTATATGCTGTCTACATGAAACACATCTTAGACCCAAAGATAAATATAGGTTGAAAGTGAAAGGTTGGGAAAAGATATTTCATGCAAATAACAACCAGAAAAGAGCAGGAGTGGCTATACTAATATCCAACAAATTAGACTTCAAATGTAAAACAGTTAAAAGAGACAAAGAAGGACACTATATACTAATAAAAGGAACAATTAAACAAGAAGACATAACAATCATAAATATTTACACACCGAACCAGAATGCCCCTAAATACATGAGGAATACACTGCAAACACTGAAAAGGGAAATAGACACATATACCGTAATAGTTGGAGACTTCAATTCCCCACTCTCATCAATGGACAGAACATCTAGACAGAGGATCAATAAAGAAATAGAGAATCTGAATATTACTATAAAGGAGCTAGACTTAACAGACATTTATAGGACATTACATCCCACAACAGCAGGATACACCTTTTTTTCAAGTGCTCATGGATCATTCTCAAAGATAGACCATATGCTGGGTCACAAAGCAAGTCTTAACAAATTTAAAAAGATTGAAATCATACACAACACTTTCTCGGATCATAAAGGAATGAAGTTGGAAATCAATAATAGGCGGAGTGCCAGAAAATTCACAAATACATGGAGGCTCAACAACACACTCTTAAACAACAAGTGGGTCAAAGAAGAAATTGCAAGAGAAATTAGTAAATACCTCGAGGCAAATGAAAATGAAAACACAACATATCAAAACTTATGGGATGCAGCAAAGGCAGTGCTAAGAGGGAAATTTATTGCCCTAAATGCCTATATCAGAAAAGAAGAAAAGGCAAAAATGCAGGAATTAACTGTTCACTTGGAAGAACTGGAGAAAGAACAGCAAACTAATCCCAAAGCAAGCAAAAGGAAAGAAATAACAAAGATCAGAGCAGAAATAAATGAAATTGAAAACATGAAAACAATAGAGAAAATCAATAAGACCAGAAGTTGGTTCTATGAGAAAATCAATAAGATTGATGGGCCCTTATCAAGATTGACAAAAAGAAGAAGAGAGAGGATGCAAATAAATAAGATCAGAAATGGAAGAGGAGACATAACTACTGACCTCACAGAAATAAAGGAGGTAATAACAGGATACTATGAACAACTTTTCGCTAATAAATACAACAATTTAGATGAAATGGACGGGTTCCTGGAAAGACATGAACAACCAACTTTGACTCAAGAAGACATAGATGACCACAACAAACCAATCACAAGTAAAGAAACTGAATTAGTCATTCAAAAGCTTCCTAAAAAGAAAAGTCCAGGACCAGATGGCTTCACATGTGAATTCTACCAAACGTTCCAGAAAGAATTAGTACCAATTCTCCTCAAACTCTTCAAAAAAATCGAAGTGGAGGGAAAACTACCTAATTCATTCTATGAAGCCAACATCACCCTCATAACAAAACCAGGCAAAGATATTACAAAAAAAGAAAACTACAGACCAATCTCTCTAATGAATATAGATGCAAAAATCCTCAATAAAATTCTAGCAAATCGTATCCAACAACACATTAAAAGAATTATACATCATGACCAAGTAGGATTCATCCCAGGTATGCAAGGATGGTTCAACATAAGAAAATCAATTAATGTAATACACCATATCAACAAATCAAAGCAGAAAAATCACATGATCATCTCAATTGATGCAGAGAAGGCATTTGACAAGATTCAACATCCTTTCCTGTTGAAAACACTTCAAAAGATAGGAATACAAGCGAACTTACTCAAAATGATAGAGGGAATATATGAAAAACCCACAGCTAATATCATCCTCAATGGGGAAAAATTGAAAACTTTCCCCCTAAGATCAGGAACAAGACAAGGATGTCCATTATCACCACTATTATTCAACATTGTGTTGGAGGTTCTAGCCAGAGCAATTAGACAAGAAAAAGAAATACAAGGCATCAAAATTGGAAAGGAAGAAGTAAAACTATCACTGTTTGCAGACGATATGATACTATACGTCGAAAACCCAGAAAAATCCACAACAAAACTACTAGAGCTAATAAATGAGTACAGCAAAGTAGCAGGTTACAAGATCAACATTCAAAAATCTGTAGCATTTCTATACACTAGTAATGAACAAGCTGAGGGGGAAATCAAGAAACGAATCCCATTTACAATCGCAACTAAAAGAATAAAATACCTAGGAATAAATTTAACTAAAGAGACAAAAAACCTATATAAAGAAAACTACAAAAAACTGTTAAAAGAAATTACAGAAGACCTAAATAGATGGAAGGGCATACAGTGTTCATGGATTGGAAGACTAAATATAGTTAAGATGTCAATCCTACCTAAATTGATTTACAGATTCAATGCAATACCAATCAAAATCCCAACAACTTATTTTTCAGAAATAGAAAAACCAATAAGCAAATTTATCTGGAAGGGCAGGGTGCCCCGAATTGCTAAAAACATCTTGAGGAAAAAAAACGAAGCTGAAGGTCTAGCGATGCCGGACTTTAAGGCATATTATGAAGCCACAGTGGTCAAAACAGCATGGTATTGGCATAAAGATAGATATATCGACCAATGGAATCGAATAGAGTGTTCAGATATAGACCCTCTCATCTAAGGACATTTGATCTTTGATAAGGCAGTCAAGCCAACTCACCTGGGACAGAACAGTCTCTTCAATAAATGGTGCCTAGAGAACTGGATATCCATATGCAAAAGAATGAAAGAAGACCCATCTCTCACACCCTATACAAAAGTTAACTCAAAATGGATCAAAGATCTAAACATTAGGTCTAAGACCATAAAACAGTTAGAGGAAAATGTTGGGAGATATCTTATGGATCTTACAACTGGAGGCGGTTTTATGGACCTTAAACCTAAAGCAAGAACACTGAAGAAGGAAATAAATAAATGGGAGCTCCTCAAAATTAAACACTTTTGTGCATCAAAGAACTTCATCAAGAAAGTAGAAAGACAGCCTACACAATGGGAGACAATATTTGGAAATGATATATCAGATAAAGGTCTAGTATCCAGAATTTATAAAGAGATTGTTCATCTCAACAACAAAAAGACAGCCAACCCAATTACAAAATGAGAAAAAGACTTGAACAGACACCTATCAGAAGAGGAAATACAAATGGCCAAAAGGCACATGAAGAGATGCTCAATGTCCCTGGCCATTAGAGAAATGCAAATCAAAACCACAATGAGATATCATCTCACACCCACCAGAATGGCCATTATCAACAAAACAGAAAATGACAAGTGCTGGAGAGGATGCAGAGAAAGAGGCACACTTATCCACTGTTGGTGGGAATGTCAAATGGTGCAACCACTGTGAAAGGCAGTTTGGCGGTTCCTCAAAAAGCTGAATATAGAATTGCCATACGACCCAGCAATACCATTGCTGGGAATATACTCAAAGGACTTAAGGGCAAAGACACAAACGGACATTTGCACACCAGTGTTTATAGCAGCGTTATTTACAATTGCAAAGAGATGGAAACAGCCGAAATCTCCATCAACAGAAGAGTGGCTAAACAAACTGTGGTATATACATACGATGGAATACTATGCAGCTTTAAGACAGGATAAACTTATGAAGCATGTAATAACATGGATGGACCTAGAGAACATTATGCTGAGTGAGTCTAGCCAAAAACTAAAGGACAAATACTGTATGGTCCCACTGATGTGAATAGACATTCGAGAATAAATTTGGAATATGTCATTGACAACAGAGTCCAGCAGGAGGTAGAAACAGGGTAAGATAATGGGCAATTGGAGTTGAAGGGATACAGACTGTGCAACAGGACTAGATACAAAAACTCAAAAATGGACAACACAATAATACCTAATTGTAAAGTAATCTTGTTAAAACACTGAATGAAGCTGCATCTGAGCTATTGGTTTTTGTTTTGTTTTGTTATGACTTTACTATTATTACTTTTATTTTTGTCTCTATATTAACATTCTATATCTTTTTCGGTTATGTTGCTAGTTTTTCTAAACCGATGCAAATGTACTAAGAAATGGTGATCATGCATCTATGTGATGATGTTAAGAATTACTGATTGCATATGTAGAATGGTATGATTTCTAAATGTTGGGTTAATTTCTTTTTTTCCGTTAATTAAAAAAAAAAAAAAAAGAGAGAAGGGGTAATTGGAGCTGAAGGGATACAGACTGTACAACGGGACTGGATATAAAAATTCAGAAATGGACAGCACAATACTACCCAATTGTAATGCAATTATGTTAAAACACTGAATGAAGCTGCATGTGAGGTATAGGTTTTTTGTTTTTTTTTCTTTCTATTAATGTTTTAATTCTTATTCTGTTGTCTTTTTATTTCTTTTTCTAATACAATGCAAATGTACTAAGAAATGATGAATATGCAACTATGTGATGTTATTAAGAATTACTGATTGTACATGTAGAATGGAATGATTTCTAATTGTTTTGTTAATTCTTTTTTTAATTAATAAAAAAAATAATAATCGAAGTGGAGGGAAAACTACCTAATTCATTCTATGAAGCTAACATCACCCTCATACCAAAACCAGGCAAAGATATTACAAAAAAAGAAAACTACAGACCAATCTCTCTAATGAATATAGATGCAAAAATCCTCAATAAAATTCTAGCAAATCGTATCCAACAACACATTAAAAGAATTATACATCATGACCAAGTAGGATTCATCCCAGGTATGCAAGGATGGTTCAACATAAGAAAATCAATTAATGTAATACACCACATCAACAAATCAAAGCAGAAAAATCACATGATCATCTCAATTGATGCAGAGAAGGCATTTGACAAGATTCAACATCCTTTCCAGTTGAAAACACTTCAAAAGATAGGAATACAAGCGAACTTACTCAAAATGATAGAGGGAATATATGAAAAACCCACAGCTAATATCATCCTCAATGGGGAAAAATTGAAAACTTTCCCCCTAAGATTAGGAACAAGACAAGAATGTCCACTATCACCACTATTATTCAACATTGTGTTGGAAGTTCTAGCCAGAGCAATTAGACAAGAAAAAGAAATACAAGGCATCAAAATTGGAAAGGAAGAAGTAAAACTATCACTGTTTGCAGACAATATGATACTATACGTCAAAAACCTGGAAAAATCCACAACAAAACTACTAGAGCTAATAAATGAGTACAGCAAAGTAGCTGGCTACAAGATCAACATTCAAAAATCTGTAGCATTTCTATACACTAGTAATGAACAAGCTGAGGGGGAAATCAAGAAACGAATCCCATTTACAATCGCAACTAAAAGAATAAAATACCTAGGAATAAATTTAACCAAAGAGACAAAAAACCTATATAAAGAAAACTACAAAAAACTGCTAAAAGAAATCACAGAAGACCTAAATAGACGGAAGGGCATATCGTGTTCATGGATTGGAAGACTAAATATAATTAAGATGTCAATCCTACCTAAATTGATCTACAGATTCAATGCAATACCAATCAAAATCCCAACAACTTATTTTTCAGAATAGAAAAACCAATAAGCAAATTTATCTGGAAGGGCAGGGTGCCCCGAATTGCTAAAAACATCTTGAGGAAAAAAAACGAAGCTGGAGGTCTCGCGATGCCGGACTTTAAGGCATATTATGAAGCCACAGTGGTCAAAACAGCATGGTATTGGCATAAAGATAGATATATCGACCAATGGAATCGAATAGAGTGCTCAGATATAGACCCTCTCATCTATGGACATTTGATCTTTGATAAGGCAGTCAAGCCAACTCACCTGGGACAGAACAGTCTCTTCAATAAATAGTGCCTAGAGAACTGGATATCCATATGCAAAAGAATGAAAAAGACCCGCATCTCACACCTTATACAAAAGTTAACTCAAAATGGATCAAAGATCTAAACATTAGGTCTAAGACCATAAAACAGTTAGAGGAAAATGTTGGGAGATATCTTATGAATCTTACAACTGGAGGTGGTTTTATGGACCTTAAACCTAAAGCAAGAACACTGAAGAAGGAAATAAATAAATGGGAGCTCCTCAAAATTAAACACTTTTGTGCATCAAAGAACTTCATCAAGAAAGTAGAAAGACAGCCTACACAATGGGAGATAATATTTGGAAATGACATATCAGATAAAGGTCTAGTATCCAGAATATATAGAGATTGTTAACTCAACAACAAAAAGACAGCCAACTCAATTACAAAATGGGAAAAAGACTTGAACAGACACCTACCAGAAGAGGAAATACGGATGGCCAAGAGGCACATGAAGAGATGCTCAATGTCCCTGGCCATTAGAGAAATGCAAATCAAAACCACAATGAGATATCATCTCACACCCACCAGAATGGCCATTATCAACAAAACAGAAAATGACAAGTGCTGGAGAGGATGCAGAGAAAGAGGCACACTTATCCACTGTTGGTGGGAATGTCAAATGGTGCAACCACTGTGGAAGGCAGTTTGGCGGTTCCTCAAAAAGCTGAATATAGAATTGCCATACGACCCAGCAATACCATTGCTGGGAATATACTCAAAGGACTTAAGGGCAAAGACACAAACGGACATTTGCACACCAATGTTTATAGCAGCGTTATTTACAATTGCAAAGAGATGGAAACAGCCAAAAT
Source organism: Tamandua tetradactyla (assembly GCF_023851605.1). NCBI lineage: Eukaryota > Metazoa > Chordata > Mammalia > Pilosa > Myrmecophagidae > Tamandua > Tamandua tetradactyla. The sequence continues at coordinate 23,679,521 of NC_135349.1, forward strand.
CTCCATCAACAGAAGAATGGCTAAATAAACTGTGGTATATACATACGATGGAATATTATGCAGCTTTAAGACAAGATAAACTTATGAAGCATGTAATAACATGGATGGACCTAGAGAATATTATGCTGAGTGAGTCTAGCCAAAAACTAAAGGACAAATACTGTATGGTCCCACTGATGTGAACGGACATTTGAGAATAAACTTGAAATATGTCATTGGTAACAGAGTCCAGCAGGAGTTAGAAACAGGGTAAGATAATGGGTAATTGGAGCAGAAGGGATACAGACTGTGCAACAGGACTAGATACAAAAACTCAAAAGTGGACAGCACAATAATACCTAATTGTAAAATAATCATGTTAAAACACTGAATGAAGCTGCATCTGAGCTATAGGGTTTTTTTGTTTTGTTTTTTACTATTATTACTACTTTTATTTCTTTTCTCTATATTAACATTTTATATCTTTTTCTGTTGTGTTGCTAGTTCCTCTAAACCGATGCAAATGTACTAAGAAACGATGATCATGCATCTATGTGATGATGTTAAGAATTACTGAGTGCATATGTAGAACGGTATGATTTCTAAATGTTGTGTTAATTTCTTTTTTTTTCTTTCTTTCCGTTAATAAAAAAACAAATAAAAAAAACAATAGTAGCCATTCTCGTGGTTGTGAGATGTCATCTCATTGTGGTTTTGATTTGCATTTTCCTCATGGCTAATGACTTGGACATTTTTTCATGTGCTTATTGTATGGTCAATTGATTAAAAAATATTTTTATTGAGAAATATCCACACACATACAGTTCAACTATATTATACAATCAGTGGCTCACAATATCATCACATAGCTGTGTATTCTTCACACATTTTTAGAACATTTTCCTCACTCCAAAAAAAGGGAAAAACCCCTCAAACATCCCATATCCTTTACCCCTCCCTCTCATTGACCCACAGTATTTCAATCTACCCAATTTTTACCCTTGATCTCCCCCTATTATTTATATATTTGTTATCTTTTTTTTTTTTTGCCCATCTGTTCATACCCTGGATAAAAGGAGCATCAGACACAAGGTTTTCACAATAACCCAATCATATTGCAAAAGCAATATACTTATACAATCTTCTTCAAGAATCAAGGTTACTGGTCACAGTTCAACAGTTTCAGGTACTTCCCTCTAGCTACTCCAACACACCATAAACTAAAAAGGGATATCTGTACAATGTGTAAGAATAACCTCCAGGATATTCTCCCGACTCTATCTGAAATCTCTCAGTCACTGAGACTTTGTTTTGTCTCATTTCTATCTTCCCCTTTTTGCTCAAGAAGCTTTCTCATTCCCATGATGCCAGGTCCCGGCTCATTCCTGGGAGTCAGGTCCATTCCCAGGGAGATTTACACCCCTAGGAGTCATGTCCAATGTAAGGGGGAGGCCAGTGAGTTCACCTGCCAAGTTGGCTTAGAAAGAGAGGCCACATCTGAGCAACAAAAGAGGTTCTCCAGGGGTGACTCTTAGACATAATTATAAAGGAGAAAGCTAGGCTTAGCTTCTCCTTTGCAGGAATAAGTTTCATAGGGGCAAGCCCCAAGATTAAGGGTGTAGCCTATTGAATTCGTTGTTCCCACAGCTTGCGAGAATATCAGGAATTCCTCAGGTAGGGAAGTTGAATATTTTGTTTTTTTCTCCCCAGTCTACCAAGGAGACTTTGCAAATACAAATACTTTTCTATTCTCTGCCCAAATTACCCTGGGATATATTGGGGCACACACTAACCTGTACAAACTTACAAGATCTCATGCCCTATTCAAGATTCCATGTAATTATGTTCGACTAAACTGACCATACAAGTTAATTAGATAATGTGCCACCCAAAATATAAATTTTGCACCGGATAAACACACCTCTCCCTTTGGTCTCACACAGAGGTTGAAATTTGAAAATATGGGCCATATGATCCTTTACCCAGTATTCTGATTTAGTATGGTCAATTGATTTTTGACAAGGGTGCCATGTCTGTTCAGTGGAAAAATAAGTCTCTTTAACAAATTATGCTGAATAACTGGATAACTGCATGCAAAAGAAGAAAGTAGACCCCCACTTCACACCATATATAAAAATTAGCTCAAAATGGATCAACAACTTAAATATAAAAACCCATAAAACCATATACCTAAGTTAACTTAAGTAAATATCTTCAGAACCTTTTATTAGGCAAAAGAATTCTTATACTTTTCACCACAAGCGTGAACAGCAAAAGAAAAAATCGTTAAATTCAACTTCATCAAAATTAACAACTTTTATGAATCAAATGATAATATCACAAAAATGAAAAGACAGCTTACAGAATGGGAGAAAATGTTTGGATGCCATATATCTGATAAAGGTTTAATATATGAAGAATATATAAAGAACTCCTACAACCTAATAACAGAGTGACAAACCACCACAGTTTAAAAATGGGCAAAGACCTTCCTGGCAATGTGGGACAGAAATCCTAGACTGAGCTGGTACTCAGCATCAAGGGATTAAGAAAACCTTCTTGACCAAAAGGGGGAAGAGCAAAATGAGACAAAATAAAGCGTCAATGACTGAGAGATTCCAGAGTCAAGAGGTTATCCTGGTGGTTATTCTTTTTTTTTTTTCCACACTATGATAGTTAATTTTATTTGTTCAAGGGCTCCTATAGCAAGCATTATACCAAGCATTTGCTTTGATTCCAGGGGCCCAGATTCACATATTTAGGAAGATAAAAGCAAACTGTGATTCATGTACATGAATGATAACTAATAGCTCAAGGTTAATCACATTGCAGTTTTTAAATTTCTACAGCATAGAACTCAAATGTCACAGATCCTTCAGGTCCTTCTGGATGTCCCAGAGGGTATCTGCACTCTTCTTGAGTTGAGCAACTTCATCATCCTTCAGCTTCTGGTTGATAACACTGGTTAATCCCCAAGCATTCAGGATACACGGAAGGCTTAAGAAGACTTCGTTCTCTATGCCATACACCCCCTTCACCATTGTTGACACTGGATGAATCCTGGATAGATTTTTGAACATGGATTCAATCAGATCAGCCACACTTAAGCCAATAGCCCAGTTGGTATATCCTTTTAGCTTGATGACTTCATAGGCACTTTCAACAACCATCTTATGCACTTCCTTCCAATTTTCACTGTCATTGTCTGTTCCCATTTCTGGGTTCAGCTCCTGGAGAGGAACTCCTGCCACATTCACTCCACTCCATACAGCCACGCTTGAGTCTCCATGTTCTCCCAAAATCCATCCATGGCAACTGCTGGGATGAATGCCAAGTTTTTCAGCCATAAGATAACGAAATCTAGCAGAATCCAGATTGCACCCACTTCCAATCACACGGTGCTTGTGTAATCCACTTAGTTTCCAGGTAACACATGTTAGAATATCCACTGGGTTGGAAACCACAATTATAATGCAATCGGGACTGTACTTGACGATCTGAGGAATAATGAATTTGAAGACATTTACATTTCTTTGAACCAAGTTGAGGCGACTCTCCCCCTCCTGCTGATGGACTCCTGCAGTTACCACCACAATCTTTGAATTAGCTGTCACAGAGTAATCTTTATCTGCCACAATTTTAGGTGTCTGAAGAAACAAGCTTCCATGCTGCAGATCCATCATTTCTCCTTTGAGTTTATTTTCCAAAACATCCAAAAGGGCAAGTTCATCAGCCAACTTTCCAAGAATGCTGATGGCACATGCCATTCCAACTTGTCCAACACCCACTACAGTGATCTTATTGTTTGGGACTGTTCCCTCTTCTTCTGCAACTGGTGCAATCAGTTTTTCCTTAAGAGTGGCCATTGTGCACGGGAGGTGGAGAGGGCTCTCAGGACAGCTACACAAGCCAGGTGGCGAAGACAAAGTCCCTGGTGGTTATTCTTACGCATTATATAGATATCACCTTGTTAGTCAAGATGTAATGGAGAGGCTGGAGGGAACTGCCTGAAAATGTAGAGCTGTGTTCCAGTAGCCATGTTTCTTGAAGTTGATTGCAGAATGGTATAGCTTTCGCAATGCGACTGTGTGATTGCGAAAACCTTGTGTCTGATGATTGCGAAAACCTTGTGTCTAATGCTCCTTTTATCTACAGTATGGACAGATAAGCAAAACATATGGATTAAAAATAAATAAATATAGGAACAAATGTTAAAATAAATTTAGTAGATTGAAATGCCAGTAATCAATGAAAGGGAGGGGTAAGGGTTATGGTGTGTATGAATTTTTTTCTGTTTTCTTTTTATTTCTGAATTGATGCAAATGTTCTAAGAAATGATCATGATGATGAATATACAACTATGTGATGATATTGTGAGTTATTGATTATATAACAAGAATGATCATATGGTAAGAATGTTTGTGTTTGTATGCTGAATAAAAATTTTTTAAAAAAATGGCCAAAGGACTTATGTAGACATTTCTACAAAGAAGATGTACAAATAACCAATAAGCACATGAAAAAAATGTTCAACATTCTTAGTCATTAAGGGAATGCAAATACAAACTATGAGATACCACTTCATACTCATTAGGATGACTATTATTTAAAAAAATGGAAAATAAATGTTAGTGAGGATGCAAAGAAGTAGGAATCTTGATGCTTTGTTGGTGGGAACGTAAAATGGTTCAGCTGCTATGAAAATCAGTTTGGCAATTCCTCAGAAAGTTAAGTATAAAATTACCATATGAGAAATTTATTCTGCTGTTGTTGGGTGGAGTGTTCTATAAATGTCTGTTAGGTCTAAATTGTGATGTTCAAATTCTCTCTTTCCTTATTCATCTTCATTCTAATTTTTCTGTTTTGAAAGTAGAGTATTGAAATCTCCAAGTATTATTGTAGAGCTAGCTATTTCTCCATTCAATTCTGTTGGTTTTTGCCTCATATATTCTGATGTTCTTTGTTAGGTGTGTAAATGTTTAAAATTGTTACAACTTCTTGATAGGTTGAACCTTTTATCAATATATAATGTTCTTTTTCTCTTGTAAACTTTTGTGATTTAAAACCTATTTTGTATGATAACTATATAGCCACCCCAGCTCTCTTTTGGTTACTGTTTTCATGGAATAACTTTTTCTATCCTTTTACTTTCAACATCATTGCATCTTTGTATCTAAAGTTAGTTTGTTGAAGTCAGCATATAGATGGATCTTTTTTTTTTAGTCTATTTTGACAGTCCCTGTTTAATTATTTAAAATATTTACTGATAAGAAGGGGCTTAACTCTCACATTTGTCTATTGTATTTCAAACTATTTGTGTTTTTAGAGTCTATTGCAGACAGACTATCATGGTATTATGATTTTTCAATACATTATGCCAGCCTGTACCTTTTGATTGAAAGCTTAATCCACTTACATTTTAACAATTACTGATAAGGACTCACTTCTGCCATTTTGCTATTTGTTTTTGTTCTCCTTTTCCTGCTTTCTTGTGTATGTAATTGATTTTTTGTAGCGTACCATTTTTATTCCTTTCTCATTTCCTTTTCTGTATATATTTTTAGATATTTTCTTAATGGTTATCATGGGGATTACAATTAACATCTTAAATTTATATAGTTTATATATTTATAAAATTAGTTTGAATTACTACCAACTTAGCTTTTATAGCATACAAAAACTCTGGTCCAGGCAGCTCTGTGCCCCAACACTTTAGGTTACTGTTGTCACAAATTGCACTTCTATATATTGCATGCCTATTAACATATATTTAGAATTATTGTTTTATATATATTTGTCTTTTAAATAATATATGTTACAAAAAGAGGAATTTAAACCAAAAATACAGTAATACTGGCTTTTCTAGTTACCTATGTAGTTACCTTTGCCAGAGTTCTTTTTTTCTAAATATTGCTTGAAGTTACTATCTAATAATCTTTTATTTTAGCCTGAAGGACTCACTATAGCATTTCTTGTAGGGCAAGTCTAGCAATGAACACCCTCAGCTTTTGTTTATCTTAGAGTGTTTTTAGTTTCTCCTTTATCCTTGTACACTTTACGTAGTTTTTTTCCAATGGTACATCTTGAAAACTGTAGAACAATATCACAACTGGTATATTGACATAGATACAACCAATATACAGACTATTTTCATCACCACAGTGATACTTCATGTTACTCTTTTCAATATTTTGTTTGTTTGGTTGTTTTGTTTTTTTTTTCGGAGGGGGAGCACGGTCCAGGAATGGAACCTGGGTCTCCTGCGTGGAAGGCAAGCATTCTACCATTGAACCACCTGTGCACCCACATTCTCTTTTATGACCACACCAACTACCCTCTTGTTCCCTCCAATGCCCAGCCCTATCATCCCCTCCTTAGTCCTTGGCAGCCACTAATCTGTCCTGTGTTTCTATAATATAGAAACAAATATATGTAATTTTGTCATTTCAAGAATATTATATAAATGGAATCATTTATATAACCTTTTGGGATTTTTTTAAAATATACTTATTTTTATTTAGATTTTTGACTAGGTAATACATTCACATAGTTCAAAAGGGATTTTTTTTTTTTACAGTCAGCATAATTCTCTGGAGATTCATCTAAGTTGTTGCTTTTATCAATAGTTTATTCTTTTTATTGCTGAGTAGTATGTCACAGTACAGAATAAATCCACCTTGATGATGGTATAATAGTTATTTTTTTAACTTTTTATTTTAAATACTTTAATAATTACAAGACAGTTTGTTTAACTATTCATTCATTGAAGAAAATCTATGTCATTTCTAGTTTGACCTTTTATAAATAAAGCTGCTCTAAACAATTCATGTACAGATTTTTGTGTGACCACAAATTTTCATTTCTGTATATAAATGTGTTGCAGTGCAATTGCTGGGTCATATGGTAGTGGCACATTCTCATTTTTTAAAAACTTTTCCAGGGTAGCTACACCATTTTCCATACTCATCAGCAATATATGAGTAATCCAGTTTCTTTATACACTTGCCAGCATTTGTTGTTGTCATAATTTTTATTTTACCCATTCTGATAGGTGTTTAGTAATATCTCATTGCGGTTTTAATTTGCATTTTCTTCATAGTTAATGATGTTGAACATTTTTTAATGTGTTTATTTGCTACCTGTGTACATTATTCAGTGAAATATCTCTTCATGTCTTTTGCCCATGTCCTAATTGGGTTGTTTGCTTCTTTACTGTTGTATTTTGAGAGTTTGTTTCCATATTCTAGATTCTACATTTTGCCAGATATGTGATTTGCAAATATTTTCTCACAGTCTGTAGCTTATCATCTTCTGAATAAGGTCTTTATAGAGAAGAAGTTTTTAATTTTGATGAAGTCTAGTTCATCACTTTTTCCTTTTTGGATTGTGCTTTTGTCTCACATCAAAGAACTCGTTGCTTTCCCTGGATCCTGAACATTTTTTCCCATGCTTTTTTCTAAAACTCATATAGTTTCACACTTTATGGGATTCATTTATGTTAATGTTTGTATATAAGGTGTGAAACTTATGTTGGGGGTTTATATTTTGTTTTTTTTTTTTTTGCCTATGAATGTTCAATTGCTCTAGCACTATTTTTTAAAAGGCTGCCTTTCTTACACTGAATTATTGAATAGGAATTAAAAGAAAAGGTTGCTCCGGGGGGAGGAGGAAGTCGGAGCTGTCACAGGCCCCGGGTCCGCCTGATTGAACCAAGTGGGGTGTCATGGCCACGGGGTCGGGGGGCGGGGGGGCAGCAGCTGCATTTCCTCTGCGGGCGGCGGAGGCCGGGGAGTTAATCCTCGACACACAGTTAATCCTCCCGTTTCCCTCTGTGCGGCAGCCGGCGGGACCTTAAGGGCTTAACGCATATATTTAACACCCCTCCGAAAAACTTTGAGCCTGGAAACATTTCTGATTGGACTTTTGATGAAAATTGTCTATTCTGTTGCTTGAGAAGAGATAAAGTAAAGACACACTTAGTCGGTCTGGATGAACCAGCTTCTGGAGCTGGGCAAGAAGCTCTACTTAAACAAGAGCAAGCAAAAGAGTTCCTCAATGCAGTGTTTTATAGAAAAGACAGTCCCTGGGTCTCCGACCCCAGTATTCCCCTAGTGGCCTGTGAGATCATGCAGCGAATGATCCAACAATATGCTGCTGAATATACCTCAAAAAATAGCTCTACTCAGGACCCCAGCCAGCCCAATAGCACAAAGAACCAAAGCCTGCCGAAAGCATCTCCAGTCACCACCTCTCCCACGGCTGCAATTACTCAGAACCCTGTGCTCAGCAAACTTCTCATGGCTGACCAAGACTCACCTCTGAACCTTACTGTCAGAAAGTCTCAGTCAGAACCTAGCGAACAAGATGGTGTACTTGATGTATCCACTAAGAAAAGTCCATGTTCTGGCAGCACTTCCCTGAGCCACTCCCCAGGCTGCTCCAGTACTCAAGGGAATGGGCATCCTGGGAGACCCAGCCAGTACCACCCAGATGGACTTCGGAGTGGTGATGGGGTACCTCCAAGAAGCTTAGTAGGATGGAACCAGGGAAGGTTTTGGACACTCCACATCACTCAAAGTTCCACTGGCTCTCGATCCCTGCAGATTAGTTAAGAACTACTGAGCAGAAACCAGTTGTCCTCAGCTGCCAGCCTAGGGCCATCTGGATTACAGAATCATGGACAACACTTAATATTATCCAGGGAAGCCTCTTGGGCAAAACCACATTATGAGTTCAACCTCAGTCATATAAAATTCAGGGGAAATGGTGCACTCAGCAACATCAGTGACCTTCCTTTTCTTGCAGAAAACTCTTCTTTTCCAAAAATGGCACTTCAAGCAAAACAAGATGGAAAAAAGGATGTGAGCCATTCATCTCCTGTAGATTTAAAGATACCACAAGTTCAAGGGATGGATCTTTCTTGGGAATCTCGCACTGGTGATCAGTACAGCTATAGCTCTTTGGTAATGGGTTCACAAACAGAGAGCGTGCTTAGTAAAAAATTAAGGGCTATTCTTCCAAAACAAAATAGGAAAAGTATGCTAGATGCTGGACCCGCTTCTTGGGGCTCAGATGCTGAGCAGTCTACCTCTGGACAGCCATATCCCACATTGGATCAAGAAGGAGATTCTGGCTCCAAGCAGCCTCGGAAGAAAAGAGGGCATTGTAGACAGTACAACAGTGAGATACTGGAGGAAGCAATCTCAGTGGTTATGAGTGGAAAAATGAGTGTTTCCAAAGCTCAGAGTATTTATGGGATTCCCCACCGTACACTGGAGTACAAAGTAAAGGAGAGGCTGGGCACTTTGAAAAACCCTCCAAAGAAAAAGATGAAATTAATGAGGTCGGAGGGGCCAGATGTTTCTGTAAAGATTGAATTAGATCCCCAGGGAGAGGAGCACAAAGTGCAAATGAATAAAAAAAAACGAGTAGGAATACTGTAGAGTGCCAATTACTGTACAAACTGGGTGAGCACTACTGCATTGTTCAGCTATCATTGCTTGCACCTGACTTTGTTTACTGTAACACTTGTTTCTTTGCAGATTTTGCATTGACTTGTGTACAGAGGTGAAAGTTGCATTCTGCATGTTGCATATTTTAACATTTCCATGTGCAGTATGGCTCGGAATATTGTTTGGCCTTTTGCATGTTTCTCTACAAAAGAGAATTGCGTTACCTCACAGAGAACACAGATACATGAACGTGGACTCCTTGCCTGTAGAGCCTACATGCTTTTCTTTCTTCTTTTTCTTTCTTAAGTTATATTTGCCTTTATTTAAAACAATAAAATGAAAAAGAAGTGGGAAAAAAGCCCCCTTTTAGAAACCACCTCTGTCATTCTGGGAGCTTTATCATTGCAAATTGAAAAGCGATCATAAAATTATTCACATTTTTTTCTTCTCTAAGATTCGACTAATTGAAGGATTGAACTATAAAATAAACTCTCAGAAAAATAATAAACCCTTTGAACTCCAGAAATTTGGATAATGATAAATAACCCCTTGGGTCAATTTATATTTTATAATTTTCTTGTCACTATTAAATTTACTTAATAATAATAAAAAAGAAAATGTTGCTCCCACAAGATTGGATCAGGATTAAAGCATGGCTTTTCTAGGGTACATAATCCTTTCAAGCCAGCACACTCACTAAAGAAGGGGACAACACTCTAAAATTTAATCTCTAGTGTAGCACCTTCCTGTGTCAGGTGGAGCGATGAGCATTTGATATCCATTGTCTTATTTCACCCTCAAAACTACCCTGTAAGTTTAATGGCATCTACACAGTTGGGGTTTGGCAAACCATGGCAATAAGCAATATCTAGATGAAGCTTGCATAAGAATAGCCTCCAGAATAGCTCACCCGTGCTCATCTTTGAGTTGTCATTTTACCATATGTAGAATTCTTGGTTGGCAGTTTTTTGCTTTCAGCTCTTTAAATATGTCATCTCACTGTCTTTTTGCCTCCATGGCAATCAGCACTTAATCTTATTGAGGCTCCCTTGTAATGGCCCATTGCTTCTCTTGCAGCTTTCAGAATTCTCTCTTTATCTTTGCGATTTGACAGTATGATTACAGTATGCCACCATGTGGGTCTATTTGGGTTTAACCAGTTTAGAGTTTGTTGAACAGCTTGGATTTGTATATTCATGTTTTTCATTAAACTTGGGAATTTTCCAGCCATTGTTTCTTTGAATTTTCCTTCTGCCTCTTTCTCTCTTTTCCTTATGGAACTTGCCTATTTGGTTTCCCACAGACTCTTCAGGCTCTGTTCACTTTCCTTCATTCTTTCCTCTTTCTGCTCTTCAGATTGGATAATTTCAATAGTTTTATCTTCAAGTTCACTGATTCTTTTTTCTTCACAGAGTTTACAGTTGTTCAAGCATCATTTATTGACAAGATTTTCCTTTCTCCATTCAGTTGCTTTGGCACCTTCCTTAAAAATCAAATTACTATATTATTTTGGATCTAATCCTGCCCCATTTATTCTGTTCTTAGGTCATTACTAAACTGTTTTAATCACCCTGGCTTTGTTGAAAGCCTTGAATTAAGTAGCATATGCTCTACAACTTTGTTTTTCTTTTTTTCTAGATTGTTTTGGCTATTCCTGTCTTGCAGTGATCAACATGGCAGCTGCTAGCCAAAAGGGGTTCTTTAAACATAAATAATTAAAATTAAATAACCTTAGGCTTCCATGTAGAGTAGGATACTTCAGGGCTTTGTCCATCCATAGAACCTTCAAATAATCATCAAGAGCTGGCAGAAACATCTTTCTCAGCGCTTCAGAAAATAAAGGACCTTAGTAAAAGGAAAGTGCCAAGTAAAGAAAAAGGCTACTTAAAAGCAGTGGGATCTCAAAAAAAGCAGTAGGATTTCATGGTGCCCTGCCTGGCTCTATGAAGCAATGGCCCAGGCAAAGGAGAAAACTAAAGCATTAGATGAAAAAGATCAAGACCTGGGACATACCAGACAAAGACTTTCAAAAAATGGTCCTAAATATGCTCAGAGAGCTAAAGGAAAATATCTACAAAAAAATTCAGGAAAATGATAGATGAACAAAAAGAGAATATCAATAATGAGATGGAAATTATAAAATGGAACCAAACAGAACTGAAGACCACAGTAACAGAAATTAAAAATTACTTAGAGGAGTTCAACAGCAGATTGGAGCTGGCAGAAGAAAGAATCAGTGAACCTGAAGATGAGACAATTGAAATCAACCTATCTAAGGAGCAGAAAGAGGAAAGAGTGAAGAAAAATGAACAGAGCCTGAGGAACTTGTGGGACACAGTCATGTATAACAATATACACATTATGGGAGTCCTAGAAGGAGAGAAAGAGGCAAAGAGAATATTCAAAGAAATAATAATTGAAAATGTCACAAATTTAATGTAGGGCATGAATATACAAATCCAAGATGCTCTATGAACTCCAAACAGAATAAACCCATATATACCCACACCATGCCATATTATAAGCTAACTGTTGAAGGCCAAAGATAGAGGGAGTATTCTGAAGGCTGCAAAAGAGAAGCAATGTATCATATGCAAAGGAGCCTCAATTAGATTAATTGGTGATTTAAGGTGGTATCAAGACAAATGCAATTGTTATAGATTTAGGATATTAAATTTAAGAACCACAAAGAAAATATCAGAGATATACAAATTCATAAAGATAAAAAGCAGAGTACAGTTTACCAGGGATGTGGAGCAGAGTCAATGGGAAGTTAATGAAAAATGAGCATAGGGCTTCCGTTTAGGGTGAAGGGAAGGTTCTAACAAGGTGATGATGAGATACTGCAACATTGTGAATGTGATTAATTCCATTAAATGGTGTACTGGGCGAGATTGGGATGAGAAGATTTATGTTGTATAATTGTTTCTACCATTAAAAAAAGAAAGAAAAATAAACCAAAGCGGTAACAATTAAATGCAATACATGATACAGGACAAAGTCAAGAATGAAGGATAAGTCTCAAAAGGATATTATTGAGCGTGAAGGTGGGAAATGGTAGAGGGAGTTAGATCATACTGGGGGAATGAGGATCGAGCCCCAATGTGCAGCACTGCCACAGTCTTGTCGCAACAAGATCCAAGCCCTAAGCAGGGAAGGGTCTAGGTCAAAAGCTCAGTCCTGGGAAGACCAGGACACCATGGGAGAGCGGATGGCAGAGGATTATGGCTGGAGCTTTGCCTGATTAGGAGCGTCATGGTGGTGTCCTCGCTCCCAGTCGGCACGGAGGCAGGCCTATGGTGCGAGTTCCAGATCCCCACTAACTACATTGTGCCCTCAGCTCTGAGAGGGTGAATGGTTGTGGAGCACCCCTCACACTCGGAGTCATTCCATGGAATTTGAGGGAAGAGTGCGCTGTAGTGCCTGTTGCACCTTATGCCCACGAAAGCTTTAGTGAATAGATTGAACATCTCCTTCCCAGCCACTGGCTGCCAGAAGCTCATTGGAATGGACGATGAACGCAAACTCTGTACCTTTTATGAGAAGCAAACGACCACAGAAGCTGCTGCTGACACTCTGGGTGAAGACTGAAAGGATTATCTTGTCCCAATCAGTGGTGGAAAAGACAAACAAGGTTTCTGTATGAAGCGGGGTGTCTTGACCCATGGCTGCATCTGCCTTTTACTAAGGGGTATATAGACCAAGGAGAACTGGAGAAAGAAAGCTCAAATCTGTTTGGAGTTGCATTGTGGATGCCAATCTGAGTGTTCTCAACTTTGTTATTGTTAAAAGAGGAGAGAAGGAAATTCCTGGACCGACTGATATTTCTTTGCCTTGTCACCTGGGGCCCAAAAGAGGCAGCAGAATCCACAAACTTTTCAATCTCTCCGAAGAAGATGATGTCCACCAGTATGTTGTTAGGAAGCCCCTGGACAAAGAAGATAAGAAACCTAGGACCAAAGCACCCAAGATTTAGCGTCTTGTTACTCCACGTGTCCTGCATCATAAATGTTGGCATATTACCCTGAAGAAACAGCGTACTAAGAAAAATAAGGAAGAGGCCTCAGAATATGCTAAATTTTTGGCTAAGAGGATGAAGGAGGCCAAAGAAAAATGCCAGGAACAGATTGCCAAAAGACAGAGGCTGTCCTCTCTGAGAGCTTCTACCTCTAAGTCTGAGGTCCGGTCAAAATTAAGATTTTCTGAGACTTACAAATAAATAAGATCAGAGATTTTTTTACAAAATACATTGTTGAGACATAAGAAAAAATTTGATATATAGAATGCAAGCTTTATGTCAAGTTTAGTCTTGATTTGGATAACAGCGCCTAGGTGATTATGTAAGTGAGTATACTTGTTTATAGGAAAATGTACATGGAACTATTATGTGTTAATGGAGTATTATGTGTGCAACCTGCTCTCAAATGTTCAGAAGATAGATAGATAGATAGATAGATGATAGATAGATAGATAGATGATACATGGAAGATAACAGCATAGATAGCAAAAATTGGTTGATTTGGGTATCTGGAGGGGCTGTATATTGGATTTCTGGGTATTGGGTTTGTATTCTTTTTTTTAAAATTTTTTTTATTAATTAAAAAAATTAACAGACAAAACATTAAGATATCATTCCATTCTACATATACAATCAGTAATTCTTAATATCATCACATAGTTGCATATTCATCATTTCTAGAACATTTGCATAGATTTAGAAAAAAATAAAAAAGACAACAGAAAAAGAAATAAAACGATAACAGAAAAAAAAAGATTATACATGCCATACCCCTTACCCCTCTGGGTTTGTATTCTTTTTGCTACTGCCCTTTAAATTTGAAATTATTTCAAAATATTAAAATAATATGTTAAATATCTTTCTGTTTCTCATTTTTCTAGTCACATTTCAAAGCCACATGTCTAGTAGTTACTGTTTTGGACATTTCTATTGGACAGCACTGTTCTAAGACCTTAGCATTTCCATTTTAATTTTAAAATCAATTTGACCACTTCTACAAAAATGCCTGCTAGGATTTTGGGGAGACTTGGGTTGAACAGATCAATTTTGGAAGAATTGATTTCTTAATATTGAGCCTTCCAATTTACAATTCATGATTATAGTATATCTCTTCAATAATTTAGATCCTTTTAAATTTCTCTTGGCAATTGTTTGCATTTCCAAAGTTAATTTATATTTTCGATGCTATTGAAAATGAAATTGTTCAAATTTTATTTTCCGAGTGTTTCTATATATACAAAGAAAATACAACTGAAGAAAATACTGATTTTTGTATATTGACCTTTTATCCTAGACAGAGCCAAATTCATTTATTAGTTATAATAGTTGTTTTATAGATTCTTTAGGATTTTTGTATGTAAATAATCATGTCATCTATAAGTAGAAACAATTTTATTTCTTCCTTTCTGATCTCCACCTTTCCTTTTTCTTGCTTATGGCACTGGCTAGGACCTTCATTACAATGTTGAATAGACGTGACTTGTTCACATTCTTAGAGTGATTGTATTAATATTTCAACTTTAAGTGTGATCTTGACTGTAGGTTTTCTTATATGCCTTTTCCCTTCTATTGAGCTTTTAATTTTAGTGATTATCTTTTATAATTTCTGAAAGTTCTATTTGGCTGTTTTTTTTTTCAAATTTGCTAGGACATTTGCTATTGTTTTCTGCTGCTTGAAAATATTTTGCAAGCTGGTGTTCATTTCTTTTAACATAGCAAGCAGAGATATTTTATAATTTGGGCCTGACAACTAATATTTGAAGTGTTTGTAGGCCTGTTTCTACTTTCTTAGTTTTCTGTGTACTTTTAAGTTTTTAACTCTATATTCTCCTTAAAAAATTATTTGAAGGATTTGCATTTCCTTCTGCCAAGTCTCTGAAGGCATCCAGTCTATAGCCACTTTAAATTTATAGCTTAAAGGATTTTTTTTATTAATTAAAAAAATTAACAAAACATTTAGAAATCATTCCATTCTACATGTACAATCAGTAATTCTTAATATCATCACATAGTTGCATATTCTTCATTTCTTAGTACATTTGCATCGATTTAGAAAAAGAAATAAAAAGACAACAGAATAAGAATTAAAACGATAATAGAGAGAAAAAAAAACCTATACCTCACATGCAGCTTCATTCAATGTTTTAACATAATTGCATTACAATTAGGTAGTATTGTGCTGTCCATTTCTGAGTTTTTATATCCAGTTCTGTTGCACAGTCTGTATCCCAGCTTAAAGGATTTTATAGCTTGGATCCAACCAAGTGGTGTGATTTGGAGTTCCCTGTCCACCAAAGGATTGGCTTGTCATTACGAGTTCTCAGAAATGGTTTCTTTCCTCTGTTGTGCTCAACACCAAGGCAACTTTCTTTATAATTCCCTGGGGCAAGGAATTTGGACCAGATTCTTCCTGCTTTACTCGTTTGGGTCCCAATTTTGGGGGTCAGGAGTAACTTCTGTAAATCAGCAGGTAGCTGAGGACTTTGACTTCTGTTCAGTGAAGCCTGTTTGAGTTCCCTTGATTTGGCAGATGCTCTCAGGGTAAAGGCAACAGTTCTCAGCTTTCTTTCTGGATCCCCACTTTTGCTTAGATTTTAGTCTGTCAGTCCTTACTACTTCTTTGCATTTCAGCTCTTTTAAGAAGTTTTTTAAAAAATATTTTATCCACAATTTTTATTGTTTTCAGTGAGTGGGTTGAACCTAGTGAGTAGGTTGGTCTGAATAGACTAGCCTGTCATATTTACCAGCAAGGGTAAATATGCTTTCAAGCTTCAAAAATGTTAGTATCCTTGGTCAGTAATCTTCTCTCTCATTCTTCTTGTCTTTGTATACTTAAACCTTTTTTAAAATCCCTTTCTCTCATTTTAAAGGAGTTTCAAGAAAATTTGGAGATAGATAAGTGCCTACAAATTACCAGATGTAACCAGAATTCTCCTGTTAATATCATTATTATGTCATTTTTACAAATAAAAAAATAGGATTGAAAGAATAAAATTCTGGAGGCTGGACAGGACATTTTCCTCTGGTCCTGTTACTTGATGACTGATTTCTAACTTGGGGAAAACATTTGTTCCTGAACATTAGCCCTTTACTAGAGAGAAAATATTTTCCCCTCCTTCATCCATATCATCATCAGTGTTAACTGCTGTCTTGACTACAGCACACTGTGGCAGTCACTGCTCCTACCTCACCCCATCCACCCACCATAGTCAGGATTTGGGGGAGTAATGAGTTCTTGTGTAGTTTAGATTGAAAGGATTTCTGAAGTAATTCTAATATGCCTCCATCCCTCATTAGAATATCATTGGGGTAGCTCTTCACCCTTATGGAGGTGAGAGGTGTGGGAGGCCTGCTTGACTCTAGACTAGGTTGTCATATCCTGTGATGTGTTCTTGTCATGTCTGTGCCTCTCTGATGGAAACACTCTGCAACCTTGTATATATCAATCTTCCCCTGGCCCTCAGACTTGCTCCACTCCCAGCCTGGTCCTCTCAATTGATGGGAACTATCCTCCTTCCGGTTGGTCAGACTCCAAATCTTTAAGCTCTCTTTAATTCCTCTCTTTCTCTCATACCCCATATCCAATCTTTTTGGAACTCCTGTGGGCTCTTTCTTTCAAAATCCAGAATTTGACCACTGTTCACTACCTCCACCACCATCCCCCTGGTCAAAGTCACCGTCATCTCCTGCACATCATGGCAGGTATTACTGTAGTTACCTTCTAGCAGGCCTCCTTGCTTCTATGCTTTTCCCTTTGATAGGGTCTCAGCAGAGAAGCCAGAGTGAGTGTTTATCAATCAAATGATATCATTCTTCTGCTCAAAGGCCTGTTATGACTCCTGTGTTTGCTTGCTAGCTGCTGGAATGCAATATACCAGAAATGGGATGGCTTTTATAAAGGGGAATTTAATAAGTTACAATTTAACAGTTATAAGCCTATGGAAATGTCCAAAAGAAGGCATCCAGGGAAATGGAAAATCCAGCTAATTTAAGAAAAGCTGACGTATCTCGAACACCTCTGTCAGCTGGAAAGTCACTCTGGTCCCTTGCATGTTGGTCCCTAGACTCCATTGCTTTCACCCTCTGGCCCTATGGGGGTTCTTCACTTTATGTCTCCAGGGCTGGCTTTCATCTTTTGGCTTCCCTTGGCTCTCTCCAGGTTTTGGCTTGCTTAACGTTAAATCTCATGGCAATGTCCGCTGGGCCCCAAGCATCTCCAGACATCTATGTCTCTGTGTCCATGCGTTCACATCTTTGTCACCTCTGCTGTGAAGTCTCTCTTGGCTCCGTTGTTTCTGTCATTTCTGAACTCTCTCCAAAATGTTTCCTTTTTTAAAGGACTCCAGTAAACTAATCAAGACCTACCTGGAATGGGTGGAGTCAAACCTCCATCTAATCAAAAGATCACATCCACAATTGGGCACTCCACATCTCTGTGAAGATAACCTAATCAAAGGTTTCCACATACAATATTAAATCAGGATGAAAAGAAATGACTGTCCCCACAACATTGAATCAGGATTAAAACATGGCTTTTCTGGGATACATATTATTTTCAAACCAGCATAGTACCTTAATTTGGATATTTTCAGGGCCTTAGAATTGTAACTTGTAACTTAATAAATCCCCTTTATAAAAGCCAATCCATTTCTGGTATTTTGCATTCTCACAGCTTTAGCAGACCAAAACAATGTCTTTTGCCCATTTTTTTTTACTGGGTTGTTTGTCTTTTTATCATGGAGTTGTAGTATTTCTTTATATATCCTGGATATTAAACTCTTATAGGATAATTGGTTTCCAAATATTTTCTATTGAATAGGCTGCCTTTTCACCCTCTTGACAAAGTTCTTTGAAGCCTGAAAACATTCAGTTTCAAGAAGGTCCCATTTATCTTTTTTTTTCATCGCTTGTGCTTTGGGTGTAAGGTCTAAGAGACCACCTCCTACCACAAGATCTTTAAGATGCCTCCCTTCATTTCCTTCTAGGAGTTTTATGGTTCTGCTTTTATATTTAGATAATTGATGCATTTCAAGTTAATTTTTGTATAAGGTATAAGATGGGGTCCTTTTTTATTTTTATGGATATGGATGTCCACTTCTACCAGCACCATTTATTGAGGAGATTGCTCTGTCCCAGTTGGATGGACTTGGCAGCTTTATCAAAAAAATCAGTTTACCCATACTTCTTATCCCCCCATATTATTGACCCATAGTGTTGGTGTGGTATATTTGTTACTGTTAATGAGGGAGTATTAAACGTTACTGTTAACTATGGTCCATAGATTGCAATAGGTACACTTTTTCCATATACCCCTCTCTTATTAACTCTTTATAATAGTGTTGTACATCTGCTCTACTTCATGAAAGAATTTTTTATATTTGTACAGTTAATCAAGACACTGTCTACCGCATGATTCATTATGCTATACATTCCCATGTTTTAGCCTCCAACTTTCCTTCTGGTGGCATATATGACTCTAAACTTCTTTTTTATTTTTATTTATTTTCTGGAGTAATTAAAGCATTCTTAATATGATCACGGGGTTGTATGCACAACCATGTGATGATACTGTGAAGAAGTGATTGTATACATTGGATGGTTTCTATGCTGTGTGAATAAATCTCAATGAACTTGCATTAAAAAAATCAATGGACCTTAGATGTGGGGGTCTATTTCTGAATTCTCAGTTCAATTGCATTGTCAGTGTGTCTATATTCATGCCAATACCATGCTGTTTTTATCACTGTAGCTTTGTAATATGCTTTAAATCAGGAAGCGAGAGTCCTCCACTTCATTTTTCTTTTTCAAGATGCTTTTGGGTATTTGGGGCCCAAGTTCAGTAACTGGCTTTTACAGTTCTTCAAAGTAGGCTGATGGAATTTTGGTTGGGATTGTGTTGAATCTGTAAATAAATTTGGGTAGAATGACATTTTAGTAATAGTTAGTCTTCCAAATCCATGAATGGTTTGGAATGTCCTTCAGTTTATTTAGGTCTTCACAAAGAGGATTTTGCAAATATACAACTTGTTACATACATGGGATCCCCAACAAGATTAATAGGGGTTTCTCATCAGAAACCACGGAGGCCAGAAGATAGTGGGATGGCATATTTAAAGTCCTGAAAGAAAAGAACTGTCAACCAAAAATCCTATATCCAGCAAAATTATCATTCAAAAATGAAAGAATTAAAATCTTTATGGATAAACTAAAGCTGTATGAGTTCATTACCAGAAGAATTGCCCCACTAGAAATGCTAAATGGAGTCCTTCAGGGTGAAATAAAAAGACACTAGACAGTAGCCGTAAGCCATAAGAAGAAATAAAGAATATTGGCAAAGGTAGCTAATAGGTAAATGTAAAATCCTTTATTGTTGTACTTTGGGGTTGTAACTGCTTTCTCCCCATATGACTTGACAAACAAATAGATAAAATAATATTATAAATCTGTGCTAATGGACATACAATGTATAAAGATATAGTCTGGGTGAGGGGCCAAGATGGCGGCTTAGCAATGTGCGCGTTTTAGTTCATCCTCCAGAACAACTACTAAATAACCAGAAACAGTACAGAACAGCTCCCGGAGCCACGATAGTGACCGGACACACAGCATACCCCAGTCTGGACCAGCTAGACCGGCTGCGAGTCTCTGGAACCAGAGTTACCCAAGCCACAGAGGCCAGCGCCCGGTGCCCCTACCCCACAGGCGGCTTCCTGGAGGGAAAGACACTCTAACAGTAGCAGGGACTGAGTCCAACCAAACACCAATTGTGGCATTAATAAACAAATTCTGACTACTAAAAATAGGCCCCCAGCTCAGGTGAAACTGGTCAAGGTGGAGGTCGCTTATTGGGCTAACCAAAAAAGAGGAAAGGGGATGAAACGGAGGTTTTTGTGGCTGTTTCTATGGAGGCTTGGCTGCCTCTGGATTCAGCAGCCAGACTACTCGGGCTGCAACTGCCCCAGGCATAGGGAGAAACGGACTGCTTTCAGGGCTGTCTCCCACCTGTGCCTTCCCCAGGGGAGGGGTGGAGCCCAACTCAGGTGGAATCCCTCTCTCAAGGAATTCAGAACCCAGGGCTTGGCAATTTGAAGCCATTAAAACCAGCCTACAACCTCTCCTCTGTCTCCACCACGCCCCCAGCAGGGAGAGCCTTCCAAAGTTAAAGGAGCCACAACATCTTTTGCTGGTGGGACCCGCAGGCAGACAAGCGCCACATACTGGGCAGGATAAGAAAAACAGAGCCTAGAGACTTCACAGGAAAGTGTTTCAACCTGCTGGGTCTCACCCTCAGGGAAAACTGACGCAAGTGACTCCTTCCCCTGATAGGAGGCCAGTTTAGTCCGGGAAAAACAGGCTGGAGTCTGTAATATCTATGTAGACCCTCCTAAGGGTGGGGAGGGAAAAGGGACCTTACAAGCAGGACAAGAAACAAGAAAACAAGAACTGAAAAATTACCCTCTGTTAAACAAAAAAGCTAGAGGCCCAGAAAAAGCTGAATGGAAGGTCAAAGTACAGATAGACAACAAACTCATCTAGCAAGAAAACCCTAGGTAAGATAAGTGAAAGCAGTCTCCAGAATAAACTAATTAAGGTAATTAAATGTCTAGCCACCAGTAAAGAATAACAAATCACACCAGGAAAATTGAAGATATGGCCCAGTCAAAGGAACAAACCAATAGTTCAAATGAGATACAGGAGCTGAAACAATTAATTCAGAATATACGAACAGAAATGGAAAACCTCATCAAAAACCAAATCAATGAATTGAGGGAGGACATGAAGAAGGCAAGGAATGAACAAAAAGAAGACATGGAAAGTCTGAAAAAACAAATCACAGAACTTATGGGAATGAAAGATACAGTAGAAGAGATAAAAAAAAATGGAAACCTACAATGGTAGATTTCAAGAGACAGAGGTTAGGATTAGTGAACTGGAGGATGGAACATCTGAAATACAAAAAGAAACAGAAACTATAGGGAAAAGAATGGAAAAATATGAGCAGGGACTCAGGGAATTGAATGATAATATGAAGCGCACAAATATACCTGTTGTGGGTGTCCTGGAAGGAGAAGAGAAGGGAAAAGGAGGAGAAAAACTAATGGAAGAAATTATCACTGAAAATTTCCCAACTCTTATGAAAGACCTAAAATTACAGATCCAAGAAGTGCAGCGCACCCCAAAGAGAATAGATCCAAACAGACGTTCTCCAAGACACTTACTAGTCAGAATGTCAGAGGTCAAAGAGAAAGAGAGGATTTTAAAAGCAGCAAGAGAAAAGCAATCCATCACATACAAGGGAAACCCAATAAGACCATGTGTAGATTTCTCAGCAGAAACCATGGAGGTGAGAAGACAGTGGGACGATATATTTAAACTACTAAAAGAGAAAAACTGCCAACCAAGAATTCTATACCTAGCAAAATTGTCCTTCAAAAATGAGGGAGAAATTAAAACATTTTCAGACAAAAAGTCACTGAGAGAATTTGTGACCAAGAGACCAGCTCTGCAAGAAATACTAAAGGGAGCACTAGAGTCAGATATGAAAAGACAGAAGAGAGAGCTGTGGAGAAGAGTGTAGAAAGAAGGAAAATTAGATATGACATATAAAATACAAAAGGCAAAATGGTAGAGGAAAGTACTACCCAAACAGTAATAGCACTAAATGTTAATGGATTGCACTCCCCAATCAAAAGACATAGACTGGCAGAATGGATTAAAACACAGGATCCTTCTATATGCTGTCTACAGGAAACACATCTTAGACCCAAAGATAAATATAGGTTGAAAGTGAAAGGTTGGGAAAAGATATTTCATGCAAATAACAACCAGAAAAGAGCAGGAGTAGCTATACTAATATCCAACAAATTAGACTTCAAATGTAAAACAGTTAAAAGAGACAAAGAAGGATACTATGTACTAATAAAAGGAACAATTCAACAAGAAGACATAACAATCATAAATATTTATGCACCGAACCAGAATGCCCCAAAATACGTGAGGCAAACACTGCAAACACTGAAAAGGGAAATAGACACATATACCATAATAGTTGGAGACTTCAATTCACCACTCTCATCAATGGGCAGAACATCTAGACAGAGGATCAATAAAGAAACAGAGAATTTGAATATTACAATAAATGAGCTAGACTTAACAGACATTTATAGGACATTACACCCCACACCAGCAGGATACACCTTTTTCTCAAGTGCTCATGGATCATTCTCAAAGATAGACCATATGCTGGGTCACAAAGCAAGTCTCAACAAGTTTAAAAAGACTGAAATCATACGCCACACTTTCTCAGATCATAAAGGAATGAAGTTGGAAATCAATAATAGGCAGAGCGCCAGAAAATTCACAAATACGTGGAGGCTCAGCAACACACTCTTAAACATCCAGTGGGTCAAGGAAGAAATTACAAGAGAATTCAGTAAATATCTCGAGGCGAATGAAAATGAAAACACAACATATCAAAACTTATGGGATGCAGCAAAGGCAGTGCTAAGAGGGAAATTTATTGCCCTAAATGCCTATATCAAAAAAGAAGAAAGGGCAAAAATTCGGGAATTAACTGTCCACTTGGAAGAACTGGAGAAAGAACAGCAAACTAACCCCAAAGCAAGCAAAAGGAAAGAAATAGCAAAGATTAGAGCAGAAATAAATGAAATTGAAAACATGAAAACAATAGAGAAAATCAATAAGACCAGAAGTTGGTTCTATGAGAAAATCAATAAGATTGATGGGCCCTTATCAAGATTGACAAAAAGAAGAAGAGAGAGGATGCAAATAAATAAGATCAGAAATGGAAGCGGCGACATAACCACTGACCTCACAGAAATAAAGGAGGTAATAACAGGATACTATGAAAAACTTTATGCTAATAAATACAACAATTTAGATGAAATGGACAACTTCCTAGAAAGGCATGAACAACCAACTTTGACTCAAGAAGAAATAGATGACCTCAACAAACCAATCACAAGTAAAGAAATTGAATCAGTCATTCAAAAGCTTCCCCAAAAGAAAAGTCCAGGACCAGATGGCTTCAGATGTGAATTCTATCAAACATTCCAGAAAGACTTAGTACCAACCCTGCTCAAACTCTTCAAAAAAATTGAAGTGGAGGGAAAGCTACCTAATTCATTCTATGAAGCCAACATCACCCTCATACCAAAACCAGGCAAAGATATTACAAAAAAAGAAAACTACAGACCAATCTCTCTAATGAATATAGATGCAAAATCCTCCACAAAATTCTAGCAAATCGAATCCAGCAACACATTAAAAGAATTATACATCATGACCAAGTAGGATTCATCCCAGGTATGCAAGGATGGTTCAACATAAGAAAATCAATTAATGTAATACACCATATCAACAAATCAAAGCAGAAAAATCACATGATCATCTCAATTGATGCAGAGAAGGCATTTGACAAGATTCAACATCCTTTCCTGTTGAAAACACTTCAAAGGATAGGAATACAAGGGAACTTCTTTAAAATGATAAAGGGAATATATGAAAAACCCACAGCTAATATCATCCTCAATGGGGAAAAACTGAAAACTTTCCCCCTAAGATCAGGAACAAGACAAGGATGTCCACTATCACCACTGTTATTCAACACTGTGTTGGAAGTTCTAGCCAGAGCAATTAGACAAGAAAAAGAAATACAAGGCATCAAAATTGGAAAGGAAGAAGTAAAACTATCACTGTTTGCAAATAATACAATACTATACGTCAAAAACCCTGAAAAATCCACAGCAAAACTACTAGAGCTAATAAGCGAATACAGCAAAGCGGCAGGTTACAAGATCAACATTCAAAAATCTGTAGCATTTCTATACACTAGTAATGAACAATCTGAGGGGGAAATCAAGAAAAGAATTCCATTTACAATTGCAACTAAAAGAATAAAATATTTAGGAATAAATTTAACTAAAGAGACAAAAGACCTATACAAAGAAAACTACAAGAAACTGTTAAAAGAAATCACAAAAGACCTAAATATATGGAAGGGCATACTGTGTTCATGGATTGGAAGACTAAATATAGTTAAGATGTCAATTCTACCTAAATTGATTTACAGATTCAACGCAATACCAATCAAAATCCCAACTACTTACTTTTCAGAAATAGAAAAACCAATAAGCAAATTTATCTGGAAGGGCTGGGTGCCCCGAATTGCTAAAAGTATCTTGAGGGAAAAAACGAAGCTGGAGGTCTTACGCTGCCTGACTTTAAGGCATATTATGAAGCCACAGTGGTCAAAACAGTATGGTACTGGCATAAATGGTGCCTAGAGAACTGGATATCCATATGCAAAAGAATGAAAGAGGACCCGTATCTCACACCCTATACAAAAGTTAACTCAAAATGGATCAAAGATCTAAACATTAGGTCTAAGACCATAAAACAGTTAGAGGAAAATGTAGGGAGATATCTTATAAATCTTATATTTGGAGGCGGTTTTATGGACCTTAAACCTAAAACAAGAGCACTGAAGAAGGAAATAAATAAATGGGAGCTCCTCAAAATTAAACACTTTTGCGCATCAAAGAACTTCATCAAGAAAGTAAAAAGACAGCCTACACAATGGGAGATAATATTTGGAAACGACATATCAGATAAAGGTCTAGTATCCAGAATTTATAAAGAGATTGTTCAACTCAACAACAAAAAGACAGCCAATCCAATTACAAAATGGGAAAAAGATTTGAACAGACACTTCTCAGAAGAGGAAATACAAATGGCCAAAAGGCACATGAAGAGATGCTCAATGTCCCTGGCCATTAGAGAAATGCAAATCAAAATCACAATGAGATAGCATCTCACACCCACCAGAATGTCCATTATCAACAAAATAGAAAATGACAAGTGCTGGAGAGGATGTGGAGAAAGAGGCACACTTATTCACTGTTGGTGGGAATGTCAAATGGTGCAGCCACTATGGAAGGCAGCTTGGCGGTTCCTCAAAAAGCTGAATATAGAATTGCCATATGACCCAGCAATACCATTGCTGGGTATCTACTCAGAGGACTTAAGGGCAAAGACACAAACGGACACTTGCACACCAATATTTATATCAGCATTATTTACAATTGCAAAGAGATGGAAACAGCCAAAATGTCCATCAACAGACAAGTGGCTAAACAAACTGTGGTATATACATATGATGGAATATTATGCAGCTTTAAGACAGAATAAACTTTTGAAGTATGTAACAACATGGATGGACCTTGAGAACATTATGCCGAGTGAGACTAGCCAAAAACTAAAGGACAAATACTGTATGGTCCCACTGATATGAACTGACATTAGTGAATAAACTTGGAATATGTTGATGGTAACAGAGACCATCAGGAGATAGAAATAGGGTAAGATATTGGGTAATTGGAGCTGAAGGGATATAGACTGTGCAACAGGACTGGATACAAAAACTCAGAAATGGACAGCACAATACTACCTAACTGTAATACAATTATGTTAAAACACTGAATGAAGCTACATGTGAGAATGATAGAGGGAGGAGGGCTGGGGACATAAATGAAATCAGAAAGAAAGATAGATGTTAAAGATCGAGATGGTATAATCTAGGAATGCCTAGAGTGTATAATAATAGTGAAATGTACAATGTACAAATTTTAAAAATGTTTTTGCATGAGGAAGAACAAAGGAATGTCATTATTTCAGGGAGCTGAAAATAGATGATAATTAATACTTTAAAATGTCACCTTATGTGTGAGACTAAAGCAAAAAATGTTTGTTACAAAATTTATATTTTGACTAGAGCATTTCCTAATATAACTCATGTAGACAGTTTGATTGAATGTCTTTCACTGAATTCCAATGAAGAACTTGGAATCTCAGGTAGGACATGAGATTTTTTTGGTTTGTCCAGAGTGATGCCCGATGAATCCCAGAGTGATTTGATCAGTGAGTGGAAAAGTATTTGCAAGCCCCCTTCGAGGAATGGTGAGAGTGGGGAGAAATTCAACTTCCCCAAGTTGAATTCTTGATATTCTCACAAGCAGTGTGGATAACCAAAGCTATAGGCTGAGCCCCCCAGTCTTGGGTTTGTTCATATGAAACTTAACCCCACAAAGGATAGGTCAAGTCTACTTAAAATTTAGGCCTAAGAGTCACCCCCAAGAGAGCCTCTTTTCTTGTTCAGATGTGGCCTCTCTCTCCAGCCAACATGATGAGCAGTCTCACCACCCTCCCCCTCTCTGCATGGAACATGACTCCCAGGGGTGTGGACCTTCCTGGCAACGTGGGACAGAGATCCTGGAATGAGCTGAGACTCAGCATCAAGGGACTGAGAAAAACCCTAGAATGAGCTGAGAATTAACATCAAGGGATTGAGAGAATCTTCTCAACCAAAGGGGGAAGAGTGAAATGAGACTAAGTGTCAGTGGCTGAGAGATTCCAAACAGAGTCGAGAGGTTATCCTGGAGGTTATTCTTATGCATTAAGTAGATATCACCTTGTTGTTCAAGATGTAGCGGAGAGGCTGGAGGGAACTGCCTGAAAATGTAGAGCTGTGTTCCAGTAGCCATGTTTCTTGATGATGATGGAACAATGATATAGCTTTCACAATGAGACTCTGTGAATGTGAAAACCTTGTGTCTGATGCTCCTTTTAGCTACTATATCAACAGAAGACTAGAACATATGGAATAAAAATAAATAATAGGGGGAACAAATGTTAAAATAAATTTAGTTTGAAATGCTAGTGGTAAATGAAAGCGAGGGGTAAGGGGTATGGTATGTATAATCTTTTTTTTCTCTATTAAGTTTTATTTCTTTTTCTGTTGTCTTTTTATTTCTTTTTCTAAATTGATGCAAATGTTCTAAGAAATGATGAATATGCAACTATGTGATGATATTAAGAATTACTGATTATATATGTAGAATGGAATGATATCTTAATGTTTTGTTTGTTAATTTTCTTTAATCAATAAAAAAAAGATGTAATCTGAGACAGTAGCAGTATATAGATGGAGGGATAGAAATATATGGAAGTTTTACAACTATGTGATGATATTGTGAGTCATTGATTATATAGCAAGAATGGAATGTTCATATGTTTAAAATGTTTGTGTTTGTATGTTGTTTTATGTTGTCAATAAAAATTTTAAAAATATGTAGAAGTCAAAAGTTTGTATGCTACTGAAACTGGATTGGTTTTAGATTGATAACTAGGTTGATAATAACTAGGTTGTTATCAGTTTAAGATGTTAATGATAATGAAAAGGTAACTACTAAGAAAATAACTTTGAAAACATAGAGAAAAGGAAGAAGAAGATCAAAATGGAACACTACAGAAAAGCAACTAACTATTTAAAAAGGTAGCAATGGAGTAATTGAGTAACAGTAACATGCAAAATATACAGAAAACAAATGGCTGGATATCTGAAGTAAATCCTTCCTTCTGAGTTATTACGTTAAATATCAATGAATTAAACTCTTCTATCAAAAGGCAGATGTTGACAAATTGGATGAAAAAGAATGATCCATCTATAGGCTGTCTATAAGAGACTTACTTTAGGTAAGAAGAAACAAAAAGTAGCTATACTAATATCAGATAAAATAGACTTTAAATGCAAAGATGTCATTAGACCAAGAGGAAATAACAATCATAAATGTTTATGCTCCCAATCAAGGAACTCCAAAGTACATGAGGCAAACATTGGCAAAACTGAGGGGAGCGATAGATGTTTCTACAATAATATTGGGAGACTTCAATACACCGCTCTCCTGTATAGATAGAACAACTAGACAGAGGATCAACAAGGACATAGAGAACCTAAACAATCTGGTAAATGAATTAGACTAATAGGCATAAATAGATCATCACACCCCCCAAAACCAGGATATACATTCTTCTCTAGTGCACATAGGGTGTTCTCCAGGATAGGTCATATGCTGGGACACAAAATAAGTCTTTATAAATTTACTAAATTTATTAAGACTGCAATTATCCAAAGTACCTTCTCTGACCACAATGGAATGAAGCTGAAAATTAATAACCACCAAAGATCAAGAACTTCTACAAATATATGGACATTAAACAACACACTTTTAAATAATCAGTGGGTCAAAGAAGAAATTGCTAGAGAAATCAGTAAATATCTGGGGAATGAATAATAACGAGAATACAATATATCAGAATTTTTTTGATGCAACAAAGGCCGTGCTGAGAGGGAAATTTATTATCCTAAATGCCTATATTGAAAAACAAGGACAATCCCCCAAGAGAACCTCTTTTATTGTTCAGATGTGGCCTCTCTTTCTCAGCCAACATGACAAGCAGACTCACTGTCTTCCCCCTCTCTACATGGGGCATATCTCCCAGGGGTGTGGAACTTCTTGGCAACGTGGGACAGAAATCCTAGAATGAGCTGGGACTCAGCATCTCCTCAGTATATAACGAAAAGAACTGAAAGCAGGGACTCGGACCAATATTTGTGCATCCATGTTCACTGTAGCATTATTCACAATTGCCAAAAACTGGAAGGAACCCTAGTGTCCACCAACACATGAATGGATAAACATACAATGAATATTAAATGGTGTTAAAAGAAGCCAAGTGCTGGTGCATGCAACTGCATGGACGAACCCTGAAGACATCACACTGAGTAAAACAAGCCAGACACTTGTTTTACCAAAAAAAGCCAAAAAAAATTTTGTATGACTTTTCTTATGTGCAACAGTTACAATAAACAGATTCATACAAACAGGTAGCAGAATTATGGTTACCAGATGTTCTAGTTTGGAAGCTGCCAGAATGTAATATATCAGAAATGGAACGACTTTTAAAAAGGGAATTTTATAAGTTACAAGTTTATATTTCTAAGCCTATGAAAATGTCCAAACTAAGGCATCTGTTCTAGTTTGCTAGCTGCCGGAATGCAACACACCAGAGATGGATTGGCTTTTAATAAAAGGGGATTTATTTTGTTAGTTCTTCAGAGGAAAGACAGCTAACTTTCCACTGAGGTTCTTTCTTACATGGGAAGGCACAGGATGGTCTCTGCTGGCCTTCTCTCCAGGCCCCTGGGTTCCAACAACTTTCCCCGGGGTGATTTCTTTCTGCATCTCCAAAGGCCTGGGCTGAGCTGCGAGTGCTGAGATGAGAAATGCCGAGCTACTTGGGCTGTGCTACATTGAGCTCTCTCATTTAAGCACCAGCCAATTAAGTCAGACGTCCTTCACTGCAGCTGGCACGCCTCCTAGCCAACTACAGATGTAAATCAGCAACAGATGAGGTTCACGTACCGTTGGCTCATGGCCACAGCAACAGAACTAGGCACCTTCACCTGGCCAAGTTGACAACTGAACCTAACTACCACAGCATCCAAGGAAAGATGCCTTAATTCGAGAAAGGCCAATGCGCCCAGAGCTTGTCAGCTGGGCAGTCACGTGACTGACATCTGCTTGTCCCTTGCTTCTGGGCTCCATTGCTTTCAGCCTCTGTTCCTATGGGGTTTCTTCACTTTACTTCTCCAGCACTGGCTTTCATCTCTTGGCTCTCCTTGGCTCTCTCCAGGCTCTGGCTGCTTAACATCTCACAGGGACATCTGCTGGGCTCCAAGCATCTCCAGACATCCATGTCTATTCTCTGAAGTTTCTGTACTCCAAGCATCTACATCTGCTCTCCTGGTTGGCTCTGAAGCTTCTGTGTTTCTGACTCTTTCCAAAATGTTTCCTCTTTTAAAGGATTCCAGTAAAGGATTTTTAAAGGCTCAAGACCCACCTGAAATGGGTGGAGTCACACTCCATCTAATCAAAAGGTCACACCCTCAATTGGGCATGCCACGGCTCCATGGAGATAATCTAATAAAAAGTATTCCAACCTAATGATGTCCAGGGATGAAAGTCTCCCTGGCAGCATGGGACATGACTTCTAGGGGTGAGCCTGGCCCTGGTGTCATGGGATGGACAATGCCTGCCAGACAAAAAAGGCAGAAAAGAAGTGTAACATATAAGGTATCAGTGGCTGAGAGAGTTCAAATAGAGTCAACAGGCTACTCTGGAGGTCACTCTTACACAAACGTCAGTTAGACACTGCTACCTATCATAATTTGCCAAACCCCAACCAAAACAATTCCCGCCAATCCTAAAGAATACCTAGGGCATTATATAAGATTCTACAAAGCTTCCATGCACTAAGGTTACTTTCCAAAACCAACTTCTAGATGGATCCCTGGACCAGATTAAGTCCTGAAATGCAGAGGGCCAACCTTTCCAGATTATCAACTAACTCTATCCCCTATCCCATGTTATCAACAGCCCCTTTCAACATGAAAAAGTTAGAATGGCCACAGCTCAAACACCCATAAAGAGTGAAAGATCAAGGGTGATGGTGGAATTATACAGAGGTCAGGTTTAACAAATGAGCATGAGTAATGAATATTGATATTTCTTTCATTCTCCAGTACCTTAGATCAGCTAGGAATAAAAACCTAAATTGTGGAATTGAAACCCATACCAAACTCTGAAATATGTTCTACAACTAATTGTTGCAATGTACCTTGAAATTTATTGCTTTTACATATATGTTATTTTTCACGAAAAAGAGAAAAAAAGAGAAGGGTATAATAGAGAAGATAGGATTCAACAAATGAAAAAAAAAGAACACCTAGGGCTCTACCTGAGATTTTGCAAAGGTTCCATGAGCTATGATTACTTTCCAGAAACCTATAATCTCCAGATGGGTTCTAAGGTGAGAAGGAAAAACGTAAAACTGTGGTACTGTAACCTATACCAAACTTTGAAATCTGTTCTGTAACTACTTGTTACAATGTACATCGAAATGTATTGCTTTTCTGTCTGTATATTTCACAATAAAAAATGCTTAAAAAATATTCCAACCTAAAGTATTGGATCGGTATTAAAACATGGCTTTTCTGGGGTACATAATACTTTCAAACTGGCACACCATGGAGGAAGCAAATTGGGAGTTATTGCTAATGAGTATTAGTTTTGGTTTAGGATGTTGAAAATAGTCTTGAAATAGTGGTGAATGTTGCACAATATTGTTAAATACTTAATGTCAAAGAATTGTCCGCTTAAAATGGTTAAAGTTTTTTCTGTTATGTATATTTTGCCACAACTAAAAATAAATAAATTATTTTTTAAAAAAACAAACCGAACAACAAACAAAAAACCCATCCTCCCTGGCTCTTAAAGAACCTTTGCTTTCCGATTGGCTGTGCCAAGAGGGACCGGTGGCAGCCAACTGGTCAAGTGGGCGGTTACGCCGGGGCAGTTGCCTAGGTCACCGCAGGGCTTCTGTGGCCGAGAAGTCCCGCCCCCATCCAAAGCGCGACTTGGGATTGGCTCGCTGACATTTGGCCACGTCCCAGTCGGGGCTCGTTCTGTACCCGAAGCAGTTGGCTGGAGCGGCCCAGTTCGCCTGAGATCTAGGGAAGTTTTGCGGGTTCCGGCTGCGGCTCCTCCCTGGGGAGTGGACACAATGTCCGGGACACCTGAGACCCTCCCGGAGTAAGCACCCCGGTCCGGCGAAGAGAGAGGTGCCTCTGCCCGCCTCAGATTCATTCTGACTGCAGTGCGAACCCGAGGTCAGCATCCAGGTCCAGCATATTCCGAGAAACCTCGCAGCAAGGCCGACCCCTCATCTATGTGTCGGTGTTCTCGCTGTTCAAAGAGGGACTGGACTCACTCCCTAGATGCCCTAGTTCGTAATGAAAATCCCTGGGCTTCGACTTCCTGAGGTGTGATGAATAGGCATCGGAAAACCCAGTGCCTTGGCCCCGGTACTCACTTTCTCTGTGGCTTTTGGCAAATAGAATAGAATAACATTCTATTTCTGGGCTGTTTCCACATCTTATAGGGATTGGACTGGATGTCCTCTAAGGTCCTTTCTAATTCTTCCTAGCTACAAAATAATCTTGATAACATATTCAAAGTTTCTTTGTAAATACGTGACATTTTACACAAATTGTAAACAATTCACAATGCTGTTTTCTCAGCCTCCTTCATGTTCTGTACCCAGATGTTCCAGGTAAGTAGGGAAAGGACTAGAACGGCGCTGAAAAATAAAATAGGGAGTAAACATATTCCTGAAAGACTCACTGCCTGCAACTCAGGAGATAATGTTGGAGAAAATAGTGAAATAATTCTCTATATTTCAGCCCCTTCACTTTATAGAAAACTTTGAGACCTAAGTCATGCTGCTAATGCAAAGAACCCAGGTTTTCTGACTTGATTACATGATCAGTCTCTTTACACACAGTGTGGCAAATAGAAGGCATGAACAGGTGTAACCTGGGAAAGAGAATTGCGTATAGAAATAAAGCAGACAATTTGCAGCACTTCTCATTTTCACTTAAAATTTCTATTCTGCTGACATTTGAGGTGACTCACAAAGCAAAAATAGAGCAAAATAAATAAAACAAGTGAGTTGTATCCCTCTTTTGCTTTTCCCTTCTGGCACCCTTGTCCCCCTACCCAATAGAGTTTCTCAGCTTCTAATTTTCCAAACCCACCTCTGTAATCTTCCCTGGTCACCCACCTCCCCCACAAAGAAAATAAAAGAAAAAAATCCAACTAAAGACCCAAACGACATCTTCCATTTATATGAAATGCCTCAAACAAGCAACTCTATAGATATAGAAAGTAGACTAGTGGTTGTCTAGGGCTGAACTGACAGAGGGTGTTGATGGGAAATGAGAGCAGCTGCTAATGGGGTTTCTTTTGTGGGTGGTGAAAATGTTCTAAAATTGATTATGGTGATGGTTGCGTCAACTTTGCATATACTAAAACTATGGTATCATACACTTTAAATGGGTGAATTATTTGGTATGTGAATTATACCTAAAGGGGGGAAAGGCCATTACAAGAAAAAGAACAAAAATAGGAAGAGAACCCAACAACAATAAAAGGCATGTGCCTTCATTTCTTCCCTAGGTTCTATGTGTTGACATTGTCTTATTCTTGGGAGACTTGGGCTGCTGTTTTGAGCCATCTGCACCTGTTCTGAGTGTGTAACTTCCAGGGCGACCCATCTCCTGCTCTGACCACCACTTTACACTCTACCCAGCTCCATGCAACTGAAGAAAGCATGCTAGTTTCCCTGCTCACCTGCCTGCCTGCCTCAGCTTCAGCCTCATTTCTTAGCTACCCTGGATGGAGCTGGGATAGAGAAGGGAAGAATATACACGGCAGAATAGAGGTGAGTCTTGCAGGGAATTGGAAACCTGAGACACTTCCTTGGGCAAAATTGGAAAGAAAAAAAGAACAAAAAGGAATGTTGAGAAGGAAAAAAATAAACCTTTCAAGATGTTTTTCTTTCTCGACTACCCGAAGGATGGTAAATAGTGTTTGAGTAGCTTTCTTCATGGTCTAGTTGTCTTCTTTCTGTAGGAGTTCCTGGAAGGGGCATAATTTTAATAGTTTATTCACACAACCAGTTGTTAAAATTCTACTTCCTTTATTTCTTTACTCAAAAATCCACTTTCTCAGTAAAGTCTACCCTGGCCACCCTAGCCAAAAATTTCACCACCTTCCCCAACACCAGCACTTCCTAACCCCTTCCCTGCTTTATTTTTCTCA
The DNA here is from genome assembly GCF_023851605.1 of Tamandua tetradactyla. Lineage (NCBI taxonomy): Eukaryota > Metazoa > Chordata > Mammalia > Pilosa > Myrmecophagidae > Tamandua > Tamandua tetradactyla. The sequence continues at coordinate 23,713,552 of NC_135349.1, forward strand.
GTAGCACTTGTTGCTAACATGCTATATATTTTACTTGTTTATTTTGTTCATTTCTGTCTTTTTCTTAGGAGAATTTAAGCTAATATTTAACAGCAGGAACTTTTATTTTTGTTTTTAATTATGTTCTAATTAAAATTATTTAATTATGAACTATTTTGTTCACAACAGTATCTGCAGTGCCTAGAAAAGCTCAGAGTAACCACTCAGTATTTATTGAGTGAATTAGTCTACTATGTACCGGGCACTTTAATAATAAAAAGGGAAAGACTTAAAGAGTATTTTTAAATCTGAATTATTTGTGACTAGGAGAAAGGGAGATAGAAAGCCTTTTTTTGTTCTAATGTGGACCTGTCTAAAAGAACTTTGCTACGGAGAGAGTGAAATACAGAATGGCATGGCAGCAGTAAGGGACTAGGGCAATCGATGTGTATCAGGAACTCTGGGGTTGGAACCCAGAAATCTGTGCTTTAGTAAGCCTTCTGTGCTTTCTTTTTTTTTTTTTTTTTTTTAACATGGGCAGGCACCAGGAATTGAACCTAGGTCTCCAGCATGGCAGGTGAAAACTCTGCCTGCTGAGCCACTGTGGCCTGCCTGGGCAGCGGACCTGTAACTCAGAAGTTACCAGTTCTTTGACTAGCCCATCCCATCTAGAGACCTGGAGGAGACCGGGATCACTAAATCCCTTTCTGACTACCAGGATTGATCTCCCAGCCAAGTTCTACCTCTCAGTGTCAGTTTCACTTTTGCAAAATCACATCACATTTTTAAGCTTCAGCTCCCTCTTCTGTAAAATAAGATGATAATACTTTCATATCTGGAAGGATTCAGTGCAATAAAAGATGACAGCATCTGTTAAAATCCCAGGCACACAGATGTTCAATAATTATTGATTTCCCTCCCTGCACTTTCTTTATGAAGCTACTCCTCCTTCTCATGATTTCCTCCAGTGAATCCAGGCTTGTACTCAGATTTTGAGGCAATGTTGTCTGTCAGCTTGATTAAAAAAATAATAAAGTGATTTCTCTTTGGACTTTTTAAGGATTTATTGGTTCTGACGATTTTTATAAATTCCTTAGGTAGGGAGTTAAAGAAGGATGTTAGAGAAAATTGGTAGAAGAGATGTTGGGGGTTGGCATTTGCTTGAGGTTTACTGTTTGGCACATAACCTAAGATGAATAAGGTGATAGTTAAGTCTCTACTCAGTGTCCTTCTTCAGTCCCAGGTATCTGAAGGAATATGGTGGCTAAGAGCAGGGACCCTGGAGTCAACTGGAGTGAATCTGAAATCCTGGGTCCACCTGCCACTACAAGGCCTTGAGTGAATTACTTAGGCATTGGAGCCCCAGCCTTCTCATCTGCAAAATGGAGATACTTTTTTTTTTTTTTTTTTTTTTTTAAAGGAAAGACAGAGAGAAGGAAGGAAGGATAGAAGGAAGAAAGGGAAACATCTTTAAACATTTTCTTGTTTTATTGTAATTTGTTTCTTTGTTTTTGTTACATGGGCTGGGGCCGGGAATCGAACCGAGGTCCTCCGGCATAGCAGGCAAGCACTTTGCCCGCTGAGCCACCGCGGCCCGCCCCTGGAGATACTTTTTGTATTGACTTCTGTGAGGGGCTTAGGCTGAAGGAGGCCAAGGGGGATTGGCTCAGAGACTGTTACAGTATGTGTAAACTATTGTTGTTATTCTAGAGCTCAGAATTCAGAATCAGATTCAATTGGGTTTCTGTTCGCAAGCCTAAGTGGACACAGCTGGGTCCTATACAGAACTTCTACTGAATCCTGAACACAGACTCTAGGTCAAGGGGTCTGTGAAATGCTCCCCGCTTTCAGGACTGAGTAAGGCCTCTGCTTTCTGTTCTCTGGGATGTCTGTCCATTCCTCTGCACCGCTAGGGCTTGGGGGATGCTTCTTGCAGCCAAGACTGGACTGAAACTCGACATCAGTTGCTTCTCTGAGGCACCTTCTTATAGAACATAATTCCTCAGGCATCATCAGGTACCTGCTGTGTGCCAGGCACTGTGCTGGTTGCTAGGGTAGTGCAGAGATGGGTATGATTTTGACCCTGCTCTTCAAACACCTTACAGGGGGCAGAGGGTAGGTCATCAAGGAATTTGTGCCATTTACTCTGTTGATAGTTATTTACTTATTACCTACCATGTGCAAGACATTGTATGAGATGCTGATTTAGGCACAGTTGCAGAAACCCTGAGGAAGGAGATGGTGGTGGGTGATCATCCCTATCTAATTTGGTGCCTGGCCTCCAGAAATGATGAGATGGTGGGTAGATGGAAGCATGGGTGGTTGGTGGTCAGGGAAGGCTACACAGAATGGAACTAGTCCTGGGCCTTATTGAATTATATTTACTTTCTGGAGAAAATGGTGCAAAGATAGGGTGCTGAATTTCCCTTAGAAGCTTTTTTAGTAGGGCATAAGTGGAACAATCAAACAGCTATGAGGCCCAGGGACGAAAAGTGAGTTAAGAAAGTCAGGTGCTTACTTTATCACATTTGTCTTTGCACATGCATCCCTTTGGTTTCACTTCTATTTGTGCACTTCTGATTAACACATAGGTACCAAAACACTATATCTCTGTTATATGAGCATCAGTGCAAGCACAACAGTGTACAATCGGCCTCAGAGATAGGGGTGTTCTTGGGAGTGGTGGGGATTGTGGTGAGCTGGGGGGAACAGTCCCATCTTCAGGTACAGCCACTACCAGCACTAACTAGTTGCTCAAATTGGGCTGAGTGTTTCCAGCTTCAAAAGAAGCTTCAAAAGAAGCTGAAAATATTTCTTTCTTAAATACTATCACCCAATCTTTAAATAAGTAACTTGATTTTTTAAAAGACACTGGCAGCCAAATGAAACATATTTTATAATTGTATCTGCCAATCTATGACCTCTTTATAGGGAACCAAGAGAGAGAGCAAGTTAGAAAGGAGGGGGGTGGGGGAGTGGTGGCAGGTGCACATGGCCTGGAATCCCAAGGCAAGGAGTTTTGGCTTGAGCTTACAAACAGCAATAGCTACTAAAAGTGTGTTCTGAACAGGGAGGTGGCTTGTTGTGAGAGTTCAGGGGCTGTTGTAGTGGAGTAGCATATGAAATAAGGGGAAGGAGCAGTCAGGATGGAAGGTTAACTGCACAGACACAGGTTTGCAACCATGAGGTAGAAAGAACTGGAAGGGATGGTGTGGATGAAAAAGATAAAGACAGAAGTGCAGCAGGGAGAGGTTAAAGGGAAATGAGGGGCAGGAGAAAAGATAACTGAGGTTCACCTTGGCTGCCAGTGAACCACCTCTGTTGCTGGAAAGAGAGGGTACAGCCAGTTTGTTTTTGCGTCAGCAAGTTTAGATAAATTGAGTGGCCATCTAGCCATCACAACACCTCACCTTGGAGGGATCCTGGCACTGCTACTTGGCAGCCAAGTGACCTTGGACAAGTCCGTTTATAAAATGGACTTCTAAAAACCAGTTGCTAAAAAAAAAAACAAAACAAAAAAACAAGTTGCCTACAAAAGAGGGATGATACCACCTACTTCGTAAGGCGGCTGCGAGGTTATCGAGGAGACGAAGGCGGAAGAAAGAACTCGTGTTTTCTCACCCGGGGCTCGAGGACGCCCCGCGGTCTCTCCCGGGAGGAGCCGGTAGAGTGCGCTCTGCCCGGGGCTGGGCTGCCGGCCCTCCAGGAGAAACCAAGCCCGAGGTGTGACACAGGCCCGCCCGCCGGGTGGACCATTCCTGGCAGACCTGGGTCCGAGAAGAAGGTCTATCACCTGGATAAGTGAGGCACTCACTTTCCCCCGCCACCCCTCCCCCCAAGCGCGGCCCCTGGCCCAGCCGGGGACACCGGGCACCCTTCGGGTCTCCTCTGCCTGCCTTGCCCTCCCAACTCATCATTTCTCCCTCTGGAGCTCAATTGGGGCAAGGAACCCCTTCCCTTCCCACCTCTGTCCCTTGCACAGCCCTCCTAGAGGGGAGGCCGCAGGATAAGAAGCTGGAGCCCAGCGGCCTGGGCCTGAGATCCCCCGAGCGGAAGGAAGAAAGCTTGTCGGGCTCCCGGAGCCCCAGACCTGAGCAGGAAGCACATTTTTCCTCCCGCCCACAAACGGGGCCTCTCTAGGAGCCAAGGGCTCTGGCTTCTCAGTGGGAATAACCCCTTCCGTCCCAGCAGGCTAAATCAATATCTAGAGGAATTCGTTCACTTCCTTGCCGAGAAGGGCAGAGTGGTTTTGTGTGTTCACTCCGGGGAACGTTTCCACAATTCCAGTGCCTGTACTGAGAGCAGCAGATCCCAGCCGCCTGGGTTTATAGCCCAACTCTGCAATTGCTGGCTGAGCAATCTCCAGCTCGTTCTTCAACCTCTCTGAGCTACTGTTTTCTTTCTTTTAAAAACTGAGATAAAATTCACATAACATAAAATTAGCCATTAATCGTTTTAAGGTGAACAATTCAGTGACATTTAGTACATTCACAATGTTGTACAACCACCACCTCTATCTAATTCCAAGACATTTTCATCACCCCAAAAGGAAACTCCAGACTCCTAGTCTCTGGCCTCTGTTTTCTTATCTGTAAAATAATCGAATTTACCTGCCAGAGTTGCTGGAAGGATTCAATGAATAAATTCACATAAAGCCCTTAAAGGAATGCCTAACACATAATAAGTTTCAATACATGTTAGTTATTATTATTATTATCAGTTTTACTGTTACCTTTTTAAAAAGAAGTGTTGGTGGAGGGGCAATTTTCTGAAATGAGAATAAGGAATGTGACAGAAATGATCAGATCTGCTGATGGTAGACATTTGGGTTATTTTCAAGTTTTGTTTTGTTTTGCTATAAAAACATTTCAGTGAATGTCATATTGCATGCATCTTTATGTACATGTGCAGCTAGTAGCTATAAGATGTAGAAATGGAATTACCAGATCAAAGGGCCTGGGCATTTTAAATTTAAATTAGTGTAGCAAAATTGTCTTCTAAAGAGGCAGTACAGATACATACTTTTGCTAAGAAAGTTTGAGAGTACCTGTTCTCCACATAGCATATCATTTGAACTAATTATATTTGATACCCTTTTAAGGAAAGAAAGAGGGAAGGAGGGAGAGAGGGAGGAAGGAGTTTTATGGCTGATTCTGTTTGCATTACAGTTTGCTTTATAACAAACGCTGATAAGAGGAAATTGAGAACTAACTTAGGAGATGTGAGATTTTAAGAAAGCAGTGTGCTGCTTTGAATGAAGACATATTTCCTGACTTGACTTGGATGAGTGTAATGAGAAAATTCACTAATGAGGTCTCTAAACCACCTGCCTCAAAAAATGCATGTTTTGAGATGGACGTAAATGACATCCCAATTTTCAAGAAAAGGGAAGAGATTAATGCTATAAACCAGAGGCCAAGAAGCTTGCTGTTTAACCCAGCAGGGATTCTAAAGCAGATCATCAAATGGAAAATTTGTAAGTAAGGTGGCATGGTGTCGGAAAAGAGTAAGGAGACTTGAACCCATCAGGGCCGCATTAAATCCCAGCTAGCTGGGTAGCCTTGAGCAAGGAACTTAATCTCTCTGAACTTCAGTTTCTTCAGTGTATCGCTGGGGCAGCAGTACACACCTGCTAGAGTTTTGTCAAGAACTAAAATAACTCATATAAGATACTTGGAACAAAAGATGTTAGTTGAGGTGGAAAGAGAAGATCAAGTCCACACCTTCTGGTGTTATAGGCCGTAGACTGCTGGGGAAAAGGGGAGGACCTGACAGGTGATGCAGAGGTAGAATGGGAAGCCAGAGCAGTTTACCTACCTCCAGTGAAAGGCAGGCTTGCTCCAGACCTAAGAGTCAGCTCTCAAGGATAAATAAGAAAATTAAAAATATATATTTCAAATACTAAATAAAACCATCTTCTTACTGGTTAGGCATTTCTATAGCCACCGTGTTGTATTCTTTGTGAAAGGCCTGGAGTTTGGCAAGGAGAAGATGCTGTGTATCTCATTTGCCAACCCCAAAGAGCCTGAACATAAGTGTTGTAGCCAGTTTTTCTTAGGGTTCAACAGGTGCTTAGAATTCACCAGTCTATGAATCCCTTATTGGGGCCTTTTATGGTTGGGATTGGTGGTTGGTAACAGTAGCTTTACCGGTTAACCTCATCGTAGCCATACTCTGTATCACATAGATAAGCGGGGCTTTACCCATCTGTCTGTGTGTTGGACTAGATCCAGAACTAGGGGACGGAGTTGAAGACATGACCCTATGCATAACAAAATGTCGTGTTGATGAGGATTTATAGGAGAACTTTCTCCCAAATCTCATGTGAATTATGTAACCAGTCTTTGCTTGGACCTCAGCAAATCAGTGACCCAGTTTTAGCAGTGGTATAAACAGAAGTTTATATCATGTGTTTTGTATGCCTATGCTGGCTTCATGCCCCCCATGCCCCCCCTTAATTCCTTTTATCGTGTTATTTTTTATCTTGCGAATGATACTACTAATTCTATGACCACAGCTACAAATGGCCAACATTTAGCAGCTATGTTTCTTACTAGCTGCCAGGCACCTGTTGTATAATATGTAGCTCTATAAATGCCTCAATTCCTTTTTTAAACTAAGCAAAGTATAAATAAAGAAACAAACACAACTGCAAAATTGCCTCCTCTCCTTTACGGGGCCCACTTAAACGTCCCACGTAAACTTTATATATTAGAGAAAGACTGCATACCTTCATAGCTCTTTTTTATTATTATTAATTAAAGAAAAAAAAGAAATTAACACAACATTTAGAAATCATTCCCTTCATAGCTCTTTATAGTTCTTCTTACGAACCTGTATTTGAAAATAAACAAAACCTACAAAGCAAAACAAAAACCTCATAGTGGCCAGAGGCCATTAATTTAGTAATAATAACCTTATGAAACTCAGCCCCTAAGTCCCCAGTTTAGAAAGAGGTGATCACTAAGAGCCCACAAAGAATCGCAGGGCCAGGCCAGCCTCATGTCCCTTAGGTAGTGATATCAAGAATAGTAATTGATAAACGAACCTATTTGTTAATCACTATTTTTAATCATGTATATTTTCTGAATTATTTGATTCCAGTCTTTAAAGATCATATATTATTTTCCTTTAATTCTTCCAACTTTGGCTTTGACTGTGTTTTCCATCTATCCCAATGCCATTCTATGGCTGTGTTAAGATGGGCTTGTCATAAACTGATTGTAGCTGGAAAAAAAATAGTAATTGACAATGATGAGCGCTAGCTCCCCACAGGCACTGTTCTAAGAGCTTTCCTGAATTAACTCATTGAATCCTCACATTCACCCTATGAGGTAGGGACTATTTTGCATGATTATAAGGTTATTAGGTTTATAGATCAAGGAAATGTTATAGATCTAGTTAATATGGATTTCAGCAAGGGTGGCAATAAAATCTCACATCATTTAAACAAGATGGATAGACGTGGACCGGTGGTCCCATATTGAGAGTTACAACTGCTTAATAAATTATGTGCCACCAAAGCCAGATTCGACCCAATATTTCTACTTATAGGACTGTATTTTTTATCAGCATATTTATGTTTACTATAGAATATTTTAGAATAGCAAGTATAGTTATGTTTGGGTTGAAGATCTCCAAATTCAGTCATTCACTCTGAAGATGTTAAATTATCTGAAATAAATAATAATTTCTTTTGAGTCTATTAACATATACATCACATTTAATTTTATATTCTTAATCTCATATTTATAATAATTTACATATTACTTAATAGATTTGAAACCAATGCAAAAAATCAAAATAACAAGTCAAATATCTAGGACTGTATTTTAAGAAAATACTCAAAATTTGAAAGATATATATTTGCAGAGACGTCCCTCAAAGTTTCATTTATAATGGCAAAAAATAAATGGAGACATTGTAAATATCTGACAAGGGGGAATAGCTCAGCAAAATATGGTATCTGTGGACAGAACTGTACACAGCCACTAAAATTATGGCTGTGAAGATAATGCAGCAACAAAACTTACAATTAGGTAAAAAAAAAATAGCTTAAAAATATAGGAAGGAAACACAGCAAAATGGCAGTGGACAATAAGTGATTTAATTTTTTATCCATATTTTCTTTAATATGGTTTTATTACTTTTATAGTGTTAAAAATATATTTACCCACAATTTTCCTAATGAAGAAACGGGGGTGGGGGGGAACAAGCAACAACAACGATAACAAAATGTGTTTAAGCCAATGATGAAAAATGATGCTAATTAGTGGGAGAAATAGAAGGAAGAAAACTGAAGGTCGAGGGACGGGGTGTGTGAACACCTCACTTAATCTTCACACTCTTCTGAGTTACTGTTGCCATTTTACAAATGAGGAAATGGAGATTTAGAATGGTTCAGTAATTTAAGCAAGATCTCACAGCTGTTTTGAGGTAGAATTGGAGATAAGGTCTGATCAGCCTTTGGACCCTTTCCCTTTCAGTTTTCCCAAAATTTCAAAGAGGGCAGCCAACTCACCGTTCCTTTGGGTGATCTACAAAAACGTACCCTTTAGGGCAGACAAATTACAGAAATAACCCTCCTCTGGGAAGAAGCAGCCCCTGCACCACAGCCTATGGCTTTGGGATGAAGCCTTGGCTGAAATGCAGCCCATACCGGCTTCTGTGCCCAGCCACCTCAGTGTGGGGCATAAACTGCACAGATGCCCACGGCAGGCAAAAGGGTGCCCATCTAAACCATCTTTAGATGGTTTCTGCCAGCACACAGAATAATGAGAAACGGGGTCCTTCTGCTTCTCCTTCAGGCCATTTGATTCCACTAAAGAGAAAGTCTCAGATTGGTGCTATGCCTTTAACACCTCCCCTCTCTTGCTTTCTTTTATACACACACACAGATACACACACACACACACACACTAAACAAGACCCTGAGACTCAGAGCCTTAACTTTAGACAACAATATCTAGGTGGCATTTATTAACATTATTTTTTTGTACTTATTTTTAGTAAAAATTCAAATAATGTAACATTAACCATGTATCCATTTAAAGTGTACAAATTGGTGGTGTTTAGCACATTCACAGTGTTGTGCAACTGTCACCACCATCCAGCTCTAGAACCTTTTCATCACTTCAAAATTAAATCCTGTACCCTTTAAGCAATCATTCTCCAACCTCTTCACTCCCACCTTGGCAACCACTAATATGATTTCTGTTTCTATTGATTTGCCTTTTGGTGGTATTTCAGATAAATGAATGGCCTTTTGTGTTTGGCTTATTTCACTTAGCATAATGTTTTCAAGGTTCATCCATGATGTAGCATGTATCAGTCCTTTGTTCCCTTTATGGCTGACTAAATAGTCCATCGTACAGGCATACCACATTGTTTACCCTTTCATCCACTGATGGACATTGGGTTGTTTACCTACCTCTTCTGGCGTTTTCGAATAGAGCACATTCATAATACAAGTTTTTGTTTGAAAACCTGTTTTCACTTATTTTGGGCATATACTTAGGAATGGAGTTGTTGGGTCATAAGATAATTCTATAGTTAACTTTCTGAGGAAACAGTTTTTCATAGTGGCTGCACCATTTTACGTTCATACCAACCATCTCTCCACATTCTTGCTGTTTTAGTTTCGAGGCTGCTAAAACAAATGCCATACAGTAGGTTGGCTTAATGAAGCTGGAATGTATTGACTTAAGGTTTTGAAGCTAGGTGAAGTCCAAGCAAGGTGTTGCCTTCTCTCTGAAAACTGAAAACTGTGGCATTCTGTGGCTGGCTGCTGGCAATCGTTGGTCCTTAGCGTTTCTTTCATACAACAAGGCATGTGGTGACGTCGTTTCCTTTCTCATCCAGGTTTCTTTGATCCAGCTTCTGGCTGCTCTTCTGTAACCTCTCTCTGTGGCCTTCTGTATTAGACCTCCAATAATAGGACTAAGATCCATCAAGACTCAGTTGGGTCACACCTTAACTGAAGTAACCTTATCAAAAGGTCCTATTTACAATGGGTTCATACCCACAGGCATGGATTGAGATTAAGAACATGTTTTGGTGGAGTATATAACGCCAGCTACCACTCTTTTTTTTAAATGTCATTTTATTGAGATCTGGTCACACACCACAGAATCTATCCAAGTATACAATGAATGGTTCACAGTATCAGCAATAGTTGTGCATTCATCACATGATGATTTTTAGAAAATTTGCTTCACTCCAGAAAAAGTAATAAAAAGAAAATCCCAAGCAGCACTTATTCTTTTCTGTTTTCTTTAATCTTGTACCAAATAAACATGTTTTGCTTTAGTCTCACACATAAGTTGAAATTTTAAAATATTAATTACCATCCATTTTTAGCACCCTGCAATAATGACATTCCTTTGTTCTTCCTCATGCAAAAACATTTTAAAATTTATACATTTAGTCACTGTCATTATACTCTCTAGGCAATCCTAGATTATACCATCTCAATCTTTGTCGTCTATCTTTCTTTCTGATTTCATTTGTGCCCCCAGCCCTCCTCCCTCTATCATTCTCACATTCAGCTTCATTCAGTGTTTTAATATAATTGTATTACAGTTAGGAAATATTGTGCTGTCCATTTCTGAGTTTTTATATTCAGTCCTGTTGCACAATCTGTATCCCTTCAGCTCCAATTACCCAATATCTTACCCTATTTCTATCTCCTGATGGTCTCTGTTACCAAGAAAATATTCCAAGTTTATTCACTAATGTCAGTTCATATCAGTGAGACCATACAGTATTTGTCCTTTTGTTTCTGGCTAATCACACTCAGCATAAAGTCCTTAAGGTCCATTCATGTTGTTACATGCTTCATAACTTTATTCTGTCTTACAGCTGCATAATATTCCATCTTATGTAAATGCCAGTTTGTTTAGCCAACCGTCTATTGATGGACATTTTGGCTGCTTCCATCTCTTGGTAATTGTACATAATGCTGCTGTAAACATTGGCATGTAAATGTCCATTTGTGTGCTTGCCCTCCTGTCCTTTGAGTATAGACAGCATATAGATGGGTCCTGTTTTTTAATCCATTCTGCCAGAGTATGTCTTTTATTGCAGAGTTTAATCCATTAACATTCAGTGTTATTACTGCATGGGTAGTACTTTCTTCTACTATTTTGCCTTCTGGATTTTGTGTGTCATATCTAATTCTTTTCTGTTTTTTTTTTCAATAGCCATCCAATGGGTGTTAAATAGTATCTCATTGCAGTTTTGATTTGTGTTCCCTAGTGACTCATTGGTCATTTGTTTATCTCCGTTGGATAAATGTCTATTAAAGTCCCTTGCACATTTTTATTGTTGAGTTGTAAGAGGCTTTTTTTATATGCTCTGGATCCTTATCAGATACAGGTTTTATAGATATTTTCTGCAATACTATAAATTGTCTTTTATTGCTTATGCTTTTAGTGTCATATCTAAGAAACCATTGCCAAATCCAAAGTCATGATGATTTACCATAAATGTTTTTAAAAGCTTAGCTTTAGCTCTTATATTTAGGCCTCTGACCCATTTTTATTTAACTTTTTTTTGTGGTGTGAGATAAGGGTCTAACTTAATTATTTTGCATTATATTTATTTTAATAATTGCCTATAATTTGTGACAAGAAATTGTCTATCATGTTAATGTTGAGTTTCATTCTCAGATATGTTTCTTTCCGTTAAAATGAGTCAAATTGAAGAAAAATATAAAAAATAAAAGTTCAGTACAGAGGGTATCCAATGTGGCAAAGATGTTGAATGAAATTTGGCAAGTCCTTATACTATGCCTCCTGAAAGGAGACCATGACAAAGGTGAGGACAGTTGCCTAGCAGCCATTGTAGTCAGGGAAGGCTTCATGGAAGGAGTGGGATTTAGCTGGATTTGGAGGGGGAACCTCCAGACAGAATTAGAAGATCTGAGATACCTGGGTCCCAAAACCTTACAGATGCTCCTTGACTTGGAATATGTCATCTCACCTGTCTGAAACCCTGTTTCTTCATGAGTAAAAAGAGAATGATGCTACCTGCCTGTTAGGGGTATCGCGAGAACCAAATGCCCTAATGTGTGTGAAAGACCCCATGAGATGTAAAATGTTGAATGGACATTAGTTAATATCAGGGCCTAGGCATTCAAGCAAGGCATGGAAGGACGGTCAAGATTTGCTTAAGTAGAGAGGTAAAGGGGATGCATTCTAGAGGGGTAGAGGGAGGCATAGCTTGGTCAAAGGCCCAGGAACAGGACCTTCCCTACAATGTCGCAGGAGCAGGGGGGTGGGGTGGGGGTGGGGATGGATGCTTGACTCAGTGTGAGAAGGGGCTTTACCCAGGAAACTGTTATGCAGGGAGGGAGGTGCAAAACTCGCTTCCAGATGGGGCTGAGCGGTCCAGGAGTTTGGACTTCACTGTTTCATAGGTACAATTCTAGGTTCCTTGGGGTATGTCAATGATGGAACCAGGCTTCAAGGGCTTTTAGAGTTTCATGATTTTTAAAAGTATTTTAGCTGTGTGGCAATATTATATCCTCCTCCTTCTGTCTCCAACTTCCTTCTGCATCCTTAGGCCAAACTGGCATATTTGTTCCCTGGGGTGACTGGGGACCTCCCCAGGTCAGTCCATGTATCACATATGGGCAGGAAATCAGTTGCATTGTCTTAACATGATTTGATCAGGACAAACATGAAAAGGAAGCCAACCTTCTTTTAATCATTTACTCCCACAGCCTCCATTCCCAACCTTATACCCCAAATATTTACTGTTTTAAAAAATATTTTTTTAAATTGGAAATCATTAAACAGAATCAAAGGTTACCCGAGGTTCTCAGTCCTTGTTCCCAGGCACTTGCACATCCTCCCCCAAAACAGTCAAGGTCGATAAAAAAAATTATTCATAGATTTATAGACTCTGATGGATAGAGAACATCTTTTCTCACCTGTGATTTTGCAGATGAGGAAACAGGCCCACATAGGTTAATGCCTAGAATTATTTCAGATCACACTTCAAGGCAAATATCTGGTTATAACATAGGATACATATTTTTCAACTATGTATCCAATGATATGTTTTTAATAGCTTAATGAAATTTATTCTGACTTTTTAAAAGAATAGTTCTGTAATTTCTATAATTAAAATAAAATTATTTTTTTAAACCCTCCATTAATAATGAGTATTCCATGGAGGTATTCTGAGGAGGAACACAGTGGGGCTGTTTGGAAGATACATGGGACATGGGATGGGTGGGGAGAAGGGACAGTAACTCAGGCCACAGTGGCATTGGCAGAGGGGATGGACGAGGTGGGCAGACATAGCAGGGGCTTCCCAAAGGAGGGCCCCAGGACTCAGTGGCTGAAGGGAGGCAGAGGAGGGTCCTCCTCCCCAGGCCTTGGGGAGCAGGATGACAAGGTGGCATGTGGGGAAGCAGAGCTGGTGAATCTGGAATGGCTGCTGAGCGTTAGGCAGATGGAACAAAAGAACAGGGCCTCAAGGAAGATAGGGCTGGGCAGCTGACAGCTAAGGATTTGGAAGTAGGAGATTTTTGAAAATTTCAAGGAAGTGAACATAAGGGAAAGAATGAGGGCTGAGTCTTTGGGAATGCTGGTTTCCTGTTTAGGAGGTACCAGAGGGCAGGACTTACTTGTCCCTGTAGTCCTTGTTCAGGGGAGTGACTCATCCTGGAATCCCACCCTCTCAAAGGAGGAAGTGACCTCCCAGTCCTCAGCCCTCAGACCCAGCTCTTGTCCCACATTTGAGGACCACATTCCTGAAAAGCATCCAAAATGTTCCTGGAGAAAGGCTCTGCTCAGACTAGGGTACCCTGCCCTTCCTTTCTCCAACTCTTGGAGAAAGATGAGGCAGACAGTGATGGAGCCCAGAGGCTTTCATCCTTTGGCCCACCAAACATGCTTGAGCTGAGTTGAACAGATAATTTGAGCCATGGAGGCTCTGGAGCCTGCATGCCTAGGTTTCACTGCAGCTCAGAGATTAATTGAGAAATTTATTAAAAGAGATTTATTATCTTGAGGATAATAATAATATTGGTGTCATGAGTTGTTGTAAAGGTTCAAGGAGTTAATATGTGAAAACCTTTGAAACTGTGCCTATCACACAGTAAGTGCTTAATTAATATGTCAGAAGATACTATCTTCATCTTTATCACTCAGAATCTGGGGGACACTGATTAAGGGGGGCAGAATCAATACCTACAGTCAAATGGGTGTTGGGACATAACAGTGAAGGACCGTTGATAAGATGAAATCACCTCTCAGCCTCAGGTTTGGGGATGAAATTGGTGTGATGGGGACTGTGACAAAATGGACAGCCAGTGCCCCTTTAGAGAAGCCAGTGCCCAGCGGCAGTCAGTTGTTGCCAGGTGAAAATTTGGAACATTGGATTTTCAAAAGAAGCAGGATATTCAGATTTTTATGTGAAATGTTCTGATGCTTAAATGTGGCAATTAAATCAGGTAAAAAAACAAAACCAAAAAAACTGTGTAAGCCAAACTAAACTCTTCTGTGCGCCTCCAGTGTGCAGCTGTCCCAGACACCAACCTCCCTGGTCTAGATAGGGCTTCTCCATCCCATGGCAGGCAGAAGAGAATGGTGAGGGTTGGTCCATCCCTAAGTCTCTCTGACCCAAACCCCCTTCTTCTCACCTGATTCATGGTGAGAGTCAAAGCTCTGCCCAGCTTCATCTGATCTGTCCAGCCTGGGGATTGATCTGGGGATAGTCGGAAGAGACAGGATGATGCCTTCATTGGGTTTCTCCAGCAAATACTAATTGAACTCCTGCCACATTCCAGACATGGTTCTAGGCCCCTGGGATACAGCAGTGAAGAAAATGGGCCAAGCTCCTGCTCTGGCAGAACTGACATGAGTGTACAGGGGACTCATGAGTGCATGTGTGTGGGGGGGTGCCAGGTGGAGGTGGACAGTAGGTGTTCTGTCAAGAGTGACAATATGTGCAGGAAATGGGGGACCAGGAGGGGCAACGGCCCTGAGGTGAGAGAGAAAGAGGCCGTAACAGCCCATTGGGGAGGTAGGTAGAGGGAGACAGTGCTGGAAAAGGAGCAGAGGCAGGACCTCACAGGGTACCTTCTCCTCCTGGGAGCCAAACTCGCCATTCTCACTGTCAGTGAATCCCAGATGCCAGCCAAGGAGCTGCGTCCTATAGCAGTTTCCATTGCCCTCAGTGTGGATTATTCCTCCCACAGCTTCCTCAGAAAACTGCACAGGTAGCTCTCTTTGCCCTCTATTGTGACTCCCCTGTCACACACACACACCTCTTCTTGAAGTTGGAGAGCCTGGTTCTTGAGCAATCCTGAGGAGCTGCATTCAGCACAAGGCCCAGGCAATGATGGGCTTCAGTATGCAAATGTGAATTTAAATAATACCCTAGCCTAAAGCATGGTACTTCCTTCTCATTCCTCCATCTCTGGACCTACAGAATGGAGGATAACATTTGGTCCCTGTAGAGGGTCTGTGGTGAAAAGGAAAGGAGATGAGGACTGTAAGATTTGGGATGGGGGTTGAGGGACAGGTGTCAGTGTTCCAGGGATTTTAAAAGTTTCTCCTGCTGTGAGCTGGGTGCCCTCTAAGCTACTAGGAAAGGTTCTCACTCTCTTTGGCCAGGGGGATCTCCCTGGCTTCCCTCCTGCCACCATAGGCCTCAGTTTCCTTCTGAAGGGAGCCAATGAGGACAGAGGAGTGGCTCCTACCTCTGGTGAGGCTGGGGCCTGAAGCAAAGGTAGCCACAAATCCCCTCCTGGTGGTACTTATACTCTCAGCCCAAACCCTTGTTGCAATGATGATCTTATTCAACCCATTTTTAGTCTGTAGGATGTTCTAACTACTGGTCGGCTCTGCCAGCCCTTGCCCCCTCCACCCCCACCCCAGAACACAGGCTTCTGAGCCCCCGCCTGGGGTGTAAGTCCCAACAAAGGCAGGCCCCAGGGGCCCAGCAGACTCCAAATCCAAATACCAGGCTTTCTGGGAGTGGCTAGCAGAATAATCCCTGAGACCCTTGTAGGCCTCTGGGTCCCCTGAGATGGGTACTGGCCTCTCTCACCCACTCCTGCGTGAGACAGGGAGAGGAGTCATCTCAGCCACCTCCCTGCTCCCTTGTCCCTTTTTTTCCCAGGCTGTGGGAGGCAAAGGGTTAAATCCCATAGAGCTGATGCTCTGACTCCAGGCTAGAGGGGCCCGGGAAGCTGGGGTCACTTCCTGCTCCGTCCCAGTCACCCTGAACTGGTCCCCGGGTCCTCAGCCTGGGATCACCCCTTGAGAAGGACCCCAGAGTCCTTGGCATCTAGCCCGACCCCCAAGGCAGGGCATTTAAGGGGTTAAGTCCCCTGGGGCTGGATTCTGCCTTCCGGCTTTTCCCAGACCCCAGAGCCGTGAGTTGGGGACGCCTGGGTTCCAGGGGGGTGGCCTGGAGGGCCCGGGACGGCCGCCGGGAAACAATGGGGCCTGGGAGACGAGGACTGGGCACCTGGGCCTGAGCCCCCTCCCCCCGCCCCTCAACTCCCCCCCTCACCCCCACCGCCCCGGGATAGGGGTGGGGGCCCGGGGCAGGGGGCCCAGTGAAGGGCTGGAGGATTCTGGGAAGAGTGTGAGGGTCTGGCTGTGGGGGAGGGGGAGGGCGTGAGCATTCTGGGAAGAGGGAATTCGGCCTGGCGGGCCGGGGGCTGTGGCGCTGCAAGGCGCAGTTCTGGAAGGAGCCTGGCAGACGCTGGCGGGAGAGCTGGGCTCCTGGGTGCCATGGGGGTCAGGGCTGGGCGGGGGAGGTGCAGATGCCCAGGCTCTGGACTGAACGCCAGAAACAGGGTCGCTGGAGCAGGTAGGGCAGAAGTCCAACTCTGGCCTGACGCAGGCATCAGGGGACCAGGGGCCTGGGTGGCTGCATTCCCGCTGCCTCCATGTCAGGGTCACCCTGGGCCGCTGAAGCAGTCTCGTCCGCCCTCTGCAGTGAGGCTCTTGTGCCACCCGAGGTCCAGGTACTCGGAGCCAGGGCCTGGGTGGGCTCCAAGCACTTCTTGCTTCTTTCCACTTTCATACTCCATGTCTGCCTTGCCATTAACCCTTTCCCTTCTACTCTGGACACCAGGTTTGAGTTTCTCGAGACAATCAAAGTACATAAGCTCTTATCTGACCTCAGCAAACGCAGCAGGGTGTCCTTCCCAGCCTCAGCCAGAAAGCCCCCATCTGGGCAGAGGTTCCACCTCCCCAAAAACACTTAGAGATGGTGAGGGGGATGGATTTTCATAGCCTAAATGGCTACAGAAGTGAAGAAATTTATTTCCTTAAGTCTTAACTCCTACACTTCCCCCATCACCTGGCTTACCTCTTCATGGCCCTTGCTGCTCTCCCAGGCTTTGCCGTAACTCCCTTGCACCACTGCCATAAACACGGTGCCCATCCTGCACAGCTGCCCCAAGCCCAGGCCAGACCCAGGAATTCTCTAAGGGTCCACATGTTGTGGAAAGTCCTCCCAGCCCTCAGCTCCTGTGGCCCTGTTCCTCATCCTGTGATTGCAACCACGGGACCACTCTGACTACTCCTGCCATTTCCTTGGGAACAACTGACCTTTAAAGGCATTGGATCAAATGTGTCTTCCAGGGGCAAGGGGCTTCACACTCTTATGTTCTCCTTCATGCAACGAAAATATCTTGAGTGCCTTTCGTGTGCCAGGCACTGTCCTAGGCCTGAAGCATGGCATCAACAAAACAGGACAAAAGAATAAAAGAAGGAGTGCCTGGTGGCTTATAGTGGGATGCATCACAGAAGGCTTTGATGGGGAGCAAACTGGGTTTTGAGCTCAGAGATGCAGTTCGTCCAGCTGAGTCGCTGGGTCCCAAGCCGCCTTTTACACCCAAGGAAACCTCTTGGTCCCAGGAATTTCTCCAACCTATTCTCAGGGCCTGCAGGCACTCCCTGCGCTTTTCTCACACTACTTCAGCAGCCCATGTTTCTGAGTTTCCCGTGACTCCCAAGGTCATCTTGTCCTCGTGGGGGCAAGGCCAGGCCAGACCTAGCACCCTGCATGTCCTGTCTTGGCTCTGCCACTTCCCGGCTCAAGACCTCGCAATCATCTCTTCTCCCTGGGCCTTGGTTTACTAATCTGGATAATGGACAGCTTGTGCCCTGGGCCGCCTCACAGCTGTGTGTGTGTGTGAAGGGGGACTGGCTGACATCGGTGACGGACGTTGCAGCAGGTCCTGTGTCACTGCAAGGTGTTCTCTGCACAGAGAGCAGCCATTCTCTCTCCCTTATCATTTCCTGCTGAAATTCACTAGTGCTTTAACTGCCCCTGGCCCTGAGGCCTGAGCAAAAGGAAAGGGCTCTCCTGGAGAGCCCTTTTCCCTCAGGGAAATTGAGGTGGTTTCTTTTTGTTAACCATTTAAGCACCCGAGGCAGCCTCAGTTCTCTCTGGGGCTCAAAAGGGAAAAGTTAACTGGTCTCAATTAGCAACCCTATTAAGGAGGAAAATTAGAGTCCTAATGAGCTTCCTCTGATGAGCAAAATAACTGGTTTCCCAGGCTCATTTCCCAGCCTCTGGGCATCAGAGGTGTGGGGCAAGCCCTCCCTCCCATGGATGTCAGGTACCCCTCCCCCCCCAACCCCCAGTCTGGGTTCAAAGGGTTATGACTGATGAGTTTTTAATTGCGCTTTTTAAATTCACCTCTGTACTATGGTGTGATTTTAAGGCCTGGAGCATAAATTAGGCTTGGGAGGGGGTGGGGCGGGGAGAGGGAGGGTACAGTGAGAACCTATGCCCAGAAAAGTGGGGTGGAAGGATACAGAAGCTCGCCCAGGGAGAAATCCGATGGGGAGGCGGGGCAGCAGCAGCAGACAGGTAGTGAAGTTCAGGGGCTGTGAAGGCCAGCTCCCATGGTGTGCTCATCTCTCTCCTTCCCAGGGCCTCTGGAACCCTCCTGCAATCCTGAGCCCTGGGATGGAGCCCGAGGCAGTGCTGTGGGGCCCGGATCTGCAGGGTCCTGAACAGAGCCCCAACCATGCTCACAGAGGTGAGGGCACAAGAAGGGACAAGAGAGTGGCCCCGCTTCTGGGAGGGGCCCAGACTCTGGGGGCCACCCAGGGGAGGGAAGAGAGACCAGACCCTGTGTTCTGAAAGGAGATGGGGGCTGGAGACTCCCTTTCTCTCTGTAGGTGCTGAAAGTGGGAACGAGGAGGAGAGCCCTCAGCAGGAAAGTTCAGGGGTGGAGATCATCTTGGGAGATCCAGCTCAGAGTCCAGAATTCAAGGACCCACCAGAGATGCCCCTGGAGGAGCCCTCCCAGGATGCCTCCGTCCATCAGGACCCCCCAGCCTCCCTGGGTCACCCCAACCCCTTGGACCACCAGGTCCCTCTGGATGCCCCAGCCCCTGAGGTAGTCCCCACCCAATCTGACTGGACCAAGGCTTGTGAGACCAGCTGGCAGTGGGGGGCTCTGACGGCATGGAACAGCCCTCCTGTGGTCCCAGCCAGCGAGCCCAGCCTGCGTGAGCTGGTGCAAGGCCGCCCCTCAGGGGCTGAGAAGCCCTACATATGCAACGAGTGTGGCAAGAGCTTCAGCCAGTGGTCCAAGCTGCTGCGGCACCAGCGCATCCACACCGGGGAGCGGCCCAACACCTGCTCCGAGTGCGGCAAAAGCTTCACGCAGAGCTCCCACCTGGTGCAGCATCAGCGCACACACACAGGCGAGAAACCCTACAAGTGCCCTGACTGCGGCAAGTGCTTCAGCTGGAGCTCCAACCTGGTGCAGCACCAGCGCACACACACGGGCGAGAAGCCCTACAAGTGCACTGAGTGCGAAAAGGCCTTTACCCAGAGCACGAACCTCATCAAGCACCAGCGGTCCCACACGGGCGAGAAGCCCTACAAGTGCGGGGAGTGTCGGCGGGCTTTCTACCGCAGCTCGGACCTCATCCAGCATCAGGCCACTCACACAGGCGAGAAACCCTACAAGTGCCCCGAGTGCGGCAAGCGCTTCGGCCAGAACCACAACCTCCTCAAGCACCAGAAGATCCACGCCGGCGAGAAGCCGTACCGCTGCACCGAGTGCGGCAAGAGCTTCATCCAGAGCTCGGAGCTCACCCAGCATCAGCGCACGCACACCGGCGAGAAGCCCTACGAATGCCTTGAGTGCGGCAAGAGCTTCGGCCACAGCTCCACCCTCATCAAGCACCAGCGGACTCACCTCCGCGAGGACCCCTTCAAGTGCCCCGTGTGCGGCAAGACCTTCACACTGAGCGCCACGCTGCTGCGGCACCAGCGCACGCACACGGGCGAGAGGCCCTACAAGTGCCCCGAGTGTGGCAAGAGCTTCAGCGTCAGCTCCAACCTCATCAACCACCAGCGCATCCACCGCGGCGAGCGGCCCTACATCTGTGCCGACTGCGGCAAGAGCTTCATCATGAGCTCCACCCTCATCCGCCACCAGCGCATCCACACCGGCGAGAAGCCCTACAAGTGCTCGGACTGCGGCAAGAGCTTCATCCGGAGCTCCCACCTCATCCAGCACCGGCGCACCCACACGGGGGAGAAGCCCTACAAGTGCCCCGAGTGTGGCAAGAGCTTCAGCCAGAGCTCCAACCTCATCACCCACGTCCGTACCCACATGGACGAGAACCTTTTTGTCTGCACTGACTGCGGGAAGGCCTTCCTGGAAGCTCACGAGCTGGAGCAGCACCGAGTCATCCACGAGAGGGGCAAGACCCCAGCTCGACGTGCTCAGGGGGATGCCTTGCTGGGGCTCGGAGACCCTGCCCTGCTGACCCCGCCTCCGGGAGCCAAACCACACAAGTGTCTTGTCTGTGGAAAGGGCTTCAACGATGAGGGCATCTTCATGCAGCATCAGAGGATCCACATTGGAGAAAACCCCTACAAGAATTCGGATGGCCTCATCGCCCACCCAGCCCCCAAACCGCCTCAGCTTAGACCCCCGAGGCTCCCTTTTGGAGGGAATTCCTATGCAGGGGCCGCCGAGGGCCGAGCTGAGCCCCCAGGACAGCCCGTTAAAATACCTGAGGGTCAAGAGAGCTTTGGCCAAAGGCTGGGGCTGCTCTCCTCCAGGTCCTACATCTGTTCCCACTGTGGGGAAAGCTTCCTGGACCGCTCAGTGCTTCTCCAGCATCAGCTGACCCATGGCAACGAGAAGCCCTTTCTCTTCCCTGAGTATAGGATTGGCCTCGGGGAAGGGGCAGGGCCCAGTCCCTTCCTAAGTGGAAAGCCCTTTAAATGCCCTGAATGCAAAAAAAGCTTCGGGCTCAGCTCTGAGCTCCTGCTGCACCAGAAAGTCCATGCAGGCGGGAAACCCCAGAAGAACCCCGAGCTGGGGAAGAGTTCCTCTGTCCTCCTGGAGCACCTCAGGAGTCCCTTAGGGGCCAGACCCTACAGCTGCTCAGATTGTGGGGCCTCCTTCCTCGATCGCTTGGCCCTCGTCCGGCACCAGGAGACCCACACCCAGGAAGAGCCTCCCAGACCTGAGGACCCTCTTCCAGAGCCAGCCACCCTGTCCACAAACCAGGAAGGTGAGGGGGAGGCCCCCACCCCCACAGGGAGCAGCAGCCATGGGAAGGGGGAAAACCCCAAAACCCCCCTGGAAGAAAAGCCCTACATGTGCCCTGAGTGTGGAGATGGCTTCACAGAAGTCGCAGCCCTCCTCCTCCATAGGAGCTGCCACCCAGGGGTCTCCCTGTGAGATGGGTCTGGAGACCAGGGGGCCTCTCTCTCCTGAGAGGAACACCAGCTCCCCAAAAAAAGTATGTGGGGAAAGAAAGAAAACCTGATAAGATGGTAGAGAAAGTGGAGAATAGAGAACCCTGGGGAGAACTAGCACTGTTGCTTCAGTGATGAGAAACCCTATCAAATTGTTGGGGGGAACCATTTACAGAGCAGTAGAGAAAAACTGTTGGGTTAGAAACCCTATAAATAAGTAGGAAAAAAAAAGCCCTTTAAGTCTGTAGCAGAAAAACCCTATAAACCATAGTGGATAAAAGCCCTATTAATTGTAGGAAGAGGTCCCAATATGTCTCTAGACAACCTTATAAAACTGTATCAGAATCCTTGTGAAACGATCGGGTCGGGGAAGTGCAGGGGACATGGCCACGGCTTTGTGAGGGGGGTGGTCTGCAGAAGGTGCAGGAACAACCCCCCACAAACCTATTGCACGGTGTCTTCTCCCACTGCGAATGGGAAGGAGCCTGTCTCCCAGCAGCTGCGAACAGTTACACTGAAGAACATGCTCAGCTGGGTGAGCAGTGTGGCATGGAGACAGGGTGAAAGTGGAAAGGGAGGGGAAAGGCTGGAGAAAAGTATTTGAATGAGCAGAAGAGGTTGAGAGCCCTTCGACACATGGAGGAGATAATAAGATAGGGACTAGTGAGAGAAAGAGCAGCTCACTGGGACGGGGGTTCCTTGGGTGTAAGAGGCCAATCTTAGATGAATTACATATGTTAGGGGAAGGGGCCCATGAAATTCCTTATAAAAAAAAAAAACCAAAAATGGGGAAGGGAGAAAATGTATGACAAGCTTTTTTAAAGACTGATATTTGGGGTGCAGAAAACTTTCAGTGTGAGAATTCTGGGAAACCACCATAAAAATTAGGGGGGATTTCTGTTCGATGGCTTTGAGAGTAGCAGGCCAAGGTGCAGAAACTGTGTTCAGATGAAACACAGCAAGTTTCAGGCCACTCAGTCCTTCCCGTTTCCAGAGGCTTGTTAAACTGCAAGTGCAAGCAAGAGCCCAGCTCAGGATTCTCCCTGGTCCAGGCAGGACTGCCCCTTCCTCCAGCCCAGCTGGGGGCTTCCGCTCTGGGAAGGAGGGTTCCACCTTCCACATTCTCAGGTCTCACCGTCAGGAGGTTTTTCCTGCAATCTCTCTGCCATCAGGCTTGCTGCCCTGGCAGCCTGTTCCCTCATATTCTGTCCTCAGTGAAGAGGGAGAAAGGCTGCTGGTCGACCTCCAAAGAATAAAGCCTTTCAGAGACTCAAGGCCTGTGGGGTGCAGGCCTCCCTAGACTTCTCCTTGGCAAGTCAACCAGAGCCACTTGTGGGTTCTCTGTGGCCCCAAGGGACAGCCAGCCGGCAGAATCGGAAGCTTTGAGCACTCAGTAAACCGATTTTAAACCTTGGTCATTCCTCAGAGCTGTTAGCAAGGCAGCCGCAGGATGAGGCAGCCTGCACATGGCGGTGGGTGTCTAAACACCTAGACTGGACTGTGGGTCCCAGAAGCCTGACCACCTTCCTCAGCCTGCTTTGGGAAGCCAGCAGAGGTGGGGACTACCCAGCCCAATCTTGGCCATGGGAAGGGACAGATCCCACCCACTAAGCTTGTCTCCTCTTTAGCCAGAGGAAAACAGAAGGAATCAGAAACTTGGCTCTCCTGCCAAGCCCATCTCCTAACCTCACACACTACTCAGTTATCTGCTGTCATAAACCCATCCAAACCCACTGCCATGGCCAGGTACATGTGTCTGGGGAAGGAGACCACTGTCTGTAAAATGGTTGAAGAGAGGAAACACTTGAGAGAAATGTCTGTAACAAGAACCCCAACCCCTTTGGAGATGGAAGGGACCCTGTCCAGTGCTGGGTTCGAAAGAAGTGCTCAGTGACCCCACACTGGCACCAGCAATGCACAGTAGGCCTGGAATAGGAGAACTGACATGCCAGGTTGACGTGGCCCTTCAGCAGTCCTGTCCCCAGACAGGGTGGCCTAGATTCTGACCCAGCTGTGGAAGAGAGAAGTTCAAAAGGTGAAGGTCCTATACCCTTCATCTATCCTGCCCCCAAAAGGATGCCCCTCAAATTTAAAAGGATCAGAATCTAGAACATTGTAAGAGCAAAAGCCCAGATCTACTGGGGAGAGAGACAAGGCAGGCCTTGCATGGTTGTGGGGAGAAGCCCCCCACCCAAATGCCAAGTAGGAAAGCACTGCCATGCAGGGAGGAGCAGCCTGCCTGCTAGCTCTCTGTCAAAAGGAACTTTGACAAAGGGGGTGTCCCCTATAAGACTGAGCAAGAGGAGATACGTTCTCCAAGACTAAACAGATTTTTTTTTTCTCTAAGACGGTAGCAGGAAGAAACTTAAGTTGTAGAGACAGACCCCTTGTAAAGCTAGAAGCAGATCCGCTTGGAACAGGTCAGAGGGATCTGTCCCCAGAAGAGAGTCCTTGGGGAAAACTTGGGCTGAGGCTCAGAGTGGGAGGGAGGTGGTCAGTGTAGTTGGAGGCCAAGTGTAGGCCCCTTGAGGACTAGGGTATAGCTTACGTAGTAGGATGCTCGCATGTCATAGGGATGGGTGAGGGCTAGAGGTCTCGGCTCCGGTACTGAATGGGTAATTTGGACACGATTCCTTGGGGTCTGGAATTTCAAAGCAGGAAAGGGGTGGAGTCGGAGACCTTTTGGGTGTAGGCTGGTCCCTCTTGCTCCCACTTTCTCCTCCAACTCCTTTAGCGAGGTGCTTCCCTCCAAGAGAGAGCTGCATTCTGTTGGGAGGAACTAAGCAGGGAGCTAGCATGGGCTGAGGTGGGGCGGGCAGGGGAGCTGGCCCACCACATGAGTGGCAGTGTCCAGAGTCCCTCTGACAGCTCAGGCCAAGGCCAGGAGCTGTGCACTTGCCCCCAGAACTGAGTCTGGAAGGCAGAGCGCTGCCATCCCCTCTTTAGCTCCACAAGGCCCCAGAAGTGCCCAGGGGAGGAGCCCAGTGGGGGGGTTCAGGGAGTCATTGGTGAAAGCAGAAGGGAGAGTGAAAACTGATCTGAGCTTAGGACAAAACTTGAAACTATTGTGGCTATGGAGGTCAGATGGGAGCCCTAAAGAACTGGCCATGCATCCTGAATGGTGGGGAAACTCGAAACCATCACAACCAAGAGTTGGGGTTCCATGACACGCCCTACTGAGGTGAGCAGATCCCCAGACTCCTTTGCCCCCATTATGGCAGCCCCACTTGCTTGAGTTGCCCCCCTAGAGAGAAGAGAGGCCCCACCTTTGAGTGTTGTGTGTCAATACCAGTGTCGTGTCACCGGTGGTCATGTTGATTAGTTGAAGAGAATAAAGGGAATAAGATTTCCCAAGTGTGTTCTGTCTTCCCTTTCAGCCTAGAGCAAACTGGAGGAGCTGCCCCATCCCAGAGCAGGGCCCATGCCTAGCCCCAGGCCACCCTTGCCCTTTCCCAGAAGCCCTGGAGTCCCCATTCAGTGCCTCCTGGTAGGAGGCTGGGGGATTCATGAAGTCTTAAAACACATACCTCTTGGGGGAAGGGGTGGTGGAACCAATAAGCTTCCTGTGGAGAGACTGCCCCGTGATGCACTGGCCAGCTCAGGCTTGGCTGGGCAGCCCCAGGGAGGCCCCACTGGCCACAAGGTTGGTGCCCTCCTGAAGGCTGCCCTTCCCTGCCTGATCTGGGACCTGGGCCTCTTTTGAGATCCTGCAGAAAAAAATAGAGACCTGACCTGGCATCCCCCTTTAGAGATGGCAGCCTGGGTGCACTCAGTGTGGAGAGGCTGAGATTCCAAGCAGGGCAGCTGCTTGCCTAAGGGCCTCAGCAAGTCAGGGCGGCCAGGACAGGTCCCACGACTGCCTCAGCCCCCTCGACCCCCATCACCGGGCCTGCTGGAACCCAGCCTGGACTCCACACTGTCTGCTCTGGGGAATCCTCAAGGCCAGGCCTGCCGCAGCGCCACCTCCTGGGTCTAGGCCTGGCCCTGGCTCCTGAGGTCAGTGATCGCCCTGGCCTGTCACCTGGTTCTGCCTCTGTTGGGAAGCTGTGCCCCCACCCTGCCCGTGCTTCTCTGCCCGTGCTTCTCTGCCCGTGCTTCTCTGACCCAGACATTCAGGGCCAGGCTCACTGTGCTTCTTTCCCATTCCCCACCTGGAAAGCAAGGGGTGGGCCAGAGAAGGGAGGGAACTGGGCGAAGCACTCAGCCTCCACATCCTCTGTGTTCCTGACACTCGGGCATTAAGGTCCTAGAGCTGGCCCAGGACTGAAGGAGTCTTCAGTCAACTGAGGGGACCGCAGGGAAAGTGCAGGCACCGGAGCACGGCGAATGGTGCAGAGACTGCGCAGAAGGGACTGTGGAGCCCGGAGATGGTGCCTGCCACGGCAAGAGTCGGGAGGAAGTAACCTGAGCGCCCAGCAGGGGCAGGGGCAGGGGACTGTGGGAAGGTGACACTAGAGAGCAGAGGCCAGGGTTCTGTTTTGTTTTCTAACTTTTTATTTTGAAATAATTTCAAACTTACAGGACAATTGCATAAATAAAACAAGCTCCATACAGAGAACTCCAACATATCCCCACAAACCCAGAACAACCAATTTTAAAATTTTGCCACCTTTGCCATCATTCTATCATCTATTTTCTGAACATTTGAGAGCAGGTTGTAGACGTCATAATCCTTGAATACAATACTTCCATGTTCATCTCCTATGAACAAGGATATTCACTTTGGTAATCACCTTAACTGCAGTTATCAAGTTCAAGAGATTTATGATATGAAACTTACAGTCTATATTCCTTATGTCCCAATAAAGCTCTTTTGAGCCTCCATTTTTAGATCCCATCCAGTATCATGTATTGCATTTGCCATTATCTCTTTAGCTTCTCTTTTTAATTAATTGTGGAAACATATATAAAACATAAATCTTCCATTCCCAACCCTCCCAAGCCTATCATTCAGTGGGAGTAATCACAGGTACAAGGTGGCAGTACCCTCACTATCATCCATTACCAAACTTTCCCTGCACCCCAAACAGAAATCCTACACTTATTCAGCATTAACTTCCCACTGTCCTTGCTCCCCACTCCTGGTAACCCATACTCTACTTTCTGTCTCTGTGAAGTTGCATATACTGAAATGTTCTTTGTGGTTCCCATGGCCCTTAAATTTACGTTCTAAATCTCTAACAATCTTATTTGCTTTGATACCAACTTAACTTCAATAGCATACATAAACTGTGTACCTACATCCCTCCATCCCCACCTTTATGTAGTTCTTGTCACAAATTACAGGTTTATACATTATAACTCCAAAACCATCAATTTATAAAATGCATTTTATGCATTGCCTTTTTGGTCCTAAAAAAATACACTGGTACTGGTATTTCTATTTACCCACATTATCTTTACTGGAGATCTTCATTTCTCCTCATGGCTTTAGTCAATTGTCTGGTGTCCTTTTCCTTTCAACCTGCAGAATCCGTTTAGCATTTTTGTTGGGTCTGTCTGGTGGTGACAAAGTACCTCAGCTTTTGTTTATCTGGGAATTTCTTAATTCCTCCCTCATTTTTTGAAAGAGAGTTTTGCCAGATACAAGACTCTTGGTTGGCAGGTTTTGCTTCCAGCACATTAAATATGTCTATTGTCTCCAGAGATTCTGATGAGAAATTGGCATTTAATCTTATGGAGTTTCCCTCGCATGTAACACATTGCTTCTCTTGTGGTTTTCAGAATTCTAGCTTTGGCATCAACAGTTTGATTATAACATGGCACATTTTTGGGGCATCTCATCTGTGCTTGGTGATGTAGTGCTATTGGAGGAATTTAAGGAAACGACATCTTATTTTCCCCATGATTGGTGGTAATTTCTCAGGTTTGGAGCTCAGATGAGAGAACTTGGCTGAGAAGAAGTTGAGCTTTGGCAGCTGAGCTGAAGCCATGGCCGTGGAGGAACACACCCAGGGAGAGGGGCAGAGTAGTAAGGAGAGGACGTAGCTGGAGGACCAGCAGAAGATAGTGATGAGGTGCTAGCTGGAGATGAGGAGAACCAGGAGAGTGTAGCACCCCAATATCCAAGGGAGAAGTTTCAGTATCAAATGCCCCACAGGACCCTGTGGCCATCAGAGGCAACTGTCCCTAGTTCTGGCAGAATCAGGCACCTTCATCACTGAGGCCATCTGTTCAGGGTTGGTCCAGTGGTGCTTTGGCCTGCACATCCTGGAGGCCCAGGGTATCACAGTCACTGTGGCCATTGGGGGCCTGCAGGGGTCAAACTCCTTGGAGGGGCCTGACCAAACCCTAAGGCAGATATTCCCAACACTAGATAAGCGTGTGGTAAACCAAGGTCTACAAATTTTCCTTTGCTTCCCACCATCATTAGTGCTTGCTCCCCTCCGTTGATATGCAGGGATCTTTAGGTCATTCCCTTGATTCTCAAAGAGCTTTTGAAAGTGATTTGATACCTGTCATTAGATCTGCCGACCCACAAAGTCTAGCTGTACATTAGGAAAGATGTCTGGGAGGCTTTTTGTCCTTACTTGCATTGCCTTAGGGAGCCCGTGCAGACGTCAGAGGACCCGGGGGGGCTTAGGCCTGACCCAGGCGCAGCGCTCTTCTCGGCGAGGGGCCTCTCCAAGGGGGCACAGGTGGCAGCGTCTCTGTGATGCAATATCCTGCTTTTCCCATCCTTGCCTCCGCTGCCCTGAGAAAGCAGATACTGCCTCCGCGGCCCGATGCCGTCCCCCACCGCGGCCCGCGCCTCAGCCAGCGCGCCCAGCGCCTCCACCCCGGCACCCGAGGCCACCGTTGCCCGTGTCTCAGTCTCCAGTCCGACCTGGTCCGGCCGCTACAGCTCCGCGGAGGCCGCGGGCACCAGATGGGGTCCGAAAGCGGACAAGGCCGCGAATCCCTGCGAAGGAGCAACCACTGACAAGGCCGCGGGCACCCTTGAAAGCGCGACCGCCCCCAAGTGCGTGGCCGCCACCGTGACCATCGCCCAGACTCCAGCTCCGGCCTCAGCCCCGGTCAGCCCCGGCTCCAGCGCGAGTCCCAGCACGACAAGCGTGATGGATCCATCCGAGGTCCCAACAGCGCGCTGAGCCCAGAAGCGCCACATAACGCGCGGTTCCAACTTGCAATGAAGTCAACCCACCTACTAAATTGCTTCATCTATGCGCCCACCGCAGGGAGGGGGTTGAAACTGTTGGGAGGATGACTCGAATTTCGGTCAGGCCGAGGGTCCCACTCCCAGCGCCTTTCCGCTAACAGGAACTACATTTCCCATGATGCACCTCGCGACCTCCCGACACCCTCCACGCCAGGACCCTTAACAGCCAATGAGTGCCGGGGAGCGTGTCGCCCCGGCCTGGAGCCAGCAGCCTTCACCTTTTCCCGGGGGTAGATGGTTCGGCTCTAGGGGAGTGATCACATCTCTTCTGTGCAGACGCACTCCTCCCATGGGCCCAGTCCAGGATAGGGACCCCTGACACCTATTAGGTCCAAACGTAGCTAGAACGTGGGGGTGGGAAACAGCAGACCCCTGTGGGTTCACACCCAGCCACCGCAGCACATTTAGGGCAAGGGGCTTAGCTATGAAGCACTGTAGGTCGGATGGACATTTATTGGTAACAATTACCTGCCTGTACACGACTCTTTAGAGCAGGGGCTGTGGTTGCAAGTGGGCCCCTCCATCTATCACAGTTCCACCCCCCAGGCTCTAGGTACTGCCTTCCCAGCCCATGGAGCCTGCTTGTGCAACACCACAGGACGTTTCATGGATCCAGGGTCAGTGATGGGTGGTTGGGTGAAGCTCTTCTGCCTGGAATGATCAGAAGTTGGCCCAGTGGCTGGTCTGTTGTCCCTTCCCTCCTGGAAGATTTTGCCTCTGCTGCATATAAGGCCACCAGAATGAAAGGGTCAGAGGTGGGGCTCTAGTGGAGCCTTAGGGTACATGAGTTGGGGAAAGCTGGCTTGGTAGAAATGTAGAGCTTGGGGAGGAGCCTCTGTAGATAGAAACTGATGATCCTGGTTCATACTCATGAGAATGAGTTGACTGCAGCAACCCGAGAGGAAGAAGTAGATGTCTCCCAAGAGGGTGCCCCCTTCAAACCTTAGCATAATCCCAGGGGATTCCACAGGAGGGAAGCCCTGTCTCCAGGCCTGGGGGTGTAGATAAAATCTACCTGGCTTCTTGAGAGGGTCAGCCTCAGAGAAAGCAGGTTAGAGTCTGGCCTACCCTGTTCCTCACTTGTGGGTAGCAGCTGCTGCCTGGGGGAATTCCTCACATAGGGCTGTGATGGACCATTGGGAGTCTGTGGGAGAAAGGTTAGGGCCAGCTTTCAGGAAGCTCGGCTAAGGCCTTTCAAGGAGAACCCTGAAAGGTTCTACAGGGTAGGTCTCTTAGGCTACAGCTGTGACCTTCAGGAGCTTGGCTGATCCACTCCCACTAGCATGCACCCGAACACCCAAACCAGCTATGTGGGCAGAGCTTGGACCCACAGGGTCCAGAAGACAGCATAAGGGACACTGAACCCAGGGTGGGGAGAGACTGGGGGCATAGCCCCCAGGGTCCATGGTGCTCCAAAGTCCCCAGAGTGTCAGGTTCAGCTGATGTAGACGCGGTGAAAGTCATGGGCACCAAAGGCCGCGTTGCACTTGGGACACTTCCTCTGGCGGGCCTCATAGCGGCCCCGCACACACTCGAAGCAGAAAACGTGGAAGCACTTGGTAAGGACTGCATCCTTCTTGCGGGTGTTACAGCAAGGGCAGGTCAGCCGTGCCTGGGTGGAGCAAAGGCATGAGCTCGGGAACAACCCTGACGTGCCCAGACCCTGAGCTGCCTGCAGGCTGAGCTCGCCACACAGCAAACTGCATTCAACCCTCACAAGAACCCAGGAAACGGGGACAAGCACCCTACAGACAAGGAGACTGAGGCTCAGAGGCCAAGTTCTCAAAATGAGAAAGTGGCAGTCTGAGTTATACCTGGGCCAATCCCACCCAGCCCTCCTTCCATTCTGTTTCACCTCTTGCTCTCCCAGCCCTTCTACAGCAAAACCCCAACCCTGGCTTAAGCTGACTGTCCACCTCCTCTCCACCTGTTCTTGGTAAGTCATATCTGGGCATGGCAGTGTAACTAGACACTAGACATCTATTGTCTCTACCTTTACCTGACCCCCTGGTGCTGCCCAGAGATCCTGCTTTGAGGCCCTGGACTCACTTCTGTCCTCAGACTCCACACTTGCCAACTGCAGATAAGACTCTATCCAGCATACCTCCTCTGCCCTGCTTGAAATCCCAGGCTAATCCCTATGCACAGACACACACACACACAGACACTCACCAGCATCACCTCTTCCCTACCTTAGGGCCCTATTCATGAGTGTTTAACAGGCTCCAAAGCCTTTCTCATCTTTAGAAATCTTCCTCTTCTACCCCATGGCCGCCTCTTCAGGTCAGACTGCTTCAAAGGGTTGTCTATTTACTAAATCACCCTCAGCGCTCACCTTCTGCTCACTCCAGTTTATGAGAAAGAGGCAATCTGACTGCTACCTCCACCCCCAACTCCAAACCATTCCCACCAAGGTTCTCAAATCTAAAGAGTGTCTCTCATGCTTAGTTCATCTCCCTCCTTGGCAGCTCTGATGCAAGTTATCCCTATCCCCTGAAATATTTCTCCCTAACTCCCTCTCTATATCTCTTCTTCCACCCAACCCTAATTTATCTCCCTCTGCCCGTCACTTAAATTTTGAGATTCCAAACAGAGAGGAACAATCCATCTCTTCTCAAAGCAAAAGGGGCAGTCATATCGGCTTCCACTCCTGTCTCTGTTGCCATGCCCCAAAGTCCTGTTCTCTAGCCCAGCCCTTTTGCCTTGAGTGCCACACCCTCCCAAACAGCACCCTCCCAAGAATTCCCATTGGCACCTTGTTCTCAGCACATCCTTGACATTTTACACCAAAACCTACTCTTCTGCAGTTTTCCTAATTCCAGAAAATGGCACTGTCAGCCTCCCAGCTGAAACAAGGAACCCAAGGGTTATTTTTAATACCTCCTTCTTCCCCACCCAACGCACCTGACCCTCCTCCAAGTCCAGGCAAATCTGCCTCCTAAATGTTTCCTGAACCCATATACTTGGATCTCCAACTCAGTCTTGTTTTCTGCCTCAAAGACCACAACAGCGTAACTGCAGATCTGACTATGTACCCCTCCTGTTTAAAACCCTTCAATGTCTCCACACGGTTGAGAGAAAAAGCCAAGCAGCAAACCCCGGCTTATTACACTCCTCAGGAGTGGATGCTGCCCTACCTCTCCAGGCTTGCTTCACCCTAGAACTCACATTTTTGCCCCAACTATGATGTCCAGCAATCTTTCACATGCCTCTCGACCCGAGATCTCGACATCTGCCTTTCCTTTTCTCCGGAACTCTCTCTCTGATTCCTTGTGGCCACCCAAACCCATCCTCCTTCAGCAGGTACAGGTGAAGAATCATTCAAGTTGGTTTAAGGGCCTCCTCTGAGTTCCTCAGCCCCTCTGACCTCTGCTATCACATCTCTTGATGTGATCACTTGACTGCCTCCCCCATCTATCAGTTTCAAAAGGTCTGGGACCAAGTCTAGTTCTGAGCCTCCTCCCCACCCCCACCCCCAGCACTGTGCCTGGCACATGGTCATACAACAAACAAACACTGGCTCGGCAGTTTGACTCTATAACCAGTGTTCTGCCTGCAACCTCTCTGAGGTTCCACCTTATCTTGGGGGTACACAGACTACCCACTCCACTACAGTTCTCAGCAACCTCTTGTCTCAGGTTCCAGGGTCAAAAGGCCACAGCTCAGCCCCACAGCCCTACCTTGTACTCCTTAATCTCCTCCTGGAGGATTTCGTCAGCATCTGCATAAACCTCCACCTTCCTCTGCTTCTCCAACTTGCGGCGCAGCCGTGAGATGTCCTCCTGGGACAGAAGAGAGGCGAGATTAAATGCAGGGGCCCTCCCACTATACCACCTGATCCCAACACCTCTGGGGCACTGGTCCACCCTGTCCTCCCCACACACCTGAGCCCTCTTGAGGTTGAAGCTCTCTTTCTCACGAGCAGCCCGGCTCTCCGCTAGGCAGGGCTGGATCTCTCGCAGCCGCGTCTGCACGTGCTCCAGCTGCACCTTCAGGTCCTCGGCCAGCTGGGCTGCTTCTACAGCCTGAGGCGGGTGGGACAAGGGGTAGAGGCATCACTGCCTGAGTCTGGGGCAGGAAAGGTCAGGACATGGTCCACCTGTGCTGTAGAAACTGTGATTCTGGCTCTTGAAGTCCACTGTTTGTGCTGGACTTGATCCTGCCCGACCACTGAGGCCTTACCTCCTGCTAGTCTCCCCCGTGGCCCTGATACACAGTTCCTCACCTGCATGATGCACTGGCCTGTCTTTGAGCCTCCACAGGGCCCTTCATTCTGCTCCCCTCAACTCCCCAAACAAGCTGTCCCCTGCAACTCCCTCAGGCCTCAGTTCATATGTCACCTCCTGAAAATACTTCCCCATTTCCTTTTCCAGCACCTTGTTTTCTGTCATTAAGATGTACTGGGATCTGTAATTACACATTCTATCTGTGGGATTATTGGATTGATATCTGCCTCTCAAGAAAGGAAGTACCACAAAGGTAGGGCCCCTCACGACCCCACTAGGTCCCCAGCCCTCAGGACAGGGCCTGGTACACAGCAGAGGTGTGAACAAAATTGCTTAAATGAATGGAATGACTGGAAGAGAAAAAGCCCAGCAGGGGGCAGGAGATGAAAATCAGTATTGATCATCAACCTGTGTCATGAGCTAGACATCCTTCCTGTGGAATGCACTTAAAACCACGTGACAGGGACCACTATCCACGTCAGGCAGTTTACCAACACAGTGGTGAAAAAGTGAGTCCTGGAGCCAGACACTCTGAACTCAAATCCCAGTTCTCTCTTTCTTTCTTTCCTTTTTTTTTTTTTAACATGGGCAGGCACCGGGAATCGAACCCGGGTCCTCTGCCATGGCAGGCAAGCAGTCTTGCCTGCTGAGCCACCGTGGCCTGCCCCCCAGCTCTCTCTTGAGCAAGACAGCTGACCTCTCTGAGCCTCAGTCTTCCTCCCTTGTAAAATAGGTAATAACAAAAACCACCATCACTGGGTTACTGTGAGATTGAAATGTGACCAAGAGTGCACAGCACTCAGCATGGGGTCTGGCACCTAGTAAGTACTGGATATGTATCAGCTGGTACCCAGCTGGAGCACCTCTGAGAGAAGATGCAGGGCCAGGCTTCAGTACCCCCACCCCAGCCAGCCACTGGCCTCAGGAAAAGGGGAGGCAAGCCGGCTTCCTAGGTCATGGGTCCCCTCAGGCCCCACCTCACCTTCCTTTTGTTGAGCTCCAGGGCCTGACTGCGCAACGTCAGTTCCTTCTCCACACCCCCAAGGCTGCCCTGCAAGGCCCGCTCCTTTTCCTCCAGCTTCTGCACGGTCAGCAGCTGGGCATCCACCTGAGAGCCGAGGTGGTGACTGAGTGCTGGAGAGGCCCTGCCCATCTGGTTCCACTCTGCCAGCCCAGGGCAGCCATACCTGGGACTTGAGGCCAAGAACCTGCTCTCCTAGTTCATCCTTCTCCTCCCGCAGGAGTTTGTGGATCTGGTTGGCCTTGATCCGCTCTGACATTAGCTTGAAATTGGCATCATCCTTTTCCCGCAGTTGCTGTAGCAGCCGCCCATTCTGCTCCTGCATGTCCTCGAAAGCCTGACCTGTGACATCCATCTCTGACAGCAGCGCCTCCTCCTCCTGCAGCAAATGGGCAGGGATGAGATGGGACATGATGGACAGACAGCATGACTATGAGGAAGCCACAGGAAGGTGTGGGCAAAGAACCAGGGAAGGGGCCGGGTCGCTGAGGGGCCATACCCACCAAGGGTACTCAGGGGGTTTAGGGGGAGCCCAGCACTCAGAAGCACAGGGATCACCAGGAGCTGTACCTGCTTGGTGGCTCCCAGCTTGCGCTGCAGGTGCTCTATCTGCTCCTCTGCTTGCCGGATACGTCGCAGGGCATCCTCGTCCGCAATCTTCTTGCTCTCCCTCCGATCCCTCTCCTCCAATTCCCGGATGCGGCTCCGGAGCTCATCAACCTACATGAGGAGGCGAGAGCACTCATGACACTGCTTACCACTGACCTAGGGTTCTGTTCTGCTCAGAGGCCTCCAAGGGCAACAAGACCCCTGGGGTGGCCTCTGTGCTGGCCCCAGCCCCTGCCCCCTCACCTCAGCTTTGGCCTTGCGTTCTGCGGCCATGAGCTGCACCTTATCCCGCTGTTCCTTGGGCGCGGACTTGTACATGTCCAGCAGCAGCTTCATCTCCTTCTGGCTCTCCTGGGCCTTCCTAAGGGAGACAGTGGAGCAAGGGTCAGTGAGTTAGAGCTGGAGGCCATTTGGCTGGGGTGGGCAGGGTAGGAGACAGAACAGGGCCCTCACTTAAGTTCTGCTCGGAGACCTTTGAGGAGCTCTGACTCCTTCCTTTTGGCCTCTTCCACCTTGACCTTCTCCCTATCAGTCCTTGAGAGAGCTGAGGATGCAGGTGGGGGTCCCAGACCAGGCCCTTCCCGTTCACGAAGTTCCCGCTTGGGCCTGGCTTCAGGCTCTCGAGCCCGCGAAGAGGGGCCCTGGACATCCTCTTCAGAGGGAACCAGCTCCTCTTTCCTCACTGAGGAGGCAGCAGGGGTGGTGCCAGGTACTGAAGCCAACTCCTTTCTGCCCTCAGGCGTGCCACAAGGGCCTGGCCCACTCTCTTCTTTTCCTATGGCTGGGGCACTGAGGCCAGAGTCGTCTGTGTGGCCCAGGTTGGGTATAGAGTGGGTAGAGCCACTGGCTTGGGCCCGGAGCTGAGAAGAGAGAGAGGAAACTGAGGTGAGACAAGTTCACTGACTGGGTCTACCCAAGGCTCTTCCCAGGCAGCCCACTCACTTTGCCAATCTCAGCCTGCACTTCCCGTAGCTTCCGCTTGTACCGCTGGGCATCTCCCTTGAGCTGGTGGTTGTGGTTTTGAAGGCTACTGATCAGGTGGCGCATCTCACGGTTGATGGGTCCTGGAAGGAGGGGATCGGGAAGTATGGGGTCGAGTGGTCCCAAGGTCAGGGTTCTGACCCCTCGGTGGGAGAAGAGGCTTAGCCAGAGCCATCACTCTCATCATGCAGGAGAGGAGGACTGAGGTTTCATGTGTGGACTGATTTCATCAAAGTTAATAATACAGACTTGAAGAAAATTCACCCAAAAGAAACTTGGCACTTCCTCTTGGTATTACCTCTGTTAATGTAGATTCTTTTAATAGCTCCAGATCTCCTTTATGGACTCATAAAATTGCCAAAATAAGTTAATTTCTTTTAGATTTTTAAACAAATGTCACCTTCTCAGTTACACTTACCTGGCCTCCCCATCTAAAATCACAACACCCTTTCTCCTGAGATTTTTCTATTTTCCTTCATTGTTTTATGTTTCCTGGTATACTTTTATTTATTTATTTATTTATTAAAAAAATAAAGAAACAAAATAAAACAACTTACATAATCAGTAATTCACAATATCATCACTTAGTTGCATATTCATCATTTCTTAGAACATTTGCATTATTTCAGAGAAAGAAATAAAAAGACAATAGAAAAAGAAATAAAACGAACACGGGAAAGAAAAAAAAAAGATTATACCTACCATACCCCTTACCCCTTGCTTTCATTGATTACTAGCATTTAAACTGAATTTATTTTAGCATTTGTTCCCCCTATTATTTATTTTTATTCCATATTTCCTGGTATACTTTTCACTGACTACCACATAGGTTCTATTTTTTTCTACCTTATTGCCTGTCTTCCCCTACCAGGATAATGCTCCACAACGGCAGCGAGTCTTTCTGTTGTGTTCACTAGTATAACCCCAAAGCCTAAGGCAGAGCCCGCCTTCCATTCACTCTTTGGACAATGAATAAATATCTCAAAGACCCAAGGGGGCTGATGGGAACCCCTCCTTGTGCCCTGCAAGCCAGATAGTGTGTCCTGTTTCCCACAGGGCACTGAGGTTCAGGGGAGAGTAGGGGCTGAAGCCCTGGTGTCTAGATATGCAGCAACCCCACCCCAGGTAGGGCCCCACCCCATCTGCCCACAGCACATACCCGCCTGCTCGTTGGCCGCCAGGTTCTGTTCAAATTCGATGCGCAGCATCTCATACTCCTTGCGTACCTGGGCCAGCGTGTCCTCCAGCTGGATGACCTCTGTGCGCAGCTTCTTCTGCAATCCCAGCTCATCGCTCTGTAGATTGAGGCACTAAGATCCCACACAACCCCTCAGCCCCTCTGGCAAACCCTTCCCCCCTGCCTCAGGCCTCAGTGGCACACACCTCACTGAGATCACTCCTTAGTCACCAAGCTCTTATCTTCCTTTGCTGCCTTATTTACTTATTTTGGGGGATCTTTACAACCAACTGACATGTACATGTTCGACATCTTCCTCAGTGGCTTAGGAAGGATCTATTCCTGGCAACCACACTCAGCCCTGGAGTTCGGGCCCTAACCCCAACTTCCCCAATCCAGGGCCACACCTCCATGTGTTCGATGTGTCTCAGATGGGAGTTTTTGGTGGCCAGCAGCAGCCCCCGGGCCTCGTCCAGCTGAGTCTTCACTTGCAGAGACTCATTGTAGAGCAGTGAGAACTGGGCCTGCAGCATGCGGTACTCCCCTGTCTCCCGCACCACTTCTTCAGGAAGGCTCCGAAGGGCCACCTGGGTTCAGGATGGGGGTGGGGGGAGGCGATGCCCAAAGGCGGTCAGCAAGCAGGATTCTGGATCAGTCTACTGTACCCTGCAGGTCCAGGCCCCCTCAATCCCAACCATGTCCCACCTTGAGACGCTCATTGGTCCGCACAGCCCCCTGCAGTTCAGCCTGCAGTTTCTCCAACTCTGCCATGCGGCTGTTGGCCAATTCCTGGTTTTCTTCCAATTCTGCATTGAGCATCTCAAACTGTGGAGTGGAAAAGGCCATGGGAGACAGGGCCAGGTCAGGTTGAATACTTTCCTCACGTCCCCACTATACACTTCATCCACACTCCCCTGTGTAGGGTAGTGATGGACTACGAAATCCCAGTGGCAAGTCAGACCCCAGCA
This sequence comes from Tamandua tetradactyla, assembly GCF_023851605.1. Lineage (NCBI taxonomy): Eukaryota > Metazoa > Chordata > Mammalia > Pilosa > Myrmecophagidae > Tamandua > Tamandua tetradactyla. The sequence continues at coordinate 23,751,389 of NC_135349.1, forward strand.
CTGTCCTGAGAGCTCCCAGGTAAGGGGGAGAAAATTTAGTACTGCATGGCCACTGCTGGGAACCAAGGCTCCTACCTAACCAGGAGTCAGGGAAGGATTCCTAGAAGACCTAAAGACCCAGCTGGAGTAAAGAGAAACAAGATACAGTGATCCCTATGGTGCCAACAACCAGGAGGTAAGCAGAGAGAGGAGGAGGAAGAAAAGAAGTGATTCCATACACCCCACACCCCTCACTGAGGTTACTCCTCAGCCACCTAGTTCTTATCTTCCTTTTCTGCCTTATTTACTTATTTTGGGGGGGATCTTTACAACCACTGACATCTACATGTTTGACATTTCTTTATGTTGACTCCCCTAACTAGAACCTAAACTCCATGATGGCTTCGATTTTTGTCTATTTTGTTCCCCAACATTCCTATCACCTAGAGTGGTAGCTAGTATTTAGTGTTCTGCAATTATTTACTGAATAAACGCATGAATGAAAGAACAACAGAAGTGAAACTGCACAGGGCAGGCCCTCAGGTATTATGGTTCTATGCCTGTACTTAATCCTGAGGGGCACTTTGAGGACACAGTAGAGAAACAATACTTGGAGAACTTGGAAGAGGAATGATGCCCACTCACCTTCTGCATGCTAAGTGTGATCTGGCCACCCTGGAAGCCAGAGGAGCTCCCAGACACATAGTAGCCAGAGTTGAGCTGTGGAGAGAAGAGAGACAGACAGCTGTGGAGAGGAGCTAGCGCCCTACGTTTCCAGCCCTAGCTCCATACGACCCAGCACCCCAAAGCCCCACCTGCTCCAAGGCCTCCGCCAGGTGCTTATTGAGCTTTTGTTCACGCTTGCGCAACTTCTCAATGTCCCACTGCAGGTCCTCCACTGTTGTCTCCATCTCTAATACCTTGGTCTCTGCTGATGTCACTTTATCCTGGAGCTCAGAATACTGGGGCAATGAAAGAGAGAGATGTTTGGATTGGAGACTTGGCTCCATAAGACTCCTTGGGTGCCCATCTAATCCAAACCCAACTCTAGTTCTAATCCCACCCCAATGCCCAACTCCTACCTCCAATGAAATGCGGTGGTGCTTCTCTTGCAGCTGGGTGGCCAAGTCCTGCAGCCGCCGGTTCTCACGGCCTAGCTCCCGGGTTCGTGCCCGAGCTGCCTCACCAGGAGGCTCATTGTCCCCTGGGAAGGGAGGGCGCAGGTAAGAGCCAAATCCAGAGCAATGGGGCAAAGTACTAACTCACTTTGGAGTCTGCTACATGCCCAGTGTGATCCACCAGCTGTCTTGCCAATTTCTCATGACAAAGCCAGGAGTCCTTATCCCACAACACAGAGAAGAAAACACTCAGACAAGGTAATCATTTGCCAGGATGCCTGGACTAAGGTGGCAGAACCAAGGCTGGGAGAAGCCTCAGCCTACAAAACCAGGGCACTTGCTTATTTACGTTTTGGAACAACAACCCTCACTATGATTTGTGAAAAGTGCTCTAGAGAGGTCTCCAGTCAGAAAGGGGTGACCTCACAGCATCAACAACTATTCCCACCCATCTCTCTCAAGTTCAGCTCCAGGAATCAAAGCTGAAGCCCCCATCTACAGCCAACCCTTTCCCCCAGAACATGGCTTATTCCTTGAGGAATTTTAACAGACCTTGGCCCATAAAGGTGCAGGCAGTGGTACACAGCATTGGGATGGGAACAGAAAGAACTAACCTCGACTATATACTTGCTGACAGAGCTCCTCCACCCGGCGCTGTAGGCGGTCTGAGGCCTCTACGACACGGGACACAGCTGCCTTGGAGAACTCCATACGGCCCTGCAGCTGAAGCTCTACCTCCTCACTGCTGCTGGCACCCAGTGCAACCACAAAAGCCAAGGCTGGCTCACTGAGAGGGGGCCGTAGCTGTACTGGCAGGGGCTCTGGAAGGGACAGATGGACAACAGTCACCATCACTTGGTACCAAGTCCCTGACTGAGTCCTTCATACTTCACAGCTCACTAGGATCTAATACAATGCCTGTAGCATATTCTTTTTTTTCCCCAATATACATATTTTTTAATTCTAACATTTGTTCCCCCTATTATTTATTTATTTTTAATCCATGTTTTACTCACTCATCCATATTGTAGATAAAAAGAGCATCAGACACAAAGTTTTCACAATCACACAGTCACACTGTGAAAGCTATATCGTTATATAATCACCTTCAAGAAGCATGGCTACTGGAACACACTGCTACAGTTTCAGGCACTTCCCTCTAGCATAACACACCTTAATCTAAAAAGAGGGATCTGTACAATTCATAAGAATAACCTCCAGCATAACCCCTCGACTCTGTTTGAAATCTCTCAGCCATTGATATTTTATTCTGTCTCATTTCTATTCTCTCTTTCCCCTTTTTGTTGAGAAGACATTCTCAATCCCTTGATGCTGAGTCCCAGCTCATTCTAGGATTTCTGTCCCACATTGCTAGGGAGGTTTACACCCCTGGGTGTCATGTCCCACGTAGAGAGGGGGAAGGCGGTGAATTCACTTGCCGTGCTGGCTGAGAGAGAGACAGGCCACAACTGAGCCACAAAAGAGGTTCTCTGGGGGTGACTCTTAAGCCTAATTTTAAGTAGGCTTAGTCTATCCTTTGCAGGAATAAGTTTCATAGGAACAAACCCGAGACTGAGGGCACAAATGCCTGTAGTATGTTGCTATCCACATCTGAAAAGTGAGACAACTGAGTTTCAGAGAGAGAAAGTAATTCCCTCAAGGCCACTAATCACTTCCTCCACCTTCATGATCTAAATTAGAACCACATGCCTGTGTACACGCACACATCTATTCCCTTTCAGAGAATGCTTTTACTTATAGCTTACAATTGCATAGTTTTGTACACGCAATTGTACAGATCTGTTTGTTTGTTTAACAGCTTGTTTAACAGCCTGTCCACCTCTCTAAACATCAGCTTCCTGATAGCAAGGGCAACATTTTTTTTTGTTGTTCACCTTTATCTCCTCTGAATCTAAGACAATGCCAAGTACATGGTCAACATTCAATATTAATATATTTTTTTGAACTAAATAAAAGCATCAAAACACGGACTGTATTATGAACCAAGTCAGTCAGATTCCAAACCCTGGATTCTTACTCACTGCACTTTACTACCCAGATATGAAATTAATGATGTTGGGGAGGTGGGTGGAGAATTAAGTAGCCTAAGATCAAAGTACCCTCCTCCCCAGGGCCCTCCTGGAACTCATCTAAGCATCCCAGATCCTAGGATTCTGGCCTACCCCTCAGCTCCGATGTCCCTGGCTCCTGGAGAGTCATCCCATCACGTGCCAGACCCTCCTGGGTCTCAGGTGCCTCTGCCCCTGAAGATTGCTCTCCTTGGCTCTCATGGCATCTGAGAAGGGCTTCCACGGTTTCATCCAGCTAAAGGGAAAAAGCACCAAAAATGTTATGAATCCCTCAGGTGCTTCCCAGCATCACAGTCCTTTCCCAACAGGCGAGCCTGAAGACTGGTAACTGGGTGAAGGCCAGGTCTTGAAAAGCAAATGGCAGCCACCTGGGCCCAGTAGCGGTTGACAATGAGGAGTGTGGCGTCATCTGTGGCTTGCCGCTTCTCCAGCTTCTCAATTCGTTCTCGGAGTTCATCTTCACAAGCTTGCCGCTGTTCTAACCGCTCTGCTAGCTTCTTGTTCTTGAATTGCAGGACCTTAAGGTCCATCTCTTCCTACCAAGGGAAACAGAGGGGCCAAGGAGAGGTCAAACAGGGACCAGAAATCAAGACCGGGGAGAGACAGAGGACAGCAGCTGAAATGGCCCAGAAAGGGGTTAGTGCCCAGACTAAGCTAACAACAGTATTGAAACAAACTCAAGACACCCCCTGAGAACGTTCTTGGCTGAAAGGAAGCTAATTCTGTTCTGCCGCTGCCCCTTTCTAACTCTGACGTCTCTGACAAGTCACAGGCCCTCTAAGGAACCTATTTTGTCATCTGTAAAAGGAAGGCAAACGCGGTGTTCTCAGTTCCCTTCAACAAAGAGCTCTGGAAAGCGGATCTTGCCAAGTCCGGGAGCTGGGGGTAAGGTTCTAGGTGGCTTGGGCGGAAAACAGAGATGGGAGCCTAACAGTCTCTGAGGGGCAGGACAAAAGCCCACGAACCGTGGAAGAGATGCCCCCGAGGCGAATGGGTTCTATGAGTGTGGTTGTAGTCTTCTCCTCGCGGCTCAGCTTCTTCTCTGGGGGGCCCCGAGCCCCCGTCGCCAGCAGCACGCTTGTTACCGGGACCGGACATGGCCGCGGCGGCTAGGAGCGGCGCAGGGTCCCCGGCAGGTCGTCAGGGGACGGAAGCAGCACTTCCGTCACCTGCAGAAGACAGAAGGAAGAGGTGTGGAAGCGACCGTTGTCCCATAGTCCGGAACTCCCCCGCGCACACCTGCTAGAACCTACCCTCGCCGGACCCAAGGCCCTTACTCGCAGAAACTTCAGGCTCGCGCCGCCATCTTGGATTCATCGAACGTCACCAAGCAGCCCAGAGGCAGGCGCAGGCGCCAAAGGCGGTACCGGATATGGCGATACTTTTTTATTTTCTGTTTCTATTGGTCGCACTTGGTTCCGCCCCACCGCGCTTCTTCCAGAAAACCTCCTCTTTCTCTAGGTGATTGGTCAGTAGACAGTTGCTATGGTAACCCAGAGCACACTTTCATTTCTTCACCCGAATCTCTCTGCCTGCTTTTTTATTGGTAACTTCGAAGTGGGCACCGAGATGGTCTCGTGCAACCCTCTACGCATGCGCACTGTCTCCTCACCGATTGGCCTACTTTCCCTCCTCAGAAGCCTCCTTAGCAACGGTCGCCGTTGAGACGGAGGGAGACGCCTCCCGCGGATTGGCTACACGGAGCCTCTCGGCAGGCGGAGATTGGCTGCAACGTCGCAAGAGGGCCAGGCTTTGGCAGTCGCTTCCCTAGAACTGGCCACGCCAGAACCGAGCCGGACAGAGGCTGTGGTGACCCAGAGAAGCGACAAGATGCTCCCCAAGAAGTCCACCCAAAGGCTGGGACTGAGAATGCCGTCGGAGTTTGAACTGCCTTCGGAACTGTGGCGGGAACCGGAGAAGGATTTCAGCTCAGTGGGTGAATCGGCCCCGAGAGTGCGAACGGATACGCGGACCGAATCGAGGACGGCGTCCGTGGAAGTGGATGAAGATCCTGCAGCCAACTTGTTCCCGGTGAAGGCAGGGCAGAGTGATCTTTTCCTATGCTTCTAAAAGGGGTCCCGGCAGGGCCCACCTGTATTATTCACTAATGTTCCAGACCTTTCCCAGGGAGAGGCAGGGCGCGTGTGGCTCTGTTGTTCGCAGGCTTATGAATAGTAATTAGGATCTGCTGAAGCCCCGCCCCGCCCGCGTTGCTTGTCCAGGGTCCACAAAATGGGAGAGTAACCTAGCGCGTTCTCAGACCCCAGGAGGTTCGCCACGGGCTAGGGTCTAGGTGGCCAGGGGTCACACAGCTCTGCCTTTTCCTAATACGCGCTCTCTTCGCAGCCGCCGCTGCCCAAGCCCCGGATCTGCATGTGGTGAGTGTGGACAACCATGGGGAAATGTTCGATTTCACGCTTGCATTCTTTCTTTAGCGCCTCCCCAAAGGTCCTGCTTAAGTATTCAGGGCAGCCTCATTTTACAGATGAGGAGGCTGAGGCCCAGAGATGCAATTATTCTAGGTAACTGGAAGCCAGCGCTTCTGCTTTCCCAGTCCACAGAGAAAGTGTGGGAAGAAGGGAGCCCAGTGCTGAGGATATAATAGAATCTCATTGCTGCTGTGAGGTGTTGTTCACTACCAGGGGACACAGAGGCCCCACAAGGGGGACTTCCCCAAGGTCATAGAGCAAAGTAGTGGCAGAGCAGAGATGAGAACTTAAGTTTCCTGACCGCAGACTTTATACATGGAGAGGCTCAAAAGAGTTCCTTTAGGTCATGCCCTCATTGACAGGTGAAGAAACTGAGGCTCAAAAGGAAATGACTTGCCTAAGGTTGCATAGCAAGTTAGTGAAAGTGCTGAGCATCAAACTCAGGTCTCCTGATTCCCAGCCCAGTGCTCTAGTCATCACAGCCTGTCACAAGACTAACATGTAACAGCCACCAACTTTCTCTCCCCTCTTCCTATGACAGGAAGTACCTGGACATCCATTCCATGCATCGGCTGGAGAAGACGGCCAACACTGAGGAGATGAGGGAGTATGGGGCTGAGCAGGGAGGGGAAGAGTTCTTATGGAAGGCTGAGGGGATGGGTTGGGAAAACAGGAGACATGGGTGGCCCCAAGCATGTGGTAAGTGGGCAGTGGGTGTGCAGTGGTGAGGCCAGGCTCACCTTCTCCTACTCATCATTCAGTCCTTCCTCTTTCCCTCCCAAGGGTGCTGGCTGAGCTCCTGGGGCTGAGCTGTCCTGAGCAGAGCCTGCGGGAGGCCATCACCCTGGATCTCTTCTCCCATGCACTTATCTTCTGCTGCCAGCAGGGCTTCTCGCTTGAGCAGACATCAGCAGCTTGTGCCCTGCTCCAAGATCTCCACAAGGCCTGTGTTGGTAAGAGGAGGCTACTGGAGGGTTTGTACCCCGGGAAGGGAGGGCGGCTGGGTTGGCACAAAAGACCATGAGAAGTAGGAAGTAGAGAGATTACCACCTACATCTGTTTTGCTTTAACTAGTGGTATTACCACACGTAGGTTACTTAAGCTTTGAAGCCCTTGGTTTTCTTGTCTATGAAAGCACTACCTTTGTAGGATTATTCTGAGAATAATCATATATGTAAACATATGCATAGTGCATAATAAAAGAGCCCCTGAAGTGCATGGGTAATTCAGTGGTATTCTCACCTGCCATGTGGGAGACCTAGGTTTGATTCCTGGTCCATGCAACCCCATCCCCCCCAAAAAAAGAGAAAAAAATCAGAGCCTCTGCTTCCCCTTTATTCTGACTTGATTTTCTTCAGAACAGTTAACATGACCTTAAATTATATATTCTTTGGTTTATTGTATGCCACTCCACTAGAATATAAGCTTCATGACAGCAGGACCCTGTCTTGCTCAGTACCTAGAACAGCACATAGTGGGTTCTCAGTATTTGTTGAATGGATTAACAAAACAAGCCAGTACTTGAACCTAGATCTGTCCATTTCTAAAGCTCATGTTCAGTGTGCACTTATTGAGTGAGTGAAATGAACAAGCAACTATCAGAAAGGGGACTCACTGTCACATCTTGTTTTCCCTCCCAGCAACCCCCTTGGGCAACGTGGAGGAATGTTACCGCTACTTCACCAGTGTTCTTTTTTGCCATGGAGTCAGGGTTAGCTCCCCTGAAACAACACCTTCACCATCCCCCAAACTGTGTCCAATCCAATCTCCCATCCTCTCTCCAATTATCACCCTCTTCCTCTAAAGGCCACAATGGGCTCTCCCTGTTCCTAGATTGCCAGGTCTTGGAGAAAAGCCTAGGGCTTCAGGCAGTGGTGATGGGGAGAAGGCAGGCCTCAGGTAGGTCAGTCCCCTAACTCACAGTCATCCCCACAGCGACCCCCCTTCAGCATCGACCTCTTTAAGGAAGAACAGCTGCTGGCCCTGGCAGACTATGTGGTCAACACCTACTTCCGCCACTTTAAGCTCTACAAATACGTCTTTACTCCCCAGGTACTGGGACATGGGCCACAAGAGGCCAACCCTCATCTTCCCCTTTCCCTCAGTGTAGGTGCCCTCCTATCAGCCTCTCACTTCCTCTCTCTTCCCAGGTGCAGCTGGATCTATCTTTGACTTACTTGGGGCTGCAGGCACCCAAGCTCTGGCCAGAAGGTACGGAGGGGAAGGGAGCGGGCTGGAGCTGGGGCTGGGGCCAGGGCCAGGTCTGGGGTTGAGGCCTCTTCCTGCTTCTGGCTTCAGAGAAAGAAGGTGAAGAGGCAGAGGAACAGACAGTCACCCCACAGGAGCAGGAGCTGGAGATAGCAAACCAGTCAGAGCAAGAGCTGAGTAAGGACCTGGAGAAATTAGGGTCCCCGGGGACTCTGGGCAGGAGTAAAATGAAGGGCTTGGACCACATCAAGACTTAAGACTTTACATTTTTAGTCATGGTACCCTTTGTCCAAATGATTCCTTATGCAGAAGGCCAATATGACAACAGATGAAAGCAGTTGCTCTAGGTGGAGCCAAAGCTCCAGGATAGGCTAATTATAAAAGCAGTGACATTAACTAGCATAGTTGGCAAGCACCAAGCAGCCCTGTTTTAAGCATTTTATATTTTAACTCATTTAATCCTCACTCAACTGGGACAGAAATGTGGTACTGTCCACATTTCACCCATGAGGAAACTGAGGCATGGAAAGGTTAAATAACTTGCCTAAGGGCACAAAGCTATAAATATGAAGAACCCAGAAAGTCTGACATGGGCCCTCTGCTCATTTCCTCTCGCAGAAGGACTGCTGACACTGCCTGAATTAAAGCCACAGTGCCACCTGGGTAGGCCCTTGGGGGTGGTTTGCCTAGCTAGGGGCAACTCCCTTAGGCCCAGATAGCATTGCTACTGACCTGCCCCTTCATCCTGCCTCTGCAGGCCACAAGTCTACCCTCCAAGCCTTCATCAAGACCCAGCTGAACAAAGAGTTGGGGCAGCTCCGACAGCTGGTGGAGGAGCGGCTCAAGGCCAGTGAGGACAGGCTCAGCAGCAAGTTGGCTACCCTGGAACAGCCCATCCACCTGCCGCCAGGGAAAGGCAAGAATAAGACCAAGTGATCCTCAGTGTTTCCCCCAATAAAAGCCTGTGCCAAAGCGTTCCCGTCCCTGTTCCCCTCTTTCCCCTCCTGAGCACCTTCTGGGCTTCCCTGCCTTAGCCAGACACCAGACAGAGGGCATCCTCTCTTCCTGGCGTGGAGCAGGTTTTATTTCATACACAGCACAGGCAGCACCAACCAGGCCAAGTGTGACATTCCAAGTGGCTCCCTTCCACCCCAGCTCTGCTTGTAAAGTCCTAGCCAGAGGAAGGAGGGTATGTGTACAGAGCTGATTTCTGTGATAGTAGCATTATCAGTGGTGGGCCTGGCCAGGCAGCAGGGCCTGAGGCTCTACTCAAAGGGGCTAGCCTGATGAACCGTCCCTCTCCTGGAGAGCCCTGCTTTCTGGGGTTCCCCATGGCTGGAGACCTAGCCCAGCACCAGCATGGCCTCATCCTCAGTGACAGCAGCAGAGTCTCCCTCCTCTTCGGAGCCCGTGATGGGAAAATGCCCAGGGGGCCGGTGTTGGAAGAGGGCTGCTCGGTTCTGCTGCTCACCCTTCTTCACCCAGTGCCCATAGAGCCGAAAGGCACAGCTGTCGATGAGGCGCCGTACCGGCCGCAGTGCATAAGGGTCCCTCAACAGAGCACTCTTGGTCAGGGGCCGAACACGGTGGGTGCTTAAGGCCACTCTTCCAGCAGCTAGCACTGTCCACACTGCCACCTGGGAAAGGGGCAGTGTGAACTCCAGTGGAGTGTCCACCGAAGAAGCACCACCAAATGCAGGGGAAATGGCCCAGGCCCTGACACTCTTAGGCTTACCCGGAATTTCTGGCGGGGCGTGAGGTTCCAGGATTGGCTGCCTTCACAACGCTCAAAGAAAGGGTGCTGTAAGGCCTGCTCAGCCGTCAAGCGTTCCTCAGGATCCACCTGCAGCAGCCTTGAGATCTAGGGAAAATCCCAGACAATGAAGGGCAGGTCTTGGGCCTCCCCTGCTTGCCCTGTCATGGGCCCAGCTCACCAGGTCTTTGACGGTGTTTGAACGGTCATCCCATTCAGGTGAACTGAACTGGTACTGGCCCTCCATGATCATACGCAGCATCAAGATCTGGCGCCGGTGCCAGAAGGGTGGTGAGCCAGCTAGGAGTGTGAACAAGATCACCCCGCAGGCCCAGCTGGGAAGAGAGCAGAGTCAGGCAGGCCTGGGAGGTATGTAGTGGGGCGGGGGAGCAGGTGTGGTGAGGAACCACACCCATGGGGGGTGGGGGAGCAGAAACTCACAGGTCAACCTCTTTGCCGTAGCCTGGGTGGGTTTCATCCATGGAGCATCTAAGGATCTCTGGTGCTAGATACCCTGGGGTCCCACACAACTCTGGGGAGAGAGAGCTGAGGTTGAGGGGTTGCCACCAGCCCCTTCCTGGGCCCTTCTCAGGTCTGCCCCTGTTCTGTCCTAGCCTGCCCCCTACAGGTCTCTCAGTCCTAGGCCCTATCACTCCTGAATAACTCCCACACCTGGTGGCCTTCCCAGGAAAGCCTGTTTTGGGGGGTTAGACTTCAAGGTCCCACCCAACTGTGTCATTTGCCTCCTCCAACCCTCCGGCCAAGTCACCCTACAATGGCCTTCCCCAATCCTCGCAGAATGTATTTGCTATGTTTTTACATACATAATACAAGAAAAACAAAAGTAATCTTTTCTACATTTCTTTTTGCCCAAGCCTATTCCTTGTCCTATAATCTTCACTTAACCTAGGGGGAACAGTGGGAATCTGGGAATTCCTAAAGCACATATGGGTAGTCCCTTGTTAAAACCCTTCCCTGGCTCCCTATCACGACATCTGTATTGAGTCCAGACTCCTAGAGCACAGAGCCCCGCCCCCACTGACTCATCCAAACCCCTATTTTTAGTTTCTCCTACCACGTCTAGGTACCAATTCCACCAGTCTAGCAATTCCCAAACTGTGCTCTGTGGCACACTTCCAGATCTTAATGGGCCTGAGTAGGAAGCAGTCTCCTGGGAAATTCATTACTACACCATGTATTCACTGAACACCTACCATGTACCAAGAACCACACTCGGCACAATGATGAGTTAGAGCTGTGGGCCTACTGGGGTCATTGCCAGAAAACAAATGAGAATAACAACAGAGCAAGACAAGTGTCAAGAAAAGAGAAAGAGGAACAAGAACAACAACAACAAAAAGGGACCCTACCTGACCTGGAGGTTTATGTGAAACCTGAATTACTCAAGCTTAGGGAGAGGATGGAGCAGGCAGGGACAGAGAGTATTCCAGAAAGGGGAAAATATATGGGAAAGCCCAAAGGGAACACATAACACCCATAGGTTTGTCTAAAGCCATAGGTTCAGATAGATTACCCAAGTTCAATCCTTGACTTTGGGCAAATCACTTCAATCTCTTTAAGCCTATAAAATGGCTGGTATGATGAGCTAGAAAAAATAAACCAGGGAAAGACTCACTGTGGTGCCTGATTCACAGTAAGCACCCAGTACATGTTAGCTATTCAGAAGCCTGGGGAAAAGCCAGTGAGGGAGGGGTCATAGCTTTTAAAAGATTCTGAGGAGCCCACAGGTTAACTTTGTTTTAAGTCCCCATTTGCTTCAGAAATACTCCTGTCACAACAAATATATTAGCACTGGAAGAGTGCCTCACCACCTCTAGCTCTTCCTGGCACCCTGAGAGGCATATTAGGCTTCTCCCCTTTAGGCCCTGAATATACTGCTTGAGCCTGGTGTCCCCTTTTTCTTCCTGGGACAAGTGCAGGCATCCTTCAGGGACTGGCTCTGGTGCCCCTTCCTCTGTGAGCTGTCCAAGGCCAAACAGTCCTCTTGGACTCCCCTGCCCTGGCCCTCAGCCACTCTGTGCCGTTGTTCCCTGTCTGTCTCCACCCTCCCCAGGTCAGAATACCGATGTTTGAGTTTACACAGGCTTTGCACCCAGAGGGTAATCTGGTAAGTGCTCACTGGCTTCTGCCTCCCACTAGTACTTGGGACTCAGAACTCAGACCCAGCCAACGTCAACCTGGGTCCCCTTCCCTCCCACACCTCTCAGGGCACCAGGTCCCCTCACCTCGTAGCCTCTCGCCAGGTTCCAAGTGGCAGGAGAACCCAAAATCTGAAAGTCGGATCTGCATATTGTCGTCGAGAAGAATATTCTCGGGCTTCAGGTCTCGGTGCACAATGTTGTTGGCGTGGAGAAAACTCACTGCTTCCAGCAGAGACCTCATGATGGACCTGTGGGAGGTGCAGACTCCACCTCTGGTTCTCCCTGCGCTGCCCCACTCCCTACTCACCTTGGGGTCTGCCGTTACCTGGTTTCCTTTTCTGAGAGGGCCACTTTCTCTGTGAGATAGTCAAAGAGCTCTCCCTTCCGCATCCTAAGGCACAGAAGGGGCATGGGAGGTGGGTGTACCCCACCATAGGGGTTGAGAGTAAGCCAGTGCCCAGAGAAAGTACCCTGGAAGAGACCGCTAGAGGGAGAGCCCTCAGCAGGTAAACCAAAGGGTTTCAAGATAGAGAATTTCAAGAGAGAAGCAGACACCCAGGGTAATTTGGCCCAGAGGCTTGACGGTTGACATATCTGTATTGTGCCATTACAGGGCTACTTTCGCAACAGTAAATGCCTTCTTGTGACCATAATTTACAGGAGGTCCTTGTTATCTATAAAGAACTGTACATGATAGTAGATCTTCAAGTGAATCTATTTATAACATGGACCAAAATTTTACAATTACTAGTGGGAAAAAAGTTCACGAGAACTTTAGTTTGAAATTTTGCTTACTTTGATCTTATGTCTTGAAAAATCGAGGTTATAGTTGCAACTCTAGATGAATTCTGAAATAACACATCAGGTGGTGTTCTGGGGAGTATTGCCATTCTACAAAGTTACATGGTGTAACGGATGCTCCCCACATCCCTCTGACTTGAGGGTCATTTCTGTAAATATATGGGTGACTTTGTGAATTTTTTCCAAGGGTCCTGCCTAAATCTCTGGTATTCATATCATTCCTGGGAAGAGCCTTTGCAACTGGTTTGCGCTATACTGTATAACACCTAGCATTCAGATTCAGACTGATCAGATGCAGGACTCATGAGAAAGGAGACAAGAGGACAGTGGGGTGGGGTCTACTTTATGAGTGGTGAGCTCATTGACGAACACTTTCCTATTAAAACAACTTTTTCTTCCTGACTAACCTCCTAGCTGTGGGGGACTGTCACTGTTCTCTTGAAAAAATATGCTTTAGTCATGGCATCCAAGGAGAGGGGATGGAGCCCCAGACTGGCAGGCAGGCTGCAAGAAGGGAGAAGGTGCTAGCTGGAGCAGAGGCAGGTGTGGGCAGGCTGGGGCCAAGCCTCGGGCTGGGAAGGCGACTCTCAGCTCAGAGCAGGGAAATACTCACAGGTCAAACACCAGGAACATGAAGCTAGAAGACTCGTAGGAATCGATGAGAGTGACTGGGGAGAGAGGCAGAAAGGCAGAGAGAGATGGAAAGGAGCGGATCCATATTAAAGGGGCTCTTCCACCCTGAAGCAGCAGTGGTCTGTGGCTGGGAAGGAAGGAGAACCAAAGGAGGCAAAAGGGCCCCAAAGGCTGCCACTCTGAGGTGGAGCTGATCTGGGAGGGGAGCAGAGGTGTGGGGTGGTGAGGGGCAAAGACGCCATGGGCAGGGGCAGCAGGCAGTGGGGCAGGGAATGCAGCCTCACTGATGTGGGGGTGGCCGGCGACCTGGCGCAGGATGTGCGTCTCTCGCCGCGTGGCTTCCCGCACCTCCTCCAGCTGCTCAGGACTCAGCCGCTCAGCTGTCACCTCCATGATCTTCACCGCAAACTCATTGCCGGTAGCTCGATGAACACAGCGGCGGACCACAGAGCTTACACCTCTGCCAGAATCAGGCAATGGCACAAGTCAGGATCTCCTGAACCTCGTTTCCATGCAGAGCTGAGCCTCAGGACCTGCATGCCTACTGTGCTGTGCTCCCAAGACCCACCTGGATAAAAGGACCACCAACCAGTTCACCCTGGCCTATCAGAGCTTCACAGCTGCCTCAGGAACTTGGGTACCCAGCAAGATGCAACACAAAGTTCATAAGGAAAGTAGGAGGAAGACCTGGGTTCTAATCCCAGCTCTGCCACTCCTTCCATGGATCAATCTGGACAAGTTCTTCCTGCGAATGAGCCCCAAAACCTAGCCCTTCCAGTACTCCAAGAAGGGGATGGGATGAAATGATCTAAGCTTACCTCCAAATTTCACTTACACTACCCTGATCGCTGCACTCAAAGTCCAGAGTTACCCTCCAACACCTCATATGTAGGAGGCTCCAAATAATTATCAAACTATTGACTGGAAGACCAAAGTTGAAAATCAGGGAACCTTGGTTTAAGCCCCAACTTTGCCATTAATGACCTGCAAGTGAGCACTGACATAGGTGTTGGGCTTCAGCTTCATTAGCTCTGAAATGTGGTCCACAACATCTTGAGGGGCTGCTGAAAGGAATTATTCAGGTAGAAAGAGAGGAAAGGCCATTAAGCATGGTAAAGAGAAAGAGGGATTCCCTCACTCTGCATGTCACCAACTCCATATGACCCCACAAATATCTCAGGCTAACTGTAAAATCCCTCCTGGATCTGGCCTCAAACCACATTTCTAAGGCTGTTCCCTGGCTGCGCTTCACAGAGACTTGCTGCTGTGCTCTTGTGGGCTCCCTTGCCGTAATGCCACTCCTTCTGCCTGGAATGCCGGTCATCAACATCTCAGTTAAATCAGGGGGTACAAACTTGACCTTTAAGCCAAACATGGCCTACAGGTGTGTTTTGTTTTGGCCAGCACAATGTTCTTTCCAAATCTCAATTCACCTATCAGGCAGGATGGGAACTCTCCAGCTGCCACAGTACCCAGCACCTCCTACTGTTTTACTCTCAGCCACTTCACAGTTTTAATTTCTTGCCCAACCACTAAGGGCATTTGAGTTTTAAGACCCTGGTCTAATTATTACTCATCTTTTACTGAATCAATCTGAGAATCTGATGAAAGTTAAAGACCTCTACCACAGACATACAACATTTTCACAATTTCAAGGGGTTCAAAGCCAGCCCGCTAAGAATCCCTGCTTTAAGGTCCAAACTAAGTGCTACCTCCCCCAACAATTCTTTGTTTAGCAATAAGGGAACACTACCTTCTCTGACCTCCCATGGCATTTTTGTTTTTCAGGGGGAATCGGGATAGTTTTATTCAGGACAGTGACGTACAAGACTCCACACTTCAGGACATAGGCAAGATAAAAATCGACTCCTTTCAAGGCTTGGTGGTGGGGGTGAAAGCTGGCAAACTTCTCCTGCAGTTTCTTCCACATGCCTTTATTTATTTCCTTAAACTCTTCCAAGTTGTCAACAGGATGAGCTTGTACTTATCAACAGACCACTGAAGCTCGTGTCTCTGAAGTGAGGGTACAGGGTTTGTAATAATTTGAATGGAGTTGTGCTATGCTCTCATACCTCTGATCAGAGGCCTCTGGCTCTGCCATCTGGCATTCTCTCCCTCCCAAAAGGCCTGAACTACCCATAGATGTAGGTAAGCGCCCAAGTCCGGCTCTATTTGGTCTCATCCATGAGGTCTCATCCTCACAGAGCTTAAGAAAGGAAGTGTTATTTGGTTTCTTAATTTTTTTATTAACAAATTTTTAAAAAAATAAAAATTAAAGAAAAAAAAAGGAAGTGAGAGAACTGGGGGAAGATGGCAAGGTAGGAAGATTAAGGAATCAGCCCCTCTACCAAAACAATTATTGAACTGTTAGGAACTGCCTCAATCAATTATTTTGGAACTCTGGATTCTACTGGAACACTGTGCAACATCCAGGGAAGAGCTGGACAGAGAGGCTGGCAAGTTGTGGCAAATACTGGTGAATTTTAACCTCCATGCAATAGCAGCAGAGGGAACTACAGCTCAGGCTCTCGAGCAGCTTGCTGGTGCCACGTTGGGCTTTTGACGATTTAGTTGTCCAAACTCCTGGGGATGGTAGGGGGAGGGGGATGGTCAAATCACTGGTCACTGCTTTTGATTAGCTACTTCAGATAGCTGGGGGTGTCTGGTTCTGCAAGTGACCATTTTTCCAACATCCTCCCAACCCCCAAAAGCAAAAGCAGCAGAGAAGTCTTAAAGAGGTAATAGCAAAAAAAAAAAAAAAAAAAAAAAAAGAGGTAGTACCTTGTTTTTTCCTTCTCTCTGCACTTTCTATTCCCCATTTGGGAGCAAAGAAGTTTTCAAAGTTCACAAACTCATGGTTCCAGCCCTTAACAACAACAAAACTAGCAATAACAACAAAACTAGAAAAGTGAAAGAAGTAGTACAGAGCTATAACAACATAATACTCAAAATATTCAGTTCCCAATAAAAAATTACAAAACAAAGAAACAGAAAAGCATGGACTATTCACGGGCACAAACAGAATTTGTCAGAAATCATCCTAGAAGAAGCTCATATGGTCAAAGACTTTAAATCAACTGCCTTAAATATATTCAATGATCTAAAGGAACCCAAATACAACAAATTAAAGGAAATTAGGAATATGTCTGAATAAAACAAAGGCATAGAAATTATAAAAAGGAACCAAACAGAAATTCTGGTTACAAAATACAGTAACTGAAATGAAAAACTCACTAGACAGATTCAACAGTAATGTGAACAGGCAGAAGAAGGGAAGAGAAAACTTGAAGACAAGACAATTGAAGTTATCCAATATGAGGAGCAGAATGAAAAAATAATGAAGAAAAATGGACAGAGCCTGACGGACCTGTGGGACACTATCAAAGGTACCAAAATGCATCACTGGAGTCCTGGAAGGATGAGAGGGAGAGAAAGGGGCAGAAAAACTAACTGAAGAAATAATGGCCCCAAATTTTCAAAATGTGACGAAAAACATGAATATAACACATCCAGGAAACTCAATGAACCCAGACACAAAGTGATCTTCACCAAGATACATTATAGCAAAATCCAAAATCCAAAGATGGTTACAGGATATTGAAAGCAGCAAAAGAGAAGCAACTTGTCACACACAAGGAATCTCCTAGAAAATTAACAATGGATTTCTCATTAGAAATCACAAGAGTCAGGAGACAGTAGGATGGCATTTCTTAAGGCCATTAAGAAAAAACTATCAACCAAGAATTCTATATCTGGCAATATTATCTTTCAAAAATGAAGGCGAAATTAAGACATTTACAAATAAACAAAAGCTGACAGAGATCATTAACAGAAGACAAGTCCTATAAGAAATACCAAAGGGAGTCTGACACACTGAAATAAACAGATACTAGACAGTAACATAAGACCATAAGAAATAAAGAACACTATTAAAAGTAACTACAGAATGGAATGATTTCTAAATGTTGTGTTAGTTAATTTCTTTTTAATTAATAAAAAAAAAAGGATAGGCACACCATTCAAAAAAAAAAAAAGTAACTACATAGGTAAATTAAAAATCCTGTATTATAGTACTTTTGGTTTGTAACTGCTTTCCCCTCCTTATCTAACTTAACAAATGTGTAAACAAAAATAATAACAATATTATTTTTCAAATAATATTGAAAATCTATGTTACTTGGGCATACAAATGTAAAAAGATATATAGAAAGGGAAGAGGAAGGGATGGAAAAATATAGACGTAGGGGGCTTGTATATGATGGTGTGCTGGTTTGAAACTGTTGTGTACTCCAGAAAGAAACATGTTCTTTAATCCTCATTAAATATTGCTGGGTGGGAGCTTTTTAATTGTTTCCAAGGAGATGTGACTAACCCAATTGTGGTTGGTACCTTTTGATTAGGTGATTTCCAAGGAGATGTGTCTCCACCCATTCAAGATGGGGTTGCTTACTGGAGTCCATTAAGACGGCATTATTTTGGAAAAAACTTGAGAGCCCACACAGCCAGAGACTTTCAGAGATGAAGAAGGAAAACGTCCCCAGGAAAGGCTTATAAAACAACAAGCCAGGAGACAAAGCTAGCAAACATCACTACATGCCTTTCCAGCTAGCAGAGGTGTTTTGGACAGGATCACCCTTCTTTAGTGAAGGTAACCTCTTGCTAGAGCCTTTATTTGGACATTTTCATGGCCTTAGAACTGTAAAGTTGCAACTTAATAAACTCCCCTTTTTAAAAGCTCCTCCATTTCTGGTATATTGTATTCCAGCAGCTTAACAAACTGAAACAGATTGAAACTAAGTTGGTATTAGTGAAACTAGGTTGTTACTTAAACAAGATGGTAATTGTAATGTTAAATAAAAGCACTAAGAAAATGACTAAAAATACATAGAAAGAGAAAGAAGAATGAAATCAAAATGGTACACTAAAATTTTTTTTAAAAGGGTAGTAACTGAGGAACAAATAACATAAAAGGCAAACAGAAAACAAATAGCTAAATGGCAGAAATCCTTTCTTTTTAATTTTACCATAAATGTCAAAGGATTACGCTCCCCCATTAAAAGGTAGAGATTGGTAAATTGGGTGAAAAAGCATGAAACATCTACATGTCACCTTAAGGACAAAGACATAAAGAGGTTGAAAGTAAAAGGGTGGGAAAAGATATTCCATGCAAACAGTAATCAAACAGAGCTGGCATGGCTAGATCACTGACAGAGAAAATAAGCTTTAAGTCCAAAAAGATTACAAGAGACAAAAAAGGATTATTATATATTGATAAAACGTTTAATTCAGCAAGAAAATACACTGAATTTTCAGTGTTAAAGGATTATAAACATATATACACCTCACAAAAGAGGCCAAAAAATATATGAAGGAAAAACTGACAGAATTGAAGGGAGCAATAGATTGTTCTCCAACAACAGTTGGAAATTTCAATACACCACTCTCAATAAATGATTGAAGAAATTGTCAAAAGAAATCACAGAAGGCCCCTTCTGGTTGAGAGAAGCCAGGGTCCCTATTTGGGTCATATCTAAGAATCCACTGCCTAAAACAAGGTCCTGAAGATTTTCCTCTAAAAATTTCATAGTTGAACTTCTGGAGAAGATGGCGGCTTAGTAAGACGCGCGGGTCTTAGTTCCTTCTCCAGAACAGCTACTAGGGGAGTAGAAACGATACAGAACAACTCCCGGAGCCAAGACAGAGATCAAGAAGACAGCGTACCCCATTCTGGAACGGCTGACTGGCTGGGAGAACCTGCTCCGGTGAGATCGCCAAGGGGTGTGGGCTTCCCCGGGCTAGGGCAGCAGGTGGCCAGAGTCCCTCCCTCCCTCCTTCCTGGGCCGGCTGGGAGAATTGGACAGGCGGTCCCCTCAAGCCGTGGCGGCTGGCGCCCCCCCCCATGCACGCCCCCCGGACCAGCTGGGAGAACTGAATCGGAGACCCCAGGCCGCGGAGAACGGTGACCGGGGTCCCTTCCAAACACGTGGCTTCCCGGTCTGGCTGGGAACGGTGCACTCCCCCGGGCCGCGGCGGCTGGCGCCCTCCCGCCACGCTTGGCGCCCCGGGCCGGCTAGGAGATTTGGACGGGCGCGCTCCCGGGCTGCGGCGGCTGGCCACCCTCCCTGCATTCGGATCCCCAGGCAGGCTGGCACTCTTCCAAGCCGCTTCGGCTGGCAAATCTCCCCCACGGCGAGAGTTTTCCAAAGTTAAAGGACCCACAGCACCTGTTACTGGTGGGACCCGCAGACAAACGACTGCCACGAGCGCCACCTACTGGGCAGGATAAGAAAAACAGAACCCAGAGATTTCACAGAAAAATCTTCCAACCTGTTGGGTCCAACACCCAGGGAAATCTGACTAAATGCCTAGACGCCAGCAGAAGATAATGGATCACGCTCAGAAAACTGAAAATATGGCCCAGTCAAAGGAACAAACCAATAGTTCAAATGAGACACAGGAGCTGAGACAACTAATGCTGAATATACGAACAGAAATGGAAAACCTCTTCAAAAACGAAATCGATAAATTGAGGGAGGACTTGAAGAAGACATGGGCTGAACAAAAAGAAGAAATAGAAAAACTGAAAAAACAAATCACAGAGCTTATGGAAGTGAAGGATAAAGTAGAAAAGATGGAAAAAACAATGTATACCTACAATGATAGATTTAAAGAGACAGAAGATAGAATTAGTGATTTGGAGGATGGAACATCTGAATTCCAAAAAGAAACAGAAACTATAGGGAAAAGAATGGAAAAATTTGAACAGGGGATCAGGGAACTGAAGGACAATATGAAGTGCACAAATATACGTGTTCTGGGTGTCCCAGAAGGAGAAGAGAAGGGAAAAGGAGGAGAAAAACTAATGGAAGAAATTATCACTGAAAATTTCCCAACTCTTATGAATGAAAGACCTAAAATTACAGATCCAAGAAGTGCAGCGCACCCCAAAGAGAACAGACCCAAATAGGCGTTCTCCAACACACTTACTAGTTAGAATGTCAGAGGTCAAAGAGAAAGAGAGGATCTTGAAAGCAGCAAGAGAAAAGCAATCCATCACATACAAGGGAAACCCAATAAGACCATGTGTAGATTTCTCAGCAGAAACCATGGAAGCTAGAAGACAGTGGGATGATATATTTAAATTACTAAAAGAGAAAAACTGTCAACCAAGACTTCTATATCCAGCAAAATTGTCCTTCAAAAATGTGGGAGAAATTAAAACATTTTCAGACAAAAAGTCACTGAGAGAATTTGTGACCAAGAGACAAGCTCTGCAAGAAATACTAAAGGGAGCACTAGAGTCAGATACGAAAAGACAGAAGAGAGAGGTATGGAGAAGAGTGTAGAAAGAAGGAAAGTCATATATGATGTACATAATACAAAAGGCAAAATGGTAGAGGAAAATATTATCCAAACAGTAATAACTCTAAATGTTAATGGACTGAATTCCCCAATCAAAGACATAGACTGGCAGAATGAATTAAAAAACAGGATCCTTCTATATGCTGTCTACAGGAAACACATCTTAGACCCAAAGATAAACATAGGTTGAAAGTGAAAGGTTGGGAAAAGATATTTCATGCAAATAACAACCAGAAAAGAGCAGGAGTAGCTATACTAATATCCAACAAATTAGACTTCAAATGTAAAACAGTTAAAAGAGACAAAGAAGGACACTATCTACTAATAAAAGGAACAATTAAACAAGAAGACATAACAATCATAAATATTTACGCACCGAACCGGAATGCCCCTAAATACGTGAGGAATACACTGCAAACACTGAAAAGGGAAATAGACACATATACCATAATAGTTGGAGACTTCAATTCACCACTCTCATCAATGGACAGAACATCTAGACAGAGGATCAATAAAGAAATAGAGAATCTGAATATTACTATAAATGAGCTAGACTTAACAGACATTTATAGGACATTACATCCCACACCAGCAGGATACACCTTTTTCTCAAGTGCTCATGGATCATTCTCAAAGACAGACCATATGCTGGGTCACAAAGCAAGTCTTAACAAATTTTAAAAGACTGAAATCATACAGAACACTTTCTCGGATCATAAAGGAATGAAGTTGGAAATCAATAATAGGCGGAGTGCCAGAAAATTCACAAATACGTGGAAGCTCAACAACACACTCTTAAACAACGAGTGGGTCAAAGAAGAAATTGCAAGAGAAATTAGTAAATACCTCGAGGTGAATGAAAACGAAAACAAAACATATCAAAATTTATGGGACGCAGCAAAGGCAGAGCTAAGAGGGAAATTTATTGCCCTAAATGCCTATATCAGAAAAGAAGAAAAGGCAAAAATGCAGGTTTAACTGTCCACTTGGAAGAACTGGAGAAAGAACAGCAAACTAACCCCAAAGCAAGCAAAAGGAAAGAAATAACAAAGAGTAGAGCAGAAATAAATGAAATTGAAAACATGAAAACAATAGAGAAAATCAATAAGGCCAGAAGTTGGTTCTATGAGAAAATCAATAAGATCGATGGGCCCTTAGCAAGACTGACAAAAAGAAGAATAGAGAGGATGCAAATAAATAAGATCAGAATTGGAAGAGGAAACATAACTACTGACCTCACAGAAATAAAGGAGGTAATAACAGGATACTATGAACAACTTTATGCTAATAAATACAACAATTTAGATGAAATGGACGGGTTCCTGGAAAGACATGAACAACCAACTTTGACTCAAGAAGAAATAGATGACCTCAACAAACCAATCACAAGTAAAGAAATTGAATCAGTCATTCAAAAGCTTCCTAAAAAGAAAAGTCCAGGACCAGACGGCTTCACATGTGAATTCTATCAAACATTCCAGAAAGAATTAGTACCAACTCTCCTCAAACTCTTCAAAAAAATCGAAGTGGAGGAAAAACTACCTAATTCATTCTATGAAGCCAACATCACCCTCATGCCAAAACCAGGCAAAGATATTACAAAAAAGAAAACTACAGACCAATCTCTCTAATGAATATAGATGCAAAAATCCTCAATAAAATTCTAGCAAATCGTATCCAACAACACATTAAAAGAATTATACATCGTGACCAAGTAGGATTCATCCCAGGTATGCAAGGATGGTTCAACATAAGAAAATCAATTAATGTAATACACCATATCAACAAATCAAAGCAGAAAAATCACATGATCATCTCAGTTGATGCAGAGAAGGCATTTGACAAGATTCAACATCCTTTCCTGTTGAAAACACTTCAAAAGATAGGAATACAAGCGAACTTCCTCAAAATGATAGAGGGAATATATGAAAAACCCACAGCTAATATCATCCTCAATGGGGAAAAATTGAAAACTTTCCCCCTAAGATCAGGAACAAGACAAGGATGTCCATTATCACCACTATTATTCAACATCGTGTTGGAGGTTCTAGCCAGAGCAATTAGACAAGAAAAAGAAATACAAGGCATCAAAATCAGAAAGGAAGAAGTAAAACTATCACTGTTTGCAGACGATATGATACTATACGTCAAAAACCCGGAAAAATCCACAACAAAACTACTAGAGCTAATAAATGAGTACAGCAAAGTAGCAGGTTACAAGATCAACATTCAAAACTCTGTAGCATTTCTATACACTAGTAATGAACAAGTTGAGGGGGAAATCAAGAAACGAATCCCATTTACAATTGCAACTAAAAGAATAAAATACCTAGGAATAAATTTAACTAAAGAGACAAAAAACCTATATAAAGAAAACTACAAAAAACTGTTAAAAGAAATCACAGAAGACCTAAATAGATGGAAGGGCATACCGTGTTCATGGATTGGAAGACTAAATATAGTTAAGATGTCAATCCTACCTAAACTGATCTACAGATTCAATGCAATACCAATCAAAATCCCAACAACTTATTTTTCAGAATTAGAAAAACCAATAAGCAAATTTATCTGGAAGGGCAGGGTGCCCCGAATTGCTAAAAACATCTTGAGGAAAAAAAACGAAGCTGGAGGTCTTGCGCTGCCTGACTTTAAGGCATATTATGAAGCCACAGTGGTCAAAACAGCATGGTATTGACATAAAGATAGATATATCAACCAATGGAATCGAATAGAGTGCTCAGATATAGACCCTCTCATCTATGGACATTTGATCTTTGATAAGGCAGTCAAGCCAACTCACCTGGGACAGAACAGTCTCTTCAATAAATGGTGCCTAGAGAACTGGATATCCATATGCAAAAGAATGAAAGAAGACCCGTATCTCACACCCTATACAAAAGTTAACTCAAAATGGATCAAAGATCTAAACATTAGGTCTAAGACCATAAAACAGTTAGAGGAAAATGTAGGGAGACATCTTATGAAACTTACAATTGGAGGCAGTTTTATGGACCTTAAACCTAAAGCAAGAGCACTGAAGAAGGAAATAAATAAATGGGAGCTCCTCAAAATTAAACACTTTTGTGCATCAAAGAACTTCATCAAGAAAGTAGAAAGACAGCCTACACAATGGGAGACAATATTTGGAAATGACATATCAGATAAAGGTCTAGTATCCAGAATTCATAAAGAGATTGTCCAACTCAACAACAAAAAGACAGCCAACCCAATTACAAAATGGGAAAAAGACTTGAACAGACACCTCTCAGAAGAGGAAATACAAATGGCCAAAAGGCACATGAAGAGATGCTCAATGTCCCTGGCCATTAGAGAAATGCAAATCAAAACCACAATGAGATATCATCTCACACCCACCAGAATGGCCATTATCAACAAAACAGAAATGACAAGTGCTGGAGAGAATGCGGAGAAAGAGGCACACTTATCCACTGTTGGTGGGAATGTCAAATGGTGCAACCACTGTGGAAGGCAGTTTGGCGGTTCCTCAAAAACTGAATATAGAATTGCCATACGACCCAGCAATACCATTGCTAGGTATCTACTCAAAGGACTTAAGGGCAAAGACACAAACGGACATTTGCACACCAATGTTTATAGCAGCATTATTTACAATTGCAAAGAGATGGAAACAGCCAAAATGTCCATCAACAGAAGAATGGCTAAACAAACTGTGGTATATACATACGATGGAATATTATGCAGCTTTAAGACAGGATAAACTTATGAAGAATGTAATAACATGGATGGACCTAGAGAACATTATGCTGAGTGAGTCTGGCCAAAAACTAAAGGACAAATACTGTATGGTCCCACTGATGTGAACGGACATTTGAGAATAAACTTGGAATATGTCATTGGTAACAGAGTCCAGCAGGAGTTAGAAACAGGGTAAGATAATGGGTAATTGGAGCTGAAGGGATACAGACTGTGCACAGGACTAGATACAAAAACTCAAAAATGGACAGCACAATAATACCTAATTGTAAAGTAATCATGTTAGAACACTGAATGAAGCTGCATCTGAGCTATAGGTTTTTGTTTTGTTTTGTTTTGTTTTGTTTTGATTTTACTATTATTACTTTTATTTTTTTCTCTATATTAACATTCTATATCTTTTTCGGTTATGTTGCTAGTTCTTCTAAACCAATGCAAATGTACTAAGAAATGATGATCATGCATCTATGTGATGATGTTAAGAATTAATGATTGCATGTGTAGAATGGTATGATCTCTAAATGTTGGGTTAATTTCTTTTTTTCCGTTAATTAAAAAAAAAAAAAAAAAGAGAAGGGATAATTGGAGATGAAGGGATACAGACTGTACAACGGGACTGGATATAAAAACTCAGAAATGGACAGCACAATACTACCCAATTGTAATGCAATTATGTTAAAACACTGAATGAAGCTGCATGTGAGGTATAGGTTTTTTGTTTTTGTTTTTTTTGTTTTTTTTTCTTTCTATTATTGTTTTAATTCTTATTCTGTTGTCTTTTTATTTCTTTTTCTAAATCGATGCAAATGTACTAAGAAATGATGAATATGCAACTATGTGATGTTATCAAGAATTACTGATTGTACATGTAGATTGGAATGATTTCTAATTGTTTTGTTAATTCTTTTTTTAATTAATAAAAAAAAAAAAACTTTTGAGATGCAGCAAAGGAACTGCTCAGAGGGAAATTTATAGCACTCAATGCCTACATTAAAGAACAAGAAAGATCACAAATTAAAGATGTATTTTCACACCTCAAGAACCTAGAAAAGAAGAGAAAAGTAAACCAAAAGTAAATGGAAGGAAATAGTAAAGACTAGAGCAGAGATAAAAGAAAGAGAATAGACAATAGAGAGAATGAACAAAACCAAAAGCTGGTTTCCTTAAAAGATAAATAAAATTAACAGAACTTTAGCCAGACTGACAAAGAAAAAGACAGAGGACACAAAATTAGGAATGTATGCCAACAAATTAAAAAACCTAGATGAAATAGACAAATCCCTAGAAACATATAAATTACTTATTTGGACACAAGAAGAAATTGGGAAGGAAGGTGTTCCTAGATGGTTTGATCCTATATACAGAAAATCCAAAAAAATCCCCAAGAAAGCTACGAGAACTAATAAATGAATTTGGTAAAGCTGCAGTATACATCAGTAATGAACAATCTGAAAAGAAAATCAAGAAAACAATTCCATTTACAAAAACATCTACAAAATATAACACCTAGGAATAAATTTAGTCAAGGAGATAAAGACTTGCACACTAAGAACTATAAAACATTGCTGAAGGAAAATAAAGAAGATCTAAATAAATGGAAAGACACTGGTGTTCATGGACTGGAAGACTTAATATTGTTAAGATGCTAATACTGTCTAAAGCAATCTACAAATTCAGTGAAATCCCCATCAAAATTCCAGCAGCCTCTTTCTGCAGAAAGGAAAAAGTTGATCCTCAAATCACATGGAATTGCAAGGAGCCCCAAACAGCCTAACAATCTTGAAAAATAAGAACAAAATTTACTACAAAGCTACTAGTAATTAAAAACAGTGTGGTACTGACATGTGGATAGACAAAAAACTAATGGAAAAGACCTGAGAGTCCAGAGATAAACCCACAAAACAAAGACCTGTTGATTTCTGACAAGGGTGCCAAAGCAATTCAACTGGGGAAAAGTAGTCTCTTCAACAAAAGGAGCTGGGACAACTAGAAATTCACATGCCGAAGAATGAACACAGACCCTAATCTCTCACTATATACAAAAATTAATTCAAAATAGGTCAATGACCCATATATAAGAGCTAATACTGAAAAACTCCTACAAAATATATAAGGAAATATGTTCAGGAGTTTGTAGTAAGCAATGGAATTTTAGATTTTACACCAAAAGCAAAAGCAACAGAAGAAAAAAATAAAACAGACCATCAAAATTAAAAACTTTTGCATATCAAAGGACATTTTCAAGAAAGTAAAAAGATAACCTAAAGAATGGGAGAAAATATTATATAAAGATTATATAAAGAACCCCTACAGCTCAACAACAAATATAAATAATCCAACTTAAAAATGGGTCAAGAATTTGAAGACATTTCTCCAAAGAAGATATTCAAATGACAAATAAGCATATGAAGAGAAATCTAAATTAAAGCTAAAATGATTTTATTTTCCTTTTTCTTCTTTTCTTTCTTTGTGGAAGAAATGGAAATGTTCTTGTATGGATTGTGCTGGTGAATGCATAATTTTGTGATTATAATAGGAGCCAAAACTCTTAGGATGGATTGCAATGGTGTATGTATAAAACTGTTTAAAAAATAAACAGAAAGATACAAGTGCTAGAGAAGATGTGGAGAGAGATATACCTATTCACTGTAGTAAGGAAGTAGAATAGTAGAGCCCATCTGGATGGCATTGTGGTGATTCCATAGGAGGTTAAGTATAAGGTTGCTGTATGATCCTGCAACTCCATTATTAGGTATATACTAGGAAGAACTGAAAGCAGGGACAGGAATAAACACTTGCACACTGGTGTTTAAGGTGGCATTATTCATCATTGCCAATGAATGGAGGTGGCCTAACGGTACACTGACTGATGAACGGAAGGGCAAACTATGGTGTGTATGACAGAATACTGAACAGCTGAAGAAAAGAATGAACTTGTGATGCATGCAATTACAAGTATGAACTTTGAGGACATTATATCGAGTGAAATAAGCTAGAAAAGAAAAGGCAAATATTGTATGGTTTCACTAATGTAAACTAACAATAACAAGCAAACTCTGCAAGCTGAATTTTAGAGCACAGGTTATAAGGGGATAGAAAGTGGGCAGAGATTGGGCAATGATTAAGGAGTACAGGATGTTCAATAAGGCTCTTTGCAAAGGCTCCTAGATTGTAAGCTCTTACAGCAGTCACATTTATTCCTGAGTTTTAACTGTTATTTCTAAATTCTGAGACGCAATGCTTTTTGTGTATAATCTGGTATTTCCCTGGAACTTTACGTATTTGTGTGACTCCTGAGACTCAGATTTCTGCAGCTCTGAAAATCAGCATTACTCCATACAGCAACTGTCAAAGAAGCTAAAAGAAATCAGACTTCAATTAGAAACAAGAATGAAGCTGATCTGGTTGGGACTAAGGTAAATCAGAATACAGAGTAAAGGATGATATAGTCTATATTTTAAAACTTCAATTTCAGGGTGAGACAAAGGGGATGTTTATTTTATTCAAACTTTTAATTCTCTGTGGCACACTATCTAATTTAACCTGTCTGCTCAGTTTATTTAAACATGGAACCTAGAATAGGGAATTAAATCCTGTTTATTCTGTACAGGTTAAAGTAATACCCTCATACATTCTAGAGTATTTTGGGCAGACAATAAAAAGTATTTGCAAAGTCTCTTTGAAGGATTGGAGGGGGGGGGAGTAGAACTACTAAACTTCCCCACATGGGGGAATCCCTGAAATTCTCTCAAGCATTAGGGACTCCCAATTTAGTAAGCCAAGCCCTTGATCTTGACGCTTGCCTTTATGAAACTTATTTCTGCAATGGGGAAGCTAAGCCTAATTATAATTATGCCTGAGAGTCATCCCCAGAGAACATTTTTTTGTTGCTCAGATGTGGCCTCCTTCTCTAAGGCAACTCCAAAAATAAACTCAATACTGTCACCGCTATGAGGGACATGATTCCTAGGGATGAGCCTGGCCCTGGCATTATGGGATTGAGAATGACTTCTTGACCAAAAGGGGGAAAACAATGAAACAAAATTTCAGTAGCTAAGAGATTTCAAATAAGAATCAAGAAGTTATTCTGGAAGCTGTTCTTACACAAGCTTCAGCCAGATCTTGCAAATTACCACAATATGCCAAGCCCCAACCAACAGTATTCCTAAAAATCCTGAAGAATGCCCTGGGCTCTAAGACTTTATAAAAGTTTTACTTTGTAAGTTTATTTTTTTAGAAACTTAAGGGCTCCAGATTGTTCTTATCCCAAATAAGGCCTAAAACCCAGAGGTACCAGTCTCTCCAACAAAATAAACCACTTTCAGTCTTCTACTCCATAACATCAACCCCCTTTCCAGCAAGAAGAAGTTACAATGGTCATTGCCCAGATATCCCTGAAGATCAAGAGGATGATTAAATTAGAGGAAGTATAACTGAGAAATTAGGATTTAACAATGATTATAACTACTGACTCATCATATAGATATATCTTTTTAGTTTCTAGTGTATTAGAATGGAAGAAAATACCTAAAATTGTTGAACTGTAATCCAACAGCCTTGATCTTTGATAATGATTGCATAACTATATAGCTTTTATCATGCGCGCAACAGTGTGATCGTAAAAACCTTAAGATTGACACTTCCTTATCCAGTGTATGGGTAGATGAGTAATAAAGAAATGCATGAAAAATAATAACATAGGCCGGCAATGTGGGAAAAAAATACCCGTACATAAACTATGGACAATGGTTATAGTACTACTTTATTAATCTTTTATCAATTATAACAAGTATAACTACTGTTACAAAATAGTAGAATTACAAAAAAAAGTGTTATCATCAATTGTAACAAATTTTCCACACCAATAGTAGAATTATAAAAAAAAGTGTTATCAATTATAACCAATTTTCCACACCAATGCAAGTGTTGGTGGTGCGGTGGTATATGGGAATCCTGTATTTTATGCATGATTGTTCTGTAATAACTTCTCTAATAAAAAAAATTCTTTATTATAAAAACTACAATGAGATACCATATAGGAGCCAGGGTTAATGGAAAACCTGTGGAATTTGTTGGGAGCAACTGGCTTCAGAGTGGCATGTCGGCAGTAAACTGTGGAGACTGCTATCTGCTTAATTGGAGGACAGTCTAAGAGGGAGAGAATGTTTGTTTTTTCTTAAGCCCCAAGGTCTTGTTAGCTATCTCTTGTATGTAGAGAGTAATATACTGATAAGTAGGCACCCTGTTTTTTCATGAAATGCATGCCTGCTTTTAGTCACCTAAACCCTTTTTTTCTTCCTTCCCTTCCCCTTCCCCTTCCTTCCTTCCTTCCCTCCCTCCCTCCCTCCTTCCTTCCCTTCTTCTTTCTTTCTTTCTCTCTTTCTTTCTTTCTCATCATTCCTTAATATCGTTCGAGCTCCGTTTCATAGGAAGCACCAATACCACTTCACACCCACTTGTTTGCTTATTATTAAGAAAACTGGAAATAACAAGGTTAGTAAAGATGCTGAATAATAGGAACCTTGTACACTGTTGGTAGGAATGAAAAAATGGTACAGTCACTGTGGAAAACAGTTTGGCAGCTCCTCAGAAAGTTAAACACAGAATTACCATATGACCCAGCAATTCCACTCCTAGGTAGTATATTCCCAAAATAATTTAAAACAAGCACTTGGACCAATATTTGTACACCAATGTTCATTGCCACACTATTTACAATAGCTAAAAGTGGAATTAACCCAAGTGTCCACCCAACAGATGAACAGATAAACAAAATTTAGTATATTCATATAATGGAATATTATTTAGGTGTAAAAAGAAAAGTGCTGGTACATGGTATGACATGAGGTACTTCGAAAATATCAGGTTGAGTGACATAAGCCAGATACAAAAGGACAAATATAGTATGATTTCTCTTAAGTGAAATATTTAGAATAAGCAAATTCATAAAGATAGATAGCAGAATAGTGGTTACCAGGTATGGTGATTTGAAGCTTGTATGTACCCTACAAAAACATGTTCTT
The DNA here is from genome assembly GCF_023851605.1 of Tamandua tetradactyla. NCBI lineage: Eukaryota > Metazoa > Chordata > Mammalia > Pilosa > Myrmecophagidae > Tamandua > Tamandua tetradactyla. Next base: position 23,781,682 of record NC_135349.1, read on the forward strand.
AAATCTAATCCATTCCTGTGGGTGTAAACCCATTATAAGAATGACCTTTTGGTGAGGTTACTTCAAAACAATTTTAATCCTATTGCTGGAGATCTTTGTAAAAAAATGAAATTCAGACAGAGAGAGAGAAAGCCCCAGAAGCAAGAAGCTGAAATCAATGAAATTCGGAAGAGAAGGGACAGACCTGCAGATGCCACTATGGGCTTTGCCACTGACAGAGGAAACAAGGATTGACGGCAACCACAGTCTTTGGGGAGAAAGCATGGCCTTGATAATACCTTAATTTAGGCTTTTTCCCAGTCTCAACCTGGGAAACAAACTCCATTGTTTAAGCTGAACCATTTCATGGTATTTGCTTTGGACAACCTAGGAAACAAAAACACCAGGGGTGGGAGGAATGGGGAGCTATTGCTAAATGAGTATGAGTTTTGGTTTCAGATGATGAAAATACTGAAATTAGACAGTGGTGAAAGCTATACAGTATTTTTAATGTACTTAATGTCAAAGCATTGTCCATTAAAATGGTTAAAATGTTTTTTGTGTTAGTTATATTTTACCACATTTCAAAATAAATTGAAAAGATGATTCTGATAAAGACATTATCCATGATGCCCAATGGATGGAGAGATCTGAAGGGTACATTTATATGATGGAATACAGTGTGACTACAACAAGAAAGGATGTCGAGAGGAACCCAACAAACTGAATAAACCTTGGGGACAATGTGTTGTGCAAAATAAGTCAGAACAAAAGAACAAATATGCTAAGGTCTCTTTCATAAAATACTTTTAAGAAAATTGGAGCCTAGATTGTAAAGCTTTTATAGCAGCCACACTCAGTCTGAAGTTGTAAATTTATTTCTGGATGCTGAGACAATAAGCTATATGTTTATCAGCTGGTATTTCCCTGGGACACTGAGTAACTGTGACACCTGGGAACCAGAGATGGTATGCTGCAACCCTGAAGGTTAGCATAGCTATATATAATAACAGTTAAAGTAAATGAAGGGGAGATCAGGCCTCAATTAAGAGTTAAAAACAAAACCAATCTGGCTGGGTCTAAAGTAAACAAAATACAGAGTAAAACATGATAGTGTATGCACTCTAGACCTTCATCTACTGTATGGGACCAAAGGCAGAGAAGTTTACTATGTCTAGAACCCAGATTTTCCATAATATATAATCTAAATCAACCTGATTGGATAGCTCATTTGAACAACCCAGGCTGCTGGGGTCCAGAGCAGGAACGAGGCCTTGTAGTTCTGTGTAGCTTGGTATAATGGCAGGATACATATCAGACTGTAGTGGGCTGATAATTGGGAGGTGTTGTTGGAGTCCTTGAGGGTTCAAAGGGGGAAAAAAATATATATATATAGAACTGTTGAATTTTCTTATCCAGAAGTCCCACGTATCCTCTCAACCATTGGGGACTCCCAGGAAAATAGGCCAAGCCCTTGATTTTGTCACTTGCCCTTATGAAACCTGTTTCTGTGGATAGAAGCTAACACTGCCCATGGCAAGACCTAGGAGTTACTTCCAGGAAACCTATGTTGCTTAGATGTGGCCTCTCTCTCTCTCTAGGCACAACTCTGCAAGGAAAGTAATTGCCCTCCCCCTGCATGGGACATGACATTCAGGAGTGATGGTCTTCCTAGTGATGAGAGACATGGCTCCCAGGGATGAGTATGGTCCTGGCACCATGGGATTAACAACACCTTCTAGATCAAAATGGAGAAAAGAGATGTAATAAAATAAGGCATCAATGGCCAAGAGAGATGAAATGGAGTCGAGAGGCTATTCTGGAGGCTACTCTTATGCAAGCTTCAGTTAGATAGTGCTGATTGCCAGGGTTTGTTAAACTCCAACCAACATCGCTCTTGTTGACTTTTGAGAACACCCAGGGCTTGAACTGAGACTTTATAAAAGTTTCATGCACTAAGTTTGCTTTCCTAGAACCTATAATTCCTGGAGGGTTCCTAGGTCAGATAAATCCTGAAACCCAGAGGGACCAGCTTTGCCAAGATTATCAATTAATTACATCCCCCTATCCTTTAGTGCCAACACCCCTTCTCAACATGAAAATGTCAGAACAAAAAGCAATGCCCCCAAATTCCTATACATTAGGAGAAGGATCGATGGAGAAAGAGGAGGTGTAACAGAGAATAGGGTTTAGTAAACATGTATTATTGCTGAATCACTATATTAATATTCCTTCTAGCTTCTAGTGTTTAGGAGCAGCTGGAAGGAAAAATCTAAGTTGGAATAGTAGCCCATGACAAACTCTGGAATCTGTTCTGTAGCTATTTGTTGAGCTGTGCTTTGAAAATTATTGCTTTTTTCTTCCTTTGCTTTCTAAACATGTTACATTTTACAATTTAAAAATGTTAAAATAAATTAATTAAAAAGAAAAGAAAATCTGTTTCCCAAGTAATCAAACCTTTCTACTATGCATCATGACTATCTGCATGGGAAGGCCAGGGCTCAAATCCAGGTCTTTGGACCACAAGTTCAATTTTTTCTCCTGTTACATCCCAGTGCCTTTTTTCTACCCACCCTGAACTGTCAGATTCCCCAGGGTCCCCTCCTCAGCCCTGTTTTCATACTCTTCCTCGGTAATCCTGGCCACCCCTATGCCTTCAACCCAGATGTCACCCTGAAGTGCCAGGCCCACCTGTCTTAATAAGCCCTAGTGACTTCTTATATTCATCACGGCCCCTGAACACCTCATCTTCCCCTGACACCAGCTGCTCTTTACATAGTCCTGATCTCAATTAATGCACAGTCATACATACATACCCCCAAGTTCGACCTTTGATGTCATTCTTGGCTTCTCTCTCTCTTTTGAAATCCACCACATCCAATTAGTCCAATCCATTCTACATCTCTCCCTCCACTGCCCTGTCCCCTCTGCTTTGGTGCAGTTCCTTATTTCTCTCACCTGGACAACAATAGCCACTTACTGATCTCCCTGCTGCCATTTCTGTTTCTATAAACCATTCTCTATATTGCTTCTAGAATTACTTCCTAAAACTGGTACTCTAGGGAAGTTAAATTAACTTTTTCAAGAAAAAGATAAAGGATGATACTACAAGGGTAACCTTGGAATGAGATGATAAGAATCCTGCCTTCTGATCTGCCTCCTGTAAAAGCGGTCTTTCATCTTCCCTTGGCAGGGGAGATCTTCCCTAAGGTTCTTCACAGTTCTGATGCATTGTCCTTTATCTGGTCCTGAAACCCTACATCTCCTCAGGACCTGGACCTGGGCTCTGTGCTCTTTTCCCAACACTATCTCTTCTCTAGTGAGTTCCATCCAATTCCAGGGACTTTAAATAGACTACGCAAACAACTCCCTCTATACTTTCTCCAGCCTTGATTTCTCTCCAGAATTCCGGATTCCAATGCATTACTGACATCTCCACATGATATCTAAAAGGAATCTGACCAAATCTAATGGTCACACTCCAACTTCCTTTACTAGCCTCAGAAGCATGTGACACAGCAGACCATACCCACCTTCCAGAGGTTCCTTTTCCTTTTCCTTCTAACTCACAGACAGCATCTCCTCAGTCTCCCTTGCTAGCTCCTCCTTCTCTAACTGACTCCTAAGTGGTGATGTGCCCCCGGGATCTGGGCCTAGGCTTCTTCCCCTTCTATATCTATATGCTCTCTCTGTAGCTACTATCCCCCCCAAATTTATAGCTCTAGCCTGGATCCTCCCTTGAGCTCCAGACTCATATATAGATATATATATATGTAGATCCACTTGACTGCTCCACTTGGACATCTCAAATGTAATGTTTCTAACATGGAACTAATTGCAAATTAATTGCTCCTCTCAGCCCCAATCTGATCCTCCTTCTGTCATCATTTCAGTAAATGGTACCATCACCTACCTACTCAAGGTCTCAATTCAAAATCTAGAAGCCATCTTTGTTTTCTCCTCTCTCCCATGGTCCACACACAATTCTTCAGCGAGTTGTGATAAAGCTCCCTCCAAATAATAACCTCAATCTACTCACTTATCTCCATCTCTACCACCACCTCTTTAGGCTAAAGGATCACCTTTTCTCAATGAATTAATCAAGAGTCTCCTAACCAATCTCAGTGCTTCCATTCTTGCCCCTCTCCTATCCATTCTCTACACAGAAGTCAAAATAATCTTTGAGTAATAATCGTGTGCCAGGAACTGTTCTAAGCATATCATATTAATTCATTCCCACCTCACAGCAACCTGCAGTAAATTCTATTTTTATTCTCATTTTACAATGGAGAACATGAGGCACAGAAAAATTAAATCCCTTGCCCACAAATCACATAGATATAAATAAGATCATGTTACTGCTTGTTTGAAATCATCCAGTTTTACTAGAATAACATTTAAAAATTTTTTTAAACACAACAACACACAAACATGAACATTCTTACCATATGATCATTCCATTCTTGGTATATAATATCAGTATCATCACATAGTTGTTATATTCATCACTATGATAATTTCTTAGAACATCTGCATCAATTCAGAAAAAGAAATGAAAAGAAAAAATCTCATACATACCATACTCCTTAACCCTCCCTCTCATTGACTGCTAGTATTTCCATCTACCCAATATACTTTAGCCTTTGTTTCCCCTATTTTTTTCTATACCCCTTATCACTCCCTTTCCTTGATCACTAGCATTTCAATCGACTAAATTTAATTTAATATTTGTTAAATTTTTTTATTTATTTATATTTAATCCATATTTTACTCATCTGTCCATACTGCAGATAAGAGGAGCATCAGACACAAGGTTTTCACAATCACACAGTCACACTGTGAAAGCTCTATTATTATACAATCATCTTCAAGAAACATGGCTACTGGAATACAGCTCTACATTTTCAGGCACTTCCCTCCAGCCTCTCCATTACACCTTAACTAAAAAAGTGATATCTATATAATACGTAAGAATAATCTCCAGGATAATCTCTCAACTCTGTTTCAAATCTCTCAGCCATTGACACTTTATCTCATTTCTCTCTTCCCTCCTTTGATCTAGAAGGTTTTCTCATTTCCTTGGTGCTGAGTCCCAGCTCTTTATAGGATTTCTGTCCCACATTGCCAGAAAGGTTTACACCCCTAGAGTCATGTCCCACATTGAGAGGGGGAGGGCAGTGAGTTTGCTTATTGTGTTGGCTGCGAGAGAGAGGCCATAACTGAACAACAAAAGAGGCTCAACTCTGGCGGTGACTCTTAGGCCTAATTTTAAGTGTAGGCTTAGCCTATCCTTTGAGGGTATAAGTTTTATGTGAACAAACCCCAAGACTGAGGGCTTGGCCTATTGCTTTAATTGTCCCCACTGCTTGTGAGAATATCAAGAATTCTCCACATAGGAAAGTTGAATTTTACCCCTTTCTCGCCATTCCCCCAAGGGGACTCTGCAAATACTTTTTTTATTCACTGTTCAAATCACTCTGGGATTTATCGGGGTGTCACTCTGTAGAAACCAACAAAATCTCAGGCCCTACTCAAGGTTCCATGTACTTATGGTGTTCAATTAAACTGTGCACATAAATTATATTAGGAAATGTACTATTCAAATTATAAATTTTGCACCAAATACATTTTTTTTGCTTTAGTCTTACACACAAGTTAAAGTTTTAAAATATGAATTACCATCTATTTTCAACACCCTGCAATACTGACATTCCTTTGTTCTTCCTCATGCAAAAACATTTTTAATTTGTACATTTAGTCACTATCACTGTACCCTCTAGGCATTCCTAGATTATATCACCTCAGTCTTTATCGTCTATATTTCCTTCTGATTTCATTTGTGCCCCCAGCCCTCCTCCCTCTATCATTCTCACATTCAGTTTCATACAGTGTACTAACATTATTATTGTATTACAGTTAAGCAGTATAAAATTTAAATTTTTGACAAAACAAGACAGGTTTTCAGGTTTGGGATCAAGACAGCAGAGTGAGAGTTTCAGGTTTCTATCCCCGCACAAAACCTTTGAAAAATAACAAGAACTGTCAGAAATATCTTTCTCAGGGTTCAACAGAAAACAGTTAAAGGGCTAATAGAAACAGGGTGAGTGTCCCATCAAGAAAAAGACTTCTTAAAAACAGTAGGGGGTGGTGCAACAGTGGCTCAGCAGGCAGAATTCTCACCTGCCATGCCGGAGACCCGGTTCAATTTCTGGAGGCTGCCCATGCCAAAACAAACAAACAAACAAACAGCAGGAACTCCTGGCACCCCGGCTGGCCCTTCCCCATCCCTCACCAGCTCAAAGCAGTATGTCCAGTGTGGATCCCTGGTCCTAGTTACAGAGGTTAGAGGGAGCAGAATACCCCTCTTTCACATGCTGGGAACAAGTATGTCTAGTCCAATCTGTCTGATAGTGGGTTGAGGCACTTGGAGTCCCAGAACTTGTTTTGCATGTAGAAGGCAGCTCAGAGAGCTCTCCTACAGAATGCTGTGGGAGAGTAGTCAAGTAGTGTTGCCTGGGGCAAGGGACAGAGGCTGTAGGAAATACAGTACAGTGACTGGGACTGGGAGAAAACTGTTTCCTAAGGGGAGGGGACATTTGGAATCATGTAAATGTGAGCATTTCTAGGACCAATTGCACATGCCCCAAACAAGATGCATGAGCAGAAAGGAACAAGGAGGGCTCTATGCTTTAGCCTGAAGCTATTCTCAAACAACCCATAGTTTAGAAAAGCCCTGAAGGGGAACACTTGCACAGGTCAATATGTCAAGACTAGGAAACGTTTTTTGTTGTTGTTGTTGTTAGCTTCTAGCACACAAGGAAATTGGGTCAACACATTAGCTGGGTACAAACTCAGAGTCTAAATTTCAATGAACATTAAAATATCAAAATATTCAGATTTTGACAAAAGGTTACAAAACATACAAAGAGACAGGAAACAGAGCCCAGACAAAAGAGAGGATTAAAACATTAGAAACCATCAAGGAGGAGGATCAGACCTGGGACTGATAAAAAACTAGACAAACTAGACAAAAACTTTAAGAATAATCCTAAATATGCTCAAAGAGCTAAAGGAAAACATAGACAAAGAACTAAAGGAAATCAGGATGAAATCGGTAGTTTGGGATTCATAATGTATAAACATGCAATTTGTGACAAGAACTACCTAGCTACATGTAGAGGGATGGTTAAGTACAGGAACACAGTTTGTTAATACTATTAAAAGTTAAGCTGGCATCAAAGTAAAACAAGATTGTTAGAGATTTAGGAATTTAAAATTAAGTCTCATGGTAACTATAAAGTAAATATTGGAGAATATGCAAACTCATAGAGACAGAATTTAGAGTACAGGTTACCAAGGGGCATGGGGAAGGCAGAACACGGAGTTAATGCATAATGGGTATACGGTTTCTGTTTTGGAAGATGGAAAAGTTTTAGTAATGGAAGAAGGAGGTGAAGATACCACAATATTGTGAATGCTATTAATTCTACTGGATGATATGTTTGGAAGTGATTGAGATGGGAAAGTTTAATTGTATATATTTAAACACACACACACATATATACACAACTAAAAAGACAACGACAAACACAATACATGATCCTGGAAGGGATCTAGCAAGGGGGAGAAAAGACAATGACAAACGCAATACATCCGATCCTAAATGGGATCAAGCAAGGGGGGACAAAAGGCTCAAAGGGACATTACTGGGATACACTAAAAAATGAGAAGATAGACTTAAGCTTTACAGGATGTTAAATTGCTTGAACTTCATAATTGCACTTAAGGTGGTTACATAAGTGAATATCCTTGATCTTAAGAAATGTACATGGTCCTCACATCTATGGTCAATTGATTCTTGACAAGTCTGCCCAATCCACTCTGGTGGGGCAGAACAATCTCTTCAACAAATGGTGCTGGGAGAACTGGATAGTCATATCCAAAACAATGAAAAGAAGTCCCTACCTCATATTCTATACAAAAAAACAATTCAAAATGGATCAAAGACTTAAATATAAGAGTCAGGACCATAAAACTCCTAGAAGAAAATGTAGAGAAGCATCTTTTAGAACATATGGTAAAGTGGTGGTTTCTTAGATTTGGCACCCAAAGCACAAGCAACAAAAGAAAAAACAGATAAATGGGACCTTTAAAATTAAATACTTTTGTGCTTCAAACGACTTTCCCAAGAAAGTAAAAAGACAGCCTACTCAATGGGAAAAAATATTTGGAAACCACATATCTGATACTGGTTTAATATCCAGAATATGAAAAGAAATCATACAACTCAACAATAAAAAGACAAACAACCCAATTAAAAAATGGGCAAAAGGCTTGAATGGATACTTTTTCAAAGAGGAAATACAAATGGCTAAAAAGCACATGAAAGGCGGGCCACAGTGGCTCAGCAGACAAGAGTTCTCAACTGCCATGCCAGAGACCTGGGCTCAATTCCCAGTGCCTGACCATACAAAAAAAAAAAAGCAAGATGAAAAGATGCTCAACATCACTAGCTTTTAGGGAAATGCAAATCAAAATCACAATGAGATATCATTCCTCACCTTCAAGAATGGCCACTACTAAAAAACAAAAACTACAAATGTTGGAGAGAATGTGGTGAAACTGATTACGAAGAGAACGAATAGGTTACCTCAGAGAAAGGGGAGCTGATACATAATTTGTGCAGAATTTTTAATAAGATTGAGTGTAACTGTTTGGAAATGGATAGAGGTGATGGCAGCATATTGTTGTGAGTGTAATTAACAGACTGAATTATGGGTATGATTGTGGATGAAAAGGGCAGTTTAGGGTCGTATATGTCACTAGTAGGAAAGCTAGATAATAAAACATGTGACTATATAAAATAGTGAACTCTGTTGTGGATGATGACTGTGGTTAATAGCACAAACATAAGAATGTTCTTCCCATGAACTGGAACAATTGTATATCACTAGTACAAGGCGTTAATAATAGAATGGTACATGGAAAAAAATTCAATTAACGTAAATTTTTGGAGCTAGTTAACAGTAATACTGTTATATTTTTTCATCAATTGTAGCAAAGATACCACACCAATGCTAAGTGTCAATAATGGGGGAGTACAAGGGATATGGGATTTTTCTCTTTGGAGTAATGAATATGTTCTCAAATTCACTTTGGTGATTAATGCACAACTCTGTGATTATACCGAAAGCCACTGATTATATACTGTGGATGGATTGTATGGTGTGTGAATAAAATTGTTTAAAAAAATGTACATGACTGTTCAAGAAGTGTTTAGGAAACACGATGTATAAACCTATACTCAAGTGTTCAGAAAGTGGATAAATAGACGGATAGAACGATAAGGCAAATATGGCAAAAAGTTAAACTGGTACATCTGGTTATCTTGAGGGATGAGGGTATATTGGAGTCCTCTTTACAGGGTTTGTATTATTTGTGTAACTGTCCTGTAAGTTTGAATGTATTTCAAAATAGAATGTTTAAAAATTTTTAATTCTTTATCATGGTCTAAGGTCCTATATAATCTAACCTCTGTTCCCCCCTCCAACTTAATTTCTTTCACCCTTTCTCATTCTCAGTACATTCCAGCCACTTTGGTCTATCTACTACTTGTGCAAGGTCTTTCCTGCCTTTGTACTTGCTGTTCCCTCTGCCTGGAATATATTCCTGCTCCAACTCATGACTGGCTTATTCTCATCATTCAGGTCTCAGCTCACACTCACCCACTGAGAAGCCTCCTTTGTTTTCATGTTTACTGTCCGTCTCTACCACTAGAATGTAAACTCCAAGAGGACAGAAACATTGTGGATCTTGAATTCCCAGTGCCTAGTATAGTACCTTCAGCAGAGTAGGTGCTCAGGAAATCTTTGATGAATAAATGGAATGCCAGTGGCCCTACAGGGGAGGCCTTCCTTCTATTCTCTGGAAGTTGGACTCCTACTCATCTTTCCAGTCAAGGCCCTTGTGAGAACCTGTCCCTCAGCAGTACTAACCCCCTGGTTCTCTGGAATCCCACAGTGCTCTGTACAAACTTCTGCTCAGCCTGATACCTCTTGACTGTTCACGTGCCTCTTTCAGCCACAGTACCTCCAGGTCACAGACAACACCTTTTCACCCTCCCCTGGTTTAGCTGTGTCTGGCACATGTTAGCTGAATGCTTGAAAATGAATGAATGGATTTGTGAAGAAAAAAAAATGGGGGTTGACCCAGAATAAGAGTTTAGTCACCAAATGGCCTCCACTGACCCTTCCCTTTGGAACTTTCCAGCCCCCAAATGGAACTGTGCGTGCTGGCTCGGAACCGAGGTCCCCGAACCTCATTTTCCCGGCAGAGATCTCACCTGCCAATGACGTCCTTAGGGTCGTACTTCTGATAAAACTCCTTGGCGGCGGCCCAGTCAGGCAGCTCATCCTCCGGCCCCACGTCCAGCGTCATCCTGAAGGAGGTAAGGGCCTGTGTAGAGGAGACCGAAGGTAGTGAGGGCAAGGAGGCCCACAGGTTCTGAGAGGACGCACATCGCGGCTCCCGGAGGCACAGCCCTTGAGGCTGGGGCGCCAGGGTCCTTGGGGATGGGGGCGGGGTGGGGGTAGGATCGGGACTGGAAAGTCCCCCCAGAAGGGCCTAGGGGACGGGAAGGGTGACAGGGCAGGGGAAGGGGAAGAGGGCGAGGGAGGGGAAGGGAAAAGGTGCCGAGGAAGAAGGGGAAGGGGCACAAGGGCGGGCGGCTGTTGCCGCGCAGGCGCACTTGGGTAGGGGCTGGGAGGGGGCTCGAGGGCTCGCGCAGGCTCACTCGCGGGGGCGGGGAAAGAGGCCGGGGTCGCTACACGGTAGCTCGGTCGCCGGGTTCGCCTCTAGTTGCTTGCCTTATCCTCCCGCGGCGCCGGCAACGACTGCAGGCCCCGCCCCTATCCCGTCGGCCAATGGCTTGCGCCGCCCGAAGACAGACTAGGAAGTCCAATAGGAAACTGAAAGATGCCGGGCTACTGCAAGCGTTGGAGCTCGAAGTTACCCAAGACAGCAATGCTGAGGCGGGGCTTCAGATCCGGCCAATCTGCACACAGCATCAGGGGGATGGCAGAAGGCGGAGCTTGTTGTCAAGTGGGGTTGAAGGGACCCGGAACTTAGGGGTCCCGGGAAGCGTGACCTTTGGCGGTCTGGGTGCGGCATTTCGTTGCGCCGCCGGGTCCCAGACTCAAGTAGGATTCCCTCATAATTAACCTCGCAGCGTCTCTGTCGGAATTCGATCTTCTCTATATACATATAATTGGCAGCCCCACCCACAATGCGGGTCTCGAGCAGACCCTCACTTGTTGGCGGACTTAGACACACCACAGTGCCTAAGCCAGAAGAGGCCTCCTCATCCTGGGGTTGCTATGACTTCCCTTGAATATGTCCAAGGCCCTAGCTTGCGCATACTCTTTTCATGCTTCCACCACCCCCTCCCAAAGCCTTGGGGTGTATTGCTCTCTGTTTTAAGTTCGTGAGGTTGAGAGCTTTTGCTAGGAGCAATTTACGTGATAAGCTTCTCAGTGTATAACTCACTCCTGGCATGAGGTTACACATTCAACAAATATTTGTTGAGCTTAAGTCTAAGCACTAGACGCTGGACTAACAGCAACTAAAAAAAAAAAAAAAGGCCCTACCCTTGTGGAAGTTATGTTTCAGTGAGAAAAGCACAGAATGAATTCTTCTAATCATCCAAAAGCTATCCTAGAAATGTCATTTTGGGATCATAATACAAGGGAAGATAAAATGAATTCAAATGACTTTTTGCCAGAGTACTTCAACTTCATACCATGAGTCTCATGACAAAAGAATTGCAAAGATATCTTGAACGTTACTAAATAGGATTACTGTTGGTAGTATATTGGGGTAAATGTTCTGAAAATTAACAAGTGAATAAACTTTGCTGTCATCGGGAGCCAGAGTTCTTGTAGTAATATGGAATTTGGAATGGGAAAAGTGGAGAAAGAAACTATGATGTCGTATTGAAGTTGGAGGTATGATTAAAAACTAGACTTAAAATAGATAAAACTAGATATTTTTATCTCTGACCTCTGAAAGCGCCAAAAAACAATAACATAACATCCCAGTAGAATGAGCACACCTAGTGCCCAGATACTGATTTCTAAATAACAGTCCCCACTAAAAGGGACTACGACTCCTTAAGAGAAATGGCCTATTCCTAGCAGAGAAAGCACAAGATGAGCCTGAAACAATTGGTGCCAGAAAGCTCGAAGGTACCCCAAATGATGGGGACTTATCAAAAGAATGCAGGAGCCAGGTTGAACACATTTCCTATGTGTTCATCAGGGACCAAAGAATAATAAGAATGAGGGGGCCATGAGAAAGACTTCTGATGAGCTGCAAATGTTCTCAACTGAGTGGTGATTACACAGGCATATTGATACATAAACATTTGTCAAGTTGCACACTGTACAATGTATTGTATGTAAATTCTACCTCAACAAAATTTAAGGATAATGACAATAATGGATATAAAATTTGAATTTTTAAAAATAAGTCCAAATTAACACTAAAATTTGTAAGTACAGAAGAGGGGGAGGAAAAGAGCTCCTTTATAATAGAATACCAACTAATATATGTAGAAGGAATTAAAATACTGACATTTTGCAAGCCTCACAGTAATAAATTATTTGTATAAGATTAATAGATATTAAAGTCATTGGTGGAAATTTGCTTCAAAGATGTCATGAATGACAAAAAAAGGATAAGGAACCATTCTAAATTGAAGGAAACTAAAGAGACATGACAACTAAATGCAATGAGTGTACCTACACCAGACTCTACCAAGAGAATTGCTATAAAGAATGTCATTAGGATAAGTGGCAAATTTTAATATGAACTAAATACAAGATAATATTGTAGCAATGTTTCTACATTCTATTATAAAGGTATTATATTATAAAGGAGATCTTTTCCTCCCCCTCTTCTGTACTTACAAATTTTAGTGTTAATTTGGACTTATTTTTAAAAATTCAAATTTTATCTGATTCTCTGAATCAGATCATTGGTTATAGTTATGAGATAATGTCCTTGTTCTTAGGAGATATATCATTTAGTATTTAGGAATGAAAGACTTGCGAATTACCCTCAAATAGTTCAGCACAATACTATGTATGTCTAGAAAGATATAAAGCAGATATGATAAAATGTTAAAATTTTAAATCTAGGTCAAGGGTATCAAGAGTTTGTTGTACTATTTTTTTCATTGTTCTACAGATTTGGAATATTTTCAAAATAAAGAGATCACAAATGTGGCCTCTCTCTCGGCCGACACAGCAAGCAAACTCACTGCCCTCCCCCTCTCTACTTGAGACATAACTCCCAGGGGTGTGGACCATTCGGGCAATGTGGGACAGAAATCCTAAAATGAGCTGGAACTCAGCATCAAGGGATTGAGAAAATCTTCTCCACCAAAAGGGGGAAGAGCGAAATGAGACAAAAAAGTGTTAGTGACTGAGAGATTTCAGAGTTGAGAGGTTATAGTGGAGGTTATTCTTAACGTATTAAACAGATAGCACCTGTTTACTTAAGGTGTAATGGAGAGGCTGGAGGGAACTGCCTGAAAATGTGGAGCTGTGCTCCAGTGGCCATGTTTCTTGAAGATAATTTTATGATGATATGGCTGTCGCAGTGTGACTCTCTGGTTGTGAGAGCCTTGTGTCTGATGCTCATTTTGTCTATCTTATTGATGGACAAGTAAAACATATGGCTTAAAAATAAATAAATAATAGGGGGAACAAATGTTAAAATAAATTTAGTAGATTGAAATGCTGGTGATTGGTGAAAGGGAGGGCAAGGGGTATGTTATGTATGAATTTTTTTGTTTTCTTTTTATTGCTTTTTCTGAATTGATGCAGATGTTCTAAGAAATGATCATGATAATAAATATACAACTATGTGACGATTGTTATTGATTACATAACAAGAACGGAATGATCATATGATAAGAATGTTTGTGTTTGTATGTGATTATGTATCATAAATAAAAAATAAATTAATTAAAAATAATAAAGAGCTAAAAATTGCATGACCTCATTTATTCAGAGTTTGGGGAAATGGGATATTCTCTTCTAGTAAATTGACATTCCTGATTAATCAAGCATTGCCTTAAAAAAAAAAAGGCTTCTGCAGTAGGGACAACCAATTTAATAGACTGAACCCTCGATCTTGGGGTGCACCCCTATGAAATTTATTCCTGCAAAGGAGAAGATAAGTCTACTTACAATTATGCCTAAGACTCACTGCCAGAGAACCTCTGTTAAGCTGCTCAGATGTGGTCTCTCTAAGCCAACTCAGCAAGTGAAGTCACTGACCTGACTCCAAAGGGTGTAAATCTCTCTGGCAGGGTGGGTCAGGACTCCCAGGATAAGCGGGGACCCAGCATCATGAAATTGAGAAAGGCTCCCTTACCAAAATGGGGAAGAGAGAAATGAAACAAAATAAAGTCTCAGTGACTGAGAGATTTCAAACAGAGTCGAGATGTTATCCTGGAGAGGTTATCTTATGTATTATACCCTTCTTAGTTTATGGTATATTAGAGCGGCTGGAGGGAAGTACCTGAAACTGTTGAGATGTGTTCCAGTAGCCTTGATTCTTGAATGATTGTATAACTATATAGCTTTTACAGTGTGACTGTGTGATTGTGAAAGCCTTTTGTCTGATGCTCCTTTTATCCAGGGTATGGACAGATAAGTAGAAAAATAGGGATAAAAAATAAATAGTAGAGGGGATAAAGGGTAAAAACTCACGTAGATTGAAATACTAGTGGTCAATGAGAGGAAGGGGCAAGGGGTATGGGATGTATGAATTTTTTTATTTTTCTTTCTTTTTCTGAAGTGATACAAATGTTATAAAAATGATCATGGTGATGAATGCACAACTATGTTTTGATTTTGTGAGCCACTGTTTGTATACCATGTATGCACTATATGTATATGAAGATCTCAATAAAAATATTTAAAAAGAAAGGCCATGTAATTATAAGGATATGGAATAAAGTTACATGATTTGAAAAAAAAAACCTTCTGTAAAAATCTTTTTAAATGTGTTATCCTGCTTTCCTGATTTAGTAATTAGTAGAATGGACACAACCAAACCTTTTCTAAATAGTGGTTCTCCAATGGTGCACACTAGAATCAAATGGAAAACAAAAAAATCCTGATGGCCTGGCCGCACCTCAGACAATTAAATCAGACTTTCTGGGGTTGAAGCCCAGGCTTAAGTATTTTTTAAACCTTTCCAGCTGATGCCACTGAGAAATCAACATTGAGAACCACTGCCCTACACATTCTACACATTGTCAGAATATGAACCTCTAGGACCAACTATGGATTCTTGACACTTTTCCTTCCAGGAGCCCTTATAAACAGTATAGACAGCCATAGTGTTCCTCTCCTTACCCTCTCATTTTCTCTTCAGTGTGTAACATTTCATGCCTTCAGGTGCTCTGTAGGTCTCTAAATTATGGTAAGGTGACCCAAAACTTCCATTCCCAAGGCACATGAACACCAAGAGACATGTGTAAGACCGTCCAAAGCAGCATGCTCTATGATATCCCCAAACTGGAAATCCCCAAAGTCCACCAACAGAAAATGAATAAATTGAGATATACTCCTATAATGGAATACTATAGAGTGACAAAAACCACAAAGCTACACAGAATATTGACAAAGCCCACAAACATAATGTTAAGTAAAAGAAGCCAGACATAAAAACCATACATTGATTCCATTATATAAACTTTAAATGCAGGCAAAATTTAACTACATTACTAGAAGTCAGAATGGCAGTTATCTGTGGGAAGAAAGGAAGGAGTAGTGATTGGGAGGGGCATGAATGAGGCTTTGGAGGGCTGGCAATGCTCAATTTCTTCACTGAATAGTGGTTATTCAGGTGTTCGTTTTGTGTCATCAAGCATTTTTCTGTATGCATAACACTTCACGATAAAAAAGGTGCTTAAAAAATTGTTGTGAAGCCTAAGATATAGGACGTGAAAATTCACCATAATACAAATCTCCAAAAACAAGGGAGCCACTGCTGTTATCCAACTCTTTCACACCTCTCAACTTTGGAACCAAAACTGGGTTCAGTCTCAGCTCTGCCATTTACCTACTAGCTGTGTGGCCTTGGGCAAATTTGGGGCTTGTTCTCCTTAGCTATAAAATGAGAAAAATGGTATCTACATCTCACCTATAGTCATTGTTAGGATTGAAGAAGTTGAGAAATATAAAATGCTTGGAACATAGCCTAAAATACAGTAAGTTCTCAATATATTAATAGTAGCTACTGCTACTACTCTTCCTCTCTGATATTAGGGTTTCTGTTGTAGTTTAAGAGAGAAGCTGGAATTTTTCAAGAAGGGAAACTTCCAGAAGAGCTCCTAGGCTTCTGCCATCATAAGTCCAGCCAAGTTCTCACTAAGAGCCGAAGGGAAAACAGAAAAACAATTACACAGGAGCATTTCATCACTAAAAAAAGGTTTTTATTACAAAACAAATTCTAATAAAATCAGGCCTGATCTCCAGCCCCAACTCTGAGTGGATGCCCCTCAGGTGGGGTGAGGTGGGGGGAGCGAAAGAACAGAGCAAGCTGACACCACTCCACAGTATCAGCTACTGCCTAGGGCAAGAAGAGATCTTCTCAAAGGTCCTTGGGAGAGGCACCATTCTTCCAGCTAGAAAAGGGCCACTGCCACCAACACTGGGCCCCAGCAGTGCTGAACTCTGGGATCCAAGAGGTCTCAGCTGACTCTCAATGGAGGCCAGCCAGTCATTCAGCCTGAGCGATGGCATAGGACAGCAACCACAGCAGCAGAGGGCCCAGAACAAGTACAGCAAACCAGACAGCAAAGCTGGCCAGGATGAGCCTCTGGGCCCGCGCCCCCCAGTGCACTGCCTCCTCGGACCGGCCTGCCTTATGCCGCTCTTCCGCCTGTAGGGGCAGGTTCTTGGTTAGATTCTCCTTCTGCTTCTTTCCCCCAAATGCCCAGCGCCCCATTCCACTCCCCCATTCCTGCACAACACAAAATTTCACACCCAAACCCTCTACTTCCCTTTCCAACTTCTAGCTTGTGCCTCATCTGCAAAACAAGGTACCCATCTCAGCCCTGCCTACTTCTTAGGGTGGTCACAGTGAGCTAACAAGATCATATGGGAAAGCACTTCTCAACCCTTTTATGCCCCGTCCTTTTCTACCCATCCAGATTTATTCAGAATTTTGAATTCTTGTCAAGTAACAGTGAGCTTAGAGTACTCCACTCATATCCAGTCAAATAACACTCCATTCTCATTGCTCAATGGGTCTCATCTTTTTCATCACTAAACAGTCTTTTTATGATTTTGCCCTAATGAAACTCAGAAATTCCAATGACTGAAATATAATTTATGATTGATAAAATACAACTACAGTTACTAAATTAATTTAAGAAGATTCCAGTATGATATGTGGCCTCTCAAAATGTACATGTGCAGTTGGGCTTTCCTGAAATGTTAAGGCCCTCTCAAGGACCCGTAACTACTTCCAGACTCCTAGAGTTGTGTCATCACTGCTTAGCTGGCTTTCCAGTCTTGCCCCTTCAATTCACTCTCCTTGTAGGCCTTGAAAGGGGATCTTTCTGAAACACAAATCTGACCATATCAGGCTCCCCTGTGAAAAACCTTCAAAGGCTTTCCATTACTTTTTAGATAAAAGTCCAAGATCCTAAGCATAGCATTCAAGGCCTTCAAGAACGTGGGCCCTCTGACTTCATTTCTCACAAGGCCCTCCTTGGTCCAGCCTGCTAACTGTGCAGATCTTGGGACACGCTGCTCCCTTCACCTGGAATGCCTTTTCAGACTTGTTTATGCATCTTTTCAGGTTATTTTCCTGTCACCTCCCCACATTGCCTTCCCTAACACCTACTCCACCATACATACGTATGCAATCATGTACATGGATCCTCCCTGGCTCCTGGGTACCCTAAGTTTCCCTCAATCATGACACTTCCAAGCTGCATTCTATTCATAATAATCCAATTTCACTACTATCGCTTTCATCTAACTGAGGACAGCAGGAACCCTGTCTTATTAGTTCTGTCTTATGCAGAAGAAACCCTGCCTCATTAGTTTTGGCCCACAGCCCAGAGCTCAGCACTGACAGGTATGGTACCTGTCTGATCAATATAGATACATCGGATTTAGGAAACCACTGCCTCACACCTGCACACCCTTGCTCCCACTCGAGAGTGGATCTTGAATTGTATTCCTCACCTTGATGGCATATACAAGAGCCATGACGCCCAGGCAAGAGCAGCCACAGACAATGCTAGTAGCTGCCAAGTAGCGGAGGCGGAGCCGGCAGCAGCGGATAGGAGATGGAGAATGAGCAGCCTCCATGTTGCTCACCAAGTTCTCCACTGCCTTCTCCTCGTCCTCCATCACCTGTGGGCGATATAGTCAAGGTACTTGTAAGCCCATCAATTGACCCCTTGGCTTGACTTGCTCAGACTCCACCCCTCTCAAAGCATTCTGTCCTTATGGTCCAGCCCAACTCTCAAAAATGCTGCCTTACTGGGGAATTCCTCTAGTGTTTTGTACACCAGGAAACATGTGGCTGGAATCTTTTTTGCCTCAGCTTAAGATTCACCCAATCTTTGAAGGCAAGCCACTGTGTAAGTAGCCTTATATGTGTTACTTTTTTGACAAGCAAAGTGACAGAAGCACACTGAGAAGCAGTAGAGAAAATCTCAAAAGCTGGTAGGAATCTAAAACCATTGAAATTAGTCATTTGAAATGTTATTTCAAAAGGTTCTTCAAGTTCCCTGAAGTTCCCCAAGGGCTGCTTCTGAGTAATGGAGAGGGATCAAAAAAGGGTCCCCAGGTCCTGCACTCCACTTCAAGCAGAGAAGCCATTTCATGTGAACACACATTCTGGGGGAGGAAGCAAGGGGGAAACAAATCTAAGCCCTCTTCTGTTATAGTCTGAACACCAGAAAGACCTCACCTCCCCAGTCATGCTGACTCCCTGCCACCTTCTCTGCATTTTAACCCATCATATACCACCATCAGATTAACACTCAAAGTCCTTATGACCTCTTAGCCACACAGAAACCTGCATGGTGACCTACATAACCATTTCTCATTTCTCCATCTCTCATGTCCTCTGAGTATCAAACCACCTTTCCCTCATAACCAATCATTCCCCTACATCCTAAACAAAACAACCATTTGTGGGACTCTGAACATAAGTGACAAAGGACAGAAAGGGTGAAAAAGGCAGAATATGCAATGAAGAGCAAAGAGCAATGTGGGCCACAAAGCTGCAGAGGAATGGGTGTGAAGAACAAACTCAGAAAAGGTAAAAAGATGCCAATTCAGCAGTGGAAGAAAAATACAGAGAGGGCCCAGAAGAAGTTGAGGTCAGAAGAAACAAAAAAGGCATGAGGTCTTACCTGGCTTGAAGCCTTGAGACTGTGAGTTTCGACTCCTGCCTTAGGTTGGATTTGGCTTGGGTGGAGGAGCTGACTCAGGGCTCTAAGCCAAGCCCAGGGGCGGGGTTGGGTGGCTACCCCAGCACTTGAGGAACCCCAGGAGCTAGGAAGAGGGTGTGGCTTGTTCAAACCAGTTTGACTGGAAGGAGGATAGCAAGGGGATGGCCAAGGGATGGAGCAAATGAAGGTTCAATCCCTGCCTTATGAAAAAGAAGGGAAAGGAAGCACTAGGTCAAGAGTGCCAAAAGGCTGTCTGAGTGATCAGACAGTTCTGAGTCCAAGAAGCAAAACGGTAGGAGGGCGGGAGAAGAAATGTGTGTGAATCTGAATGACTAAAAACCTGAACCTTTAAGGAAAAGCATCCTACCAGGAGATAAAATTTGCCAGTCTTCCTTCTTCTTAGGTGGAGATTTTTGCTTCAAAGGTATATAATCCTGGATTAGAGACTAAGCCCTGGGGTGTTGGTAAGAGTGAGAGGAGAGAAATGATGCCCAAGTTCCCACCCAACCCTCCACCAGACCAGAAAATCAGAAGCCTCCTTACGCGGATGCTCATACAGAAACTAAGTTTATTATTTTTTCTTCTTAAAAAAAAGAAAGAAAGAAAAAAAAAAACTCATTGTGGAGAGACACCCCTAACCCTTCCCCTTCCCCTTCAGGTGGGGGCTGTGATAGATAGCTGGGGAATCAAGTACAAGGGGGTGGGGACAGAAACTATCTTGCCACCCTTAACACTGCCCAGCCACATGGGGTGGAAGGGAAGGGGAGGTGAAGAATCCCATTTCCATGACAACCAGTTGCCTACCCCTACTTTGGTGGAAAGAAGGGAGAAGGCCCCTGTCTCCCTGGAGGCTTTCCCCCTCAAGACTTCAAGTAGTGGTTAACAGAGTCAGGCCTGGTCGTGGGAGAAGAGGGACGATGGCAGAAAGCCTACGTGGAAGGGGCAGCCCACTCACGTCTTAGCCTTGCGGCCTCTGTGACTACTGGTAGGGCCAACCAGGTGGGGAGGGGCACTGCTGCGCAGGATGCGCTGGTCCCCTTGGTTGGCCCCACCAAGACGGCGGGGACCAGGCCTGCGGCGAGGGGTGCCATCCCCTTCATCCTCTTCGCCTGAGACTTCAGCCTCAGACTCCTCTACTGAACCCTCAGGTCCCAGGGGACTCGGGGGCTGTAAGCGGCCCCGCTTTGCCAGCCCAGGAGCCCCAGTCATTGAGGCACCTGCCCGTTTGCGAGGCACCTTCTCAGTCTCTAGTGGGGGGACTAGAGACCCTGGGCGCAGCCGGGTTGAGCGCAGTTTTGGGGCCAAGGAGACCACAGGAGGAGTCAATTCCAACCCGCCTGGCCCACTCTCTACCGCATCCAGGTCATCCTGAATTACTGCCACCACCATGGATCCTTCACTCTTTCGTCCCCGCATTCCCTCTGCTTCAAGCCGTAGGCGGGCCAGGCGGGTGAGAGGGCGGCCTCCATCCTCATCAGAGGAACTGCCCTCACTCTCCCCCTGGCCCTGGGGTTGCCGCCGCCTCCCCAGTCCACAGCTCTCAAGAACAGAAGAGCTGTCATGGTCCAAGACAGGGAGCTGGCTGGGCCGAGGTGATGGTGGATTCTTGGGAGGTCGGCCCCGCTTCCGCTTGGGTGGGGAGGCTGAAATGGTGACGGTGGTGACAGTGTTGGTGACAGGAGCAGTGGGACAAGTTATGAGCGGTGAAAGTGGTGGAAGGGGTGATGGCAGTGGGAGTGGCTGTGTCCGGCTCTCTAAGCTGCCATCCCCAGGAGAGGAAATGGTCCCAGGGATGGGCAAATCTCGTGCCTTAGGTGGCCGCCCACGCCTTCTTTTCTCCACAGGTGACAAGACGATGGGCTCGGGTTTGTGAATTGGCTGGGATCCAAAAGGTTGGGGCCCAGGAATAAGCTGGGGTCCCAGGACAGGTTCTGTAACAATGAGGGTCTCAGGCCCAGGAACTGGGTCAGCCCCGTTGCTTTTTCCCTTAGAGATGGATGAGGGTGTCTCCTCCACCCCTCGCCCAGCATCTGCTAGAGACTTATTTTTCTTGGGGGGCCTCCCCCTCCGACGTTTCACAGCAGGTGGAGTGATGGCAAGCAGTGCTCCTTCTCCATTCTCTGGGCTGCCTCCACCAGTCACCCCCAGCTCAATGCGACGGCGAGCTATGAAGGGTTGCTGAGCTGGGGTGGGCAGTATGGATCGGGGAGTAGCTTCACAGGGCCCACTGGTGGGAGGTGAGGATTCCAGCCCTGACATGCCATGGGTGGGTGGGCTTGCTGGGCTGGTACCGGTCTCAGAGACCCCAGACACTGAGGTGGTAGCAGGGCCCCGCTGTTGTCGCCGTCTCCTCACCAGTTCCTTCTCCTCAACCACAGTCACTAGCCGTCCTGGAAGCTTGCGAAGCACTTTGGGACCTGGAGGCTGCCCCGGCCGACCAGTCCCCTGACCCCGAATTTCTACATCAGCACTGGTACGACGCCGAGGAGGCCGGACTGAAGAAGGTCCCTCAGGTGAGGAGGTGGCCGAGGATGAGGCTGATGGAGCTGTAACCTCAGCTGTACGGAGTTCCTGCAGTTTCTCTGGGCTGGAAGTTCGAGTCTGGGGTTCCACCATCTCTTCAGAGTTCCTGGCAGACTCCAATGGCTCCTGAAAAGGCTCATCAAATGGTGCTGAGGGTGGAAGCTCCAGCCCATTGCTCTCACTCAAACAGGTGGGCACCTCCTCACCCTCAGGCAGCACTGTAAGGATGGTCCCCTCAGCAGGCTCTGGCACCTCCTGTTCTTGACCGTTGGGGATGCTGCCAGCCTCCAGAGTTGGGCTAGATGCAGAAGGGGTAAGAGAAATGTTCTTCTCTGACATGGGCAGGACCTCAACAGCAACTGGCATCAGATCCTTGGGGGTCACCAGAGTAGGAGGGGAAGTTTCAAAATTGGCCATGCCAGCAAGTTCCAGGGACTCAGTAGACGCCTGTGTTTGCGCACACAGCTCTGCCTCAGGCCTCAAGCCCAAGGAGAGATTGGTGACTGAGGGGGAAACAGGCCCAGAAGGTGGACCAACCAGAGGAGGAGGAGGGGAGGAGGGAGTTAGGAGAGGGGTTTGGACTGGTGGGGGAGTATGAACTGGTGGAGGGCTACAGGCAGGAGGAGGGGTGCAGGCAGGAGAAGAACAAGAGGGAGGAATCTGCAAAGGAGGGGGAGGCAAGACATGGGCAGGAAGAACGGATATTGGATTTGGGGATGAAATGGGGTTGGGGTAGGGAATTGGTACAGGAATTGCAGCAGGAGCTGGAGTGGGTCGAGACCTAGGTGCTGGCCGGGGAATTCGTTCCCTAGCGGGGCTGCAGCGGGTGGGCATGGAGGTGCTGCGGGTATGATGGGCGGGTGTGACAGGAGTGTGGTTTGTCCCTTGAGTCTCAGCCCGGGCTCCACGAAGACGCTCACTGACACGGGTCCCCGGCCTCTCAGGGGCCTTGGACTTCTTACTGCGCCGGTGGTTGCCTCCACCGGTCCCGCAGGAAACCTCATCCCCAGCCCCTGGCCCCTCCTCCTCCTCTTGGGGTAGGCGGAACACCTCCTCCTTGGCTTGGTCCAGGTCCTTCCGGGCAGCTTCCACTTGCTCCTGCCAAGACACCAAGGGGGGATCAGAGGGAGTCGAGTAGGGTAGCGAGGGAAGAGAAATCAGTAGCTTCCCACTTCCAGCTCCATACCCCTAGAAATACTCACTTCTGCCTGCTTGAGCTCCTCGCGGCTCACCTCCTCCAGTGAGGCTTCCAGGAATTTCATGGCATAGCGTTCAATGGGGGTTAGCTGCAGGGAGGAGTGGTGATGAACATGTGGCCCTGGACCACCCTTGCTTGACATCACAAGAAAAGCCAGAAGGAGGCCACAGAGCCCAAGGCAGGGGTCCAACACTCACCTGTTCTACAAGGGCAGCAATTTCTAGCTCTGCCCGTGACATCTCCTCATCCTCAGCCCCAGGTCGACCACTCTCCTCTCCTTCACCAGCAAGAAACCCATCATTCTCATTGAACTCTGCAAGCTCAGCCACCTGTTCAGCCTTGGCCTGGGTGGCTGCACGGATATCCTCCTCATCCTCTGCCCGACACAATGCCTGTAAAGGTGTGGAGAAAAAAAAACATCAGACCTGCCTTAACGAACTTTACATCACGGAATTTTATTCTGGTAAACACTTGAAGCCAAATTTACACCAAACCAGGATTGCAACAGAACTTCTCAACTCCCTTCTGAGCCACCAGTTATCAAAGAAACTCTGTGATTCAACAGAATGGAATGGACTTGACCAAGAGTTCCATTTGAGACAAATGAGTTTTGTAGACCTCTAGCTCTGCTTCCTTTCCTTCAAGTAAACCTTAGAGCAGAACATTTTGAATATTAAAAAGCCCAAAATTCTTTTTTGCAGTGAGATGCCTCATGACAAATCTCTTCAACAGACTAATAACATCTGATCTTTTCCTTGAGATGAATATCAAGAGAGCTCATACCCATTGCAGGCAGAAGGGCCCTAGAGCAGGCTCGGCAATGAGGGGAAAGCCCTCAATAGGGTACATCATCTCCATAATGTTCTATGCCTGCAGTTCCTCAACAACTGTCTATATCTGAGGAACTCTGAAAAAATATAAATGCCTATACCCTACCTCCCAAAATTATGATTTAGCAGATTTTGAGATAGACCCCAGGAATTCAAAACGTTTGGAAAACTGTTTTATGCTTGTACAAAGTGCTTATTTTCACTATACCATTTATTCCTCAGAGTTACTTCCTTCTCATTAGCATGTCAAAGAAGCAGAAAGAGGCTCTGCTTCTCCATTCTCTGGGCTGCCTCCACCAGTCACCCCCAGCTCAATGCGATGGCAAGCTATGAAGGGCTGCTGAGCTAGGGTGGGCAGTATGGATCGGGGAGTAGCTTTACAGGGCCCACTGGTGGGAGGTGAGGATTCCGGCCCTGACATGCCATATTTGTGTAAATAAACAGTTATGTTGTGTATATATTACCATAATAAAAATTAGAACAAAAAAATAGGAAGAATAAACAGGTCTGGCTTAACAGACACCATTATTAAGGAAAACTGCTTTTTATTTTCCTTATTATTAAGGACTCTAAAAACTTAGGTCTCTGGATCCTGTCTTCTACTAAATCATGTGCACCAATAAGTAATCTACCCACAAGTACCAAAGGCTGACCATAACCTGGAAAGCAGCAGAAACAATTCTCCTACCCATCTGGACACGCTCAACAGACAGACAGGATAGCCTGTAAGTATTAGATCTACTTAAGGGACTGCCCACTCTTTCTTCACCTGCTCCAGGATATGGGTCTGCTTGCTGGCCACAGCCTCCTCCTCCTCGTCAGGGGCAGAAGGTGCAGATGAGCCAGATGGCTCTTCCAGGGGCATATCAAACAGCTCTCGGATAGTCTGCTATTGGAGAGAGCAGGGAGGAAAGTGTCAGAGCCAATGGAATGCTGGTGCAAGGAAGTTCTAGGGCTGTAAGGTTGAAAGCTCTTGAAGTAACAGAGGCGTTACTGGTTGGAAAGGGCTGATCCATGGAAGCCAAAGCAGATCCTCTGTACCAAACAGAAGGAACTCCCACATGCAAAACAGCTCTCTTCTGGAGAGGCTGAAAGAGCTTGGTAGTACCTGTTTAAAATAGGCTGTGGTGAAGTTGCCTCCTTCAATGGCCATGTCTCCTAACATTCTCTTCTGATTTGCCTTTTTAAGAATGTTCTCCTCCACTGTCCGTTCACTGATAAGCCTAGGGGGTATGGAGGCCATGTGTAAACAGCCAAATACATCAATGAAACCCTAACAGCAATAAGGATGTGAGGTGAGGGAGACCAGGTAATACCTATAGATGTGGACATCTCGGGTCTGGCCAATTCGGTGACAGCGATCCTGGGCCTGAGCATCCATGGTAGGATTCCAGTCACTGTCGTAAAAGACAACAGTGTCTGCTCCTGTCAGGTTCACGCCCACACCCCCACTCCGAGTTGAAAGGATGAAGCAGAATATGCGTTTGTCTGCATTGAACCGTTCCATCAAGGCCTAGAAGGAAAGGAAAAAAGATGGTACAGGGAGACATAGCCAGATATAGAGGATCCAAAAGCTTAGTGGTGCCCCTTCTGGGAGTCCAAGTCCAGGGAAGATAAGACAGGCGTTGGGATGAGCCTCCAAGGGCTGCAGATGACTAGGTTACCTGTCTCTGTTCAACTCTAGTCGAGCCATCGAGGCGCAAGTAGAGGTGACCATGGTACGTCAGAAACTGCTCCAGCACATCCAGCATTCGGGTCATCTGGGTGAAGATCAGCACCCGGTGGCCCTCTGCCTTGAGTTGCCGCAGCAACACTGCCAACGTTTGCAGTTTTCCTGAAGATATACAAAGGGAAACAGGGGGCTATGAGGGGGTACAGGGAGCTATGAAGGCATACAGGGAGCTAGGAGGACATAAGCTGGAATGGGGAGGAAATTTAGCATTGTTAGGCTGTGGATGAAAGCTAAGGCTTGGGATCAAGGTCTCAATTAGCCTGGGGGATCAAAAATAAATATTTAACTCTTTACACTCTCTCTTCTTAAGGATTTCACTCTTCAGTCTACCCCTGGCTTACTTTCTAATTTTCCAAGTCCAACTAAGGGTAGGATAATTAAAGAAACTCACAGGGAGGTGTGAGGGCACGGGGATTCTGAACAATGGCTGGGCAAGAGTTCTTTAAATACTACAATAACTATACCAGCTGAAGTGTAGGAGAGAGATCAACAAATCCATGGCCATGGCTCAGAGACAGGGATTTAAGATCACACATGAAAGTCTGAGTCAGATGGAATCTTATGAGGTTATCCAAAACTCAACCATCCATCAAACACAGAAATAACTTCTACATTTCTCATGGGCCAGTTTGAACACTTTTAATAAAAGACTTCCAATATTCTCTTCTACTTTGAATGGTTTCCAATGTTAGAAAACTAATTTTTATTAAAATATTTATTGAGCACATACAAATAAAAGAATTTCCTGATTTTTAAAAAATTGTTCTAAGGCATTCAGGATATCACCAAGCACATTACGACAGAAATGCCTGTGTGGGATTGTGGAAGGAGCTACTCACTATAGTCCAATAGCCACTCTTGATTAAAAAAAACTGATTAACATTATAGGCCACTGCAGAGATTCCTAGATTTCAGGGAAGGTAGGCCCCAACCCAAGCCCAGAAAATGATGATTGGTCTAAATAAGTCATAGCTCCTCTCGGCCATTCCTCCTGTTAGTGATTGCCCTAAGGATGGGTATATGGTCCAGCCAGAGTCAATGAATTGTGAAGCTAAGTCTGCTAGGAGGGCTCTCCTTCCCAGAAAAAAAGGAAAAAGACTTGCTAGCATTAAGTGTTTTGTCTCAACCCTTTGCTTTTCTGCTTAGAGTATTGATGTGCTCCCTGGAACTATGGCAGCCCTTTTGAGAACATGAGGAAATAAGCATTAGGATAAGAAGATAAAAGCTAAGGACAGCAGCAGGGTAAAAATATAGAAACGTCTTGGGTCACTGAGGACATCACCAAGCTAATGAACCAGACACACTCCACTATTCCCAGAATTCTTCATCAGCAATAAATAAGTTTCTTTGTGGGTTAAGTCACTGTTGGTTGGTTTTCTATTATGTTACTTACAGCAAATGCATTCTAATACAAAGGTCTTTGCCTTCTCCCACATCAAAATTTTCTATTTACCACGTAGTCTTATACCACTGCACACCTTTCCACATAAATCTGAAAACTGTGCTATATGCTCTCTTGTTCATCATTGTATCCCAGATGACTCAACAACAGATGTTCATAAATCATGACTGAATAAATGACTTAGCAGCACACACTTGAATTTTCACCTAAAGCCAAATTCAATGATACCAAGAACCTATCATAAGGCCTGTTTCTCCAATGTGCCCACAGCTTAACCTAAGAAATTGTCTAAGGCTTTACTGAAAGCAACAGAGACTTGTGTGAGACATAATTCTAATACTAAGTTTTGTTTTTTTTAAATATTTTTATTAATAAAACAACATACAAAAAATCCCACATAAACTTTCCATACATGGTGTACAATCAATGGCTCACAATATCATCACACAGTTGTGTATTCATCACCATGATAATTTTTTTTGAACATTTGCAACATTCCAGAAAAATAAATAATAAGAAAAACTCACACATACCATGCTCCTTACCCCTCCCTCTCATTGACCGCTAGTATTTCTATCTACCCAATATAATACTAAGTTTTGCTACTAAGAAAGGAAAAGAGGTCAAGTGACTCTCAGTGACCAGTGAACTCACCACAATCATACTGGATGAGCCGCAAATCAGGGAACTGGGTACGCATGTTACATACAATACGGTGCAAAGGACGAGCCCGGGGCCAGAGCTCGAAGGCCAATTGCTCCTGGAAGGCTGCCTGACGTGGTGCCAGCCAAGGAGGTGGGTGGCAGGCATGCAGGGAAGGGGGGGGTGCCTCCACAGGAGGCATGACAAAGATGAACCTGTAGAAGGAAGAAGGCAAGTGGTTTAAGTGACGGGACTCTGAAAAGCTGCAAAAGCTAGCACGTCCATCAGCCCTAAGCACTACATCCACTTAAAGGACCCAAGACCCACTTTCCATTAGCACATAGCCCTGCCAACCTCTCAATGATTTCTGACAGCTGGTCCAGTCGTTGCTGGGGAAACAGAACAGCCTGGCGGGCAGCCTCGGTAAAAGTCCAAAAAGTGGGGTGGCTGGGACCAGGAGCATGACAGCCAATGGGGCTGGCAACAGGTTGAGGGAGGGTACAGAAATCCAGGACTTCAGTTCCATACACGGGTGCCAGAGCCCCATGAGCCTCGCTAAGGTGGAAAATCCGTTCCAGGCGTTCAGACCGCTGCTGCTTACGCTTTTCCTCCAGGGAGTCCTAGGTAAGAGAGAGAAAGGCAGAGAAAGTAATCAATGACTTCAAAGTTCACATCAAAGCCTTATAGAAAACCTGATAGTTCCTCCCAGATGGAAATTATATATATATAAAATCTGTGGAAATCATAAGATTCAAAAATACAATATGCTTTTGGTAGTTTTCCAAGTTCTCAATATTACATATTATTTCTTTTATAATATTAAGATCAACATAGCCAACAAGCTATTAGAATGAGATCTGTGGGAACTTTTCTATTTAACACTTGGCTTTAGACCATCAAAGTTCATTAATCTTTTTGAGACGTGTCCAAAAAAATTACTAGAAACCATCCCCAAATATTTCAACAGGAGTTAGAGAGGCTAATCAAATTCACTGCAGGTTTCTGCCAAAAGCAGACTAAACCGGGATAAAACTGGAACATCCAACCAGATATCCAAGTCTCATCATTCCAAAACAGAAAGTAAGAGTGCACTAGCAGCCCGGAGACCTGCATGAATTTGACCCAATCCTTCCTCATCTCTGTGCTTCCAATCTCATGGCCTATAAAACCACCAAACCCCTCTATGTAACATTTAATCACACTTGTAATTTAACATTTGTGTGATTACTGTCTTCTTCTCACTAAACTTTAGGCTCCATATACAGTAAATCATATCTGATTTTCACACTATACTCACCAGTAACTAGCTCAATGCGTGACACAAAGTAGGTTTTCAACATGTACTTGTCAAGTAGAATGAACTAATAATAATGAGACTGGACCACAGCAGAGGGGCCTGAAAAAAGCAGAGTCCCACATCTCCCTAACTGCTACCTTAAGCTTGCCCTCTTGGCTCCTGGTGCTCCAAGTGAGGAAGGAAAGCATCCCAACAGAGGCAAAAAACAGCTCTCAAGAGTAGGGGAAAAATATTTGCAAATCACAAATCTGAAAAGGAAAATGCATCTAGAATTTACAAATAATAGAAAGAAATAACCCTGTTAAAAAGGGGCAAAAGATCTGAATAGACATAACTCCAAATAAGATACAGCATGGGCAAAAAGCACATGAAAAGATACTCAACATCAACAGTTATTAGAGAAATGCAAATAAAAGTCACAATGAAGATCCCACTTCACATCCATTAGGATGGCTATAATAAAATAGATAAGTGTTGG
The DNA here is from genome assembly GCF_023851605.1 of Tamandua tetradactyla. NCBI lineage: Eukaryota > Metazoa > Chordata > Mammalia > Pilosa > Myrmecophagidae > Tamandua > Tamandua tetradactyla. The sequence continues at coordinate 23,811,258 of NC_135349.1, forward strand.
CAAGGATGTGGAGAAATTAGAACTCTCATATATTGCTGACAGTGATGTAAAATGGCACAGCCATGGTGGAAATCAGTTTGGCAGTTTTTCAAATGGTTAAATATAGAGTTATCATATAACCCAGGAATTGCAGAGTTATCATATAACCCAGGAACGGCACTCCTGGGTATACAACCAAAAGAAATTGAAAACATGGGTCCACACAAAAACTTATACACCGATGTTCATAGCAGCATTATTCATAATAGTCAAAAAGCAGAAATAACCCAAATGTCCATATAATGGACATGGAGTGAAAAGTAGATAAATTAAAATGTGGTATAGCTATACAATGGAATATTAGTCAACAATAAAAGGGAATGAAGTATTGATACATCCTATGACATGGGTGAACCTCAAAAACATGCCAAGTGAAAAAAGCCAGACATAAAAGACTACATATTACACATAGGATTCTATTGATACCAAATGTCCAGGCCAGATAATCTACAGAGAAAGAAATATATTAGTGGTTGCCTAGAAAGGGGGATGAGGTGGGGAAAGGAAAGGAAGAATGACTGCTGACAGGCACAAGATTTCTTTTGGGGGTGATGAAAGGGTTATACAATTAGACTGTAGTAATGATTGCACAACCCTGTGAATATAATAAGTCACTGAACTGTATACTTTAAATGTATGGTACATTAATCGTATCTCAATAAAGCTGTTCAAAGAATAAAAGTAGTGACAAGAAGCTGCTGCCTACTTGCAGAAGAGTTAAAATTCATCAGACAATGGGTTGTCAGGATCTAGTCAGTCTACCCTCTGCTCTCAACAAGCCAGAACCAGCCTGGCAGCATTAGAAAAAGACAGGGGCAAAGGCAGACTGCATCAGCAGGAGGAGGGTAGAGAACTGGGCAGAGAAGAGGAAACTGCTCCAGTGATAGAGAAAAACACCAAGACCCAAGAGATTTGCTGGGCCATTTTTCTTATTAGTTCCTGAATTATTTATTCTAACCTGAGCAACATGTTCAGTTTAACTGAATATATATGGATTGGCACATGAGAGTTAAAAAAAAAGGGGGGGGGGACAGGGGACAGTCTGCCAGAAGTCCATGAAGAGACAGGAAAACAGAGTTTCTTTTTCTGCCTACTTATCAAAAAACTAGAAGAGATGACAAAGTCATCTTGTGATCTTTAGGTATTCCGTGGGGTCATCCCTCCCTCAGTAGTTCAAATACTTGATAATGGTGATGTTCTTAACAACTGAGGAAAGTCTTTGTCTCTGAGGAATGCCTCCTGTGAGGAAGAGGAAAAAGCAACGAAGCCAGCACACCCGTGTACTCAGAATTTGTACAACCTTGCAAACCTGATTTTGTAGGCCAGTTTAAGCATTGTTAACATGGAGCAATTACATGCCAATGTTAACTCAAAGAGTAAGCAAGACCAAAGAGACCACTGATAGGCCTTGAACATACCAGTAATTCAGTTTAAAGAATACTTTGGGTCTTAAATTACCTCTCTGAGAACAGTAAAACATGGATTATTTCCATTTCACAGATGAGGTACAGGCCTACAGAGAAGTGACTTGTCCAACATCACTCAAGTACTTGGTCCACGACACTAGGCTTTGTAGTTTGCAAGATGAAAGTGACGTTATTCTATCCCATTCACTCTTTCCAAACTCCTAATAAAATCAACTTCCTGCTCTCTCTTCTTTGCAGCATTAAAACTTACCAGATAGAAAGGGGAGCGAGGTGGCGGGGGGGGTTGGCGTCGAGGCCGGGGGCCACTGAACGAGGTAGCAGTGGAAGGAGGGCTGGGTGGACCAGAGCGCAATGTCAGTGTCTCAGGCTCATCCTTGTGAACAGGCAACCGGGATACCATGGTGACAGGCAAGGGAGAAGAGCCAGATGCCGAGACCACAAGGGAAGATGGCTGGGAGGCTGGGGCCTGTGCTGAGGCTGGGGTGAGAGCCAGGGTCTGAGCTGCAGCCAGGCCCAGGGTGGGCACTGGAACTGGGGCAGGGCTCAAGGTCAGTGTTTGCACTGAAGCTGGGGCCAGGAGTGAAGCAGATGACGACGACGGAGCCAAAGTCAGCGTGTGAGCTGGGGTTGGGCCCATTGGAGAAGCTGGAGCCAAAGGGGGTGCTGGAGCCAGAGACAGTGTTTGTGTTGGACCCAGCGGTGGTCCCGGTGCCAAAGACAGTGTCTGGGCTTGAGCTGGTACCAGGGATGATGCGGGAGTCAATGACAATGTCTGAGCTGGAATGGGCGCCTGAGGGTTCCCCGTTCCCAAAGAGTGTGTCTGAGACGGAGATGAGACACCAAGAGTGGATGTTAAAGCTGGGGTTAGGGCCAGTGTCTGTGTAGAAGCCGGGCTTGGGAGAGGTGATGGAACTGGGGTTGGTACCATGGTCTGGGTCGATGATGGAGCCAACATAGGAGTTGGGGCTGGCACCAGTGAAGAAGCTGAGACTAAAGCAGTTCCTGGAGCAGATGATGTAGCCAGAACTGAAACTGGAGTCTGCGATGGAGCCAGGACAGGAGCAGGACGTGGTGATGGAGCCAGGACTGGAAGAGGAGTCAGAGGAGCTGGAGAAGGAGCCAGAATTGCTGTCTGTGGAGCCGCCATGGGAGCCAGAGAGGTGGCCAGAGCCTGAGATGCAGAAGGTGCTGGAGCCAAGAGGGAAGCCTGAGCTGGAGCTGGATTTGGCGCTGCTGGAAAAGGACTAGCCAGAGCTGAAGCTGGCACCAGGACAGGTGAGCATGCTGGAGCCACGGCTGAGTTCAACCCTGGAACATGTGAAGAGGTGGGAGCCAACAACAGAGAGTGACTGGGTGCCTGAGATGGAGTCAGGGATGGAGTTGTGGCCAAACCTAGAGTCAAAGCTGACGCTGATGGGGAATTCCCAGCTGGCACCAAAGTGGGAGGTCCAGGAGCCGCTGAGACAACAGGTGCCAGTGTTGGAGTCACAGTGGTCAACAGAGCTGGGCCCGAAGCCGAAACAGGTATTGGGGTTGAGATGGGGATGGGGAGCGGGGCTGAGGCTGGGGCAGGAAGCGTGGTAGAGACGGAGATGGGCAGTGAAGATGGGACAGGGACTGAAACCGTGGAGGACACAGGGCTAGCAAGGGGAGAGGAGTGAGGAACTGGCATTGGAGAAGAGGGTGCCCCAGGGACAGGAGAAGAGATGGTTAAGGGAGTGGCTCCAGGTGCTGAACCTGTGGAGACAGAGGATGAGTTAACCCCAGAACTCTTTCCCTGCTCGACTACCCTGCCCCATCCTTTCCCCTAGTCCCAAAGCGTCACCTATTTCCCAGAAAACCTTCCCTCCCATACCATGATGTCGAAGCTGCAAGGGATCTGAAAATGTACTGTTTCCTCTCCCTCAGGCAGTCCAGTTCTGGAGCCCACTGCATATCAAAGCAGTAGACTGATAATGCAAAGGACCTTTTGTGATTGAGTAACTCTCAAGGCCACCCCATTTGCATTCCTGACAAAGATTTCTGGCCTCAGACACAAGGACTCACCACTGACTTCGGGCGAAGGACCGTGGACCAGCTTGAGAAGGGGCCTCACCAGAGTGGGTGTGGGTATGGGGGCCCGGGCAGTACCCAGAGTAGTTGTGGGCAGCCGGCTAGGAGTTAATGTGGGACGTGCAGTCAACACAGCTGGAAGCCCAGAGCTTGAAGGCCGGGGCGCTGGAGCCAATGGAGGAACAGAAGCCAGTCCATCCCGTGGGGCCTGTCGCACTACAATCTTCACCACTCCCGTATTATTCACCATGGTTGGTGGCACTGCAAGAGGAAGCTACGTTGAGAGGAAGGTAGAAAAGACACAAAAAACCCAAAAGATGGAAGAAGTCCAGGGGCGGGAGAGGGTAGCAGACAGACATCGGAGATACAGGCAAGGGGAAGCAACACTGAGGGAAGGCTGGACAGACATAGCCCAGGGCATGCCTTGAAGAACCAAGGCCAGCAAGGGGGTAAGTAAGTAGGAAGGCCAGGAGCCTCACCCTGGTTAGCAGCAAGCGGAAGGCTGAGGCCAGTAGGGGCAGGGGTGGTGCTGGGGGTCGAAGAAGGCAGCACAGAGACAGGGGTGGGGCCAGGGGTCGGGGCCACGGCCTGGATGAGGGCCACATGGGCAGGCTGGCTGATGAGGTGGTGCTGCCCCCCTGCTGACACCAGGTGCACCACATTCCCTGGGTTAAGGGGAGAGAGAAAGAGAGAGAGAGAGAGAGAGAAAAGCAGCTATCAGGCAGAGGAGGGCAGGGGCAAGAGCAAGAGGAGAGGGAAAGAACAGAGATGGGACAATTCCCCTAGAACACCTTCCCTATCTTAATCAAAAGACCCCCCCCCCCAACCATTCCCCTTGGCCTCCCCTTGGCCTCACCCACCCCAAGCTATGGAAGGAAACAAAAAGACATTTAAAAATAAAGAAGAGCCACAGAAACAAGGAAACAGGGAAGAGGAGGAAGAAGGCAGGACAGGGGGTGGGTTTTACCTACTTTGCAGCGGGCGGGGCTGCCCCACAGCAAGCTGGCGCACCTGGGCACCAGTCAAAGTCAGCTTGTTGCCCTGGATTTGGAAGGTAAGTGGTTTGCTTCCCCCTGCACTAGCCACTGGACGTTGTGCCAGTGAGGCCAACTGTCCGATGCTGACCACTTCGCCTGCTGTGAACAGAGGAGGAGCTTACTGTACACGCGGCTCACTCTGCTCAATGCCACTTCCCAGACCCTCAAGAAGCATGCCCCTGCCTCCCTTCCAAAGTCTCCAGTTCTTTCAACCCTTCCCCACAATCTACCACATCCCAACAAACTCAGCCTCCAATTATAGCCTTTGAGCTTTGGCCATGTTATCCCTTCTAATTCCACTTGCCAGCTTAGCAATCTCCTTTTACTCCTTAGCCACTGGACTGAGCTCACCAATGTCCTCACCTCTGCACTGCCCTTAGACCCCACATCATTAGCTACTGCAATCCTTACCACTATGTACTCATATACATTATCATTTCCCCGAGGAGACTGTGAACTCCTGGAGAGCTTCTATTTAATTAGAAATTACTGATGTCTGTCAAAATATCTCATATACCAGCTGCCTAGAATCTGATACTCCCAGGTTCCTGAGCTCTTCTTCTCTAGCTCCCTAATATACAAGTCTTCCATCTCAAGTCCTCACCATGTGGGTCTGGGAACTTACAGGGTAGGCGAGCCTGCATATCGGGAGAAAGGATGAGGCGCTGTGGTGCAGGAGTTGGAGCTGGCACTGCTGTAGTGGTAGCAGTGGCCGTAGTGGCAGAGGTGGTGGTGGAAGCAGGAGGGAAGGTGTAGCCAGGTGGCACTGTCAGGGGCTTCAACAGGCTGGTGGAGCCTGGGGGTGGAGCTGGACTGAGGCGAAGTGGGGCAGGTGGAGCCGGCTTCAGGGACAGGGTTGGTGTGGGGGGCCGTGAGGTGCCACCCAGGACCCCCAGGGGAGCTGGCAAAACTGTGGACACAAAACAAATGTCTGTCACATGCACCGTGCCTAGAGCCTTAGCCTGGTCCTAGAAATCTCTACACTCCCTTCCAGCCCATCAAACACCACCCCTGTCCCCAACCAGGCAATTCAAACCCTCTCATTTCATTCCCCAGCTTGAACAATCTTTCTGAACCACCCCAGCATTCCAGTTCCCTTGCAACTCACCCTGGGGGAGAGGACCACTGTTTGGCTGCAGTGGGGGCAACAAAACAGGGCCGGTGGGTCGGGATGCTGGAATAAGTGGGGGCCCAGCAGTTGAAGATGACACCATCAGTGGTGCTGGCAGCACTGGTGGGGTTGGACCAGGGTTGAGCTGGGCTGAGAGTTCAGGGCCTGGAGGGGGTCGGACTGGGACAGGACCCAGGGGAGTCCGAGGGCTGTTCACCACCACCACTGTCCGGCCTTCTTGCTTGGGCACAGGTTGCAGCATCCTATTAAAAAAAAAACAAGGAGAGAAGTAAAGAAGATACAAAATAGGAGGGAAAAAAAAAGGAAGAAAGAAGATAGGGCAAAGAGAAGACAGATTATCAGAGCAAAACAGAGAAAGGAAAAAACACCCAAATGGAGTGGGGACAACTCCAAGATAATCAGAAAGCACCAAAGATGGGGGAAAAAAATCAGTAACAATCCCAGTGCCCCCTCTTAAGACCCTCTTCTAGTTACACTGTTCTCCAATATCTCCACAGTCCTTTGCACCATCCACATAAATTCCTGCCTAGCCTCCAGCTCTTTCCTTTCTACCCCAATCTTCTCTAGCCCGCTATGGCTATTTTTCTAGGTCCTCATCCCCTAATTTCTCAGTTCTGGTACCTGTTGACCTTCATCTTGACTGGCTTGGGCCGGGGTGGAGGGTCAGGAGCAGTAGCCACCTCTAGCAGTACCCGGCGGGAAAGGCGATGCCGGGGAAGAAAACTGTCAGCCTCATATCGAGAGACACGGCCCTCCAGGCCAATAAGGTCAAAACGACCCATGTCTATCCGCTGCCACAAGAATAAACACAAATGCATGGTGTCAAAAGTAGGAAGAAAGAAAGAACAGCAGGAAAAACAAATTAACATTTAGTAAGTATCTACTACTATATCAGGCATAGGTCTCAGCAACTCCAAAACCATTAATTCAACTCACAAACACACTGCTGAGTAGGCCTTAAAATTCCTATTCTGAAGACCAAGGAAACTCAGGGCCAGAGGTTAATAATTAGCTTGCCAAAAGCCAACTTGCTAGAAAATGATGAAACTAGAGGAATGGTGTTGAGGAGCTGAGTCAAGGGGAAGAATAAGGATGCAAAAGTTCAATACCTAGCCTAACAAAAAGAGATACATGGTTGGGGTAAGGGCCAACTGGGAGCAATTATTTACCTGGAGTGGGTGGACATCAGTGGCCCTCAGCACCAGAGAGGCGGTGCTGAAGCAGATGCCTAGGGTGATGAAGGGGGAAGTAACAGGCCGAGGGTCAAACAAATTTGGATGATTACAGACTTTTCGCAGTTGCATCAAAATGTTGATGACACTCATGAAATGGCCTGTGGCTAGTGTCTCCTTAGTCCTGGGGAGAGAGGAAAAAAATAAACAGGGCATCCTGACAGTCATCTCTGTTCCAATCTAGGGTCCCAGAGCCCACCCTCAGCCCTTCCTTACGTGGTCTGTGCCATGAAGTCATCATAGAGACAGCGCTGGCGCTTGGAGAGCCGGCAGCGGATAACATGCTCATACTTTTTGGGCATCTGCTTCTCAACATCTACCTTAACTCGGCGCAGCAAAAACGGCCGCAAAACCTAAAAGCAAATAGACAGGAAGCTGTGATGGGTTATCAGTAGGCACTAAGCAGCCCTAGCCCCTCTAGCTTGATGACCCATCAGCAAACAATCTTGGAATTATGCAGCATGATAGGTAACAACCACCCAAACATGAGTCAAATGCAGGTTCTCCTGAAGGAACTTACCATCTGCTGAAGCAGAGAGAAAGAAGATAGCACCAGAATCTAAGAAGGGACAGTGAAGGCAGAGTAACTAACTTTGCAGGAAAGGAATGATTTTAATTTACAAGATTATCAAAGTGAATCCAGGAGAGAAGCTGAGAACAAAAACTGCAGCAATGACAGCAGGATAGAAAAAAGAGCAAATCTGAAATCTTAGGAAGTAAAATCTGATAGGACAGTCATCAAATTGACATGGAAGAAGTAAAAGAAGGGGGTGGGGAATAAAGAGTGGTACTTAAGGAAGATTTACGGTTTCTAGTTTGGTTTACCAAAATGACATTGTGAATGACCAAGATGGAATAAAAATAACTGGTTATGAGACCAGAGATATTTGGCTTAGGACACTGAATTCAAGAAGAATGTTAAACTTAAGATATCAAGTTAGAAATTTAAAATAATATTAAGTGCTCTAAAAAAAAAAACAGTGTCATTATCACATAGAAGTTGGCAAAAGCCTAAGGAATGAGCAGAATCAATCAGACATACACATGCAGAGACTACAGAGAAAAGATCAGAATCCTGAGAGATGTCATTTAAAAACTGGGCAAAATTTCCTATTATAACTTATGCGGACAGCTTAATTGGACACCATAAGTACATGGAACCTTGAGTAGGACATGAGATTTTTATAGGTTTGTCCAGAGTGTTGCCTTGATAAATTCCAGAAGGATTTGAATAGTGAATAAAAAAGTATTTGCAAAATCTCCTTAGGGGAATGGTTAGAAAGGGGGAAAATTCAACTTCCCCAAGTGGAAAATTCTTGATAGTCTCACAAACAGTGGGGACAAGCAAAGCAATGGGCTGAGCCCCCAATCTTGGGGTTTGTTCATATGAAACTCAACCCTGCGGAGGACAAACTAAGCCTACTTAAAATTGGGCCTAAGAGTCACCCCCAAGAGAACCTCTTTTGTTGCTCAGATATGGCTCTTTCTCAGCCAACACAAGCAAACTCACTGCCCTCCCCCTCTCTACGTGGGACATGACTCCCAGGGAGTCCTGTCCTAGCAATGTGGGACAGAAATCCTAGAATGAGCTGGGACTCAGCACCAAGGGACTGAAGAAAACCTTCTCAACCGAAAGAGGGAAGAGAGAAATGAGACAACATAAAGTGTCAAGGGCTGAAAGATCCCAAACAGAGTCGAGAGGTTATTCTGGAGGCTATTCTTACGCATTAAATAGATATCACCCTTTTAGTTAAAGCATAACAGAGAGGTTGGAGGGAACTGCCTGAAAATGTAGAGATGTGTTTCAGTAGCCATGTTTCTTGAAGATGACTGTATGATACAGCTTTAGCAACGTGACTGTGTGAATGTGAAAACCTTGTGTCTGGTGCTACTTTTGTCTACCTTATGGACAGATGAGTAAAACACTTGGATTAAAAATAAATAATAGGGGGAACTAATGTCAAAATAAATTTAGTAGACTAAAATGCTAGTGATCAATGAATGGGAGGGGTAAGGGGTATGATACGTATGAATTTTTTTTTCTGTTTTCTTTTTATTTCTTTTTCTGAATTGCTGCAAATGTTCTATGAAATGATCATGATGATGAATATACAACTATGTGATGAAAAAAAAGAATGTTCATACTATAAAAAAAAAAAAACAAAAAAACTGGGCGAAGTGAAGAAGCGTAGCCTACCTATAAGTATATCTAAGAATTACTTCCAGAGGACCTCTTTTGCTGCTCAGATGTGGCCTCACTCTCTCTAAGTCCAACTCTGCAACTGAAATCATTGCTCTCCTTTCTATGTGAGTCATGACATCCAGGGGTTAAAGTCTCCCTAACAGCATGGGAGATATCGACTCCCGGGGATGAACCTGGCCCTGGTACCATGGTATAAACAATGCCATCCTGATCAAAAGGGGGAAAAGAAGTGTAACAAATAAGGTCTCAGTGGCTAGAAGATTTCACATAGAGTCGAGAGGCTACTCTGGAGGCTACTCTTAAAAAAGCTTCAGCTGTCTAGCTACCTATCATGGCTTGCCAAACCCCAACCAAAACCATTCCTGCCAATCCTAAAGAATACCTAGGTCACTATGTAAGATTCTACAAAGGTCCCATGCATTAGGGTAGCTTTCCAGAAACCTACAACCTATAGATGGGTCCCTGGAGCAAATAAGTCCTGAAATGCGGAGAGGCCAGACTCTCCAGAACGTCAACTGGTTCCTTCCCCCTATTCCATATTACTGGCAGCTCCTTCCAACATGAAAAAGTTGGAATGGGCATAGCCCAAATACCCCAAAAGAGAAAGAGAAGATCAAAGGTGATGGTGGAGTTATGCAGAGAAGGTAGGGTTTAACAAATAAGTATGATTGCCGAATCATTATATTAATATTTTAGTCTCCAGTATCTTAGAGTAGCCAGAAGTAAAAACCTGAAACTGTAGACCTTAACCCCTAACAAACTCTGAAATCTGTTCTACAACTAATTGTCGCAATGTGCTGTGAAATTTATTGCTTTTTTCTATTATGTTATATTTCATAAAAAGAAAAAAAATCGACTGTGATAAAAAAAAAATGTAACTAGTCCAAAGTGAGGTGTAAGAGTAAAATAAACACTGAATTTCAAAGACTTAACATGAGGAAGGAAAAAACAAACTAAAAAAACTGGGCAAAGGAGGAGGATCCAGAGAAAACCTAAGTTGTGGGGGAAAACATCAAAAAAAAAAAAAAAAAGATGCTGAGGAAACCAAAGTAAAGAGAAAAGGGGCTAATATTCTCAGAGATGATAAGGGCAGAAATGTCACCATTAAAAATAACAAATAGAATGAGGACTAAGATGAGATCACTCATAGCACATTATTATGAGAGTAACTAACAGTATTAAATGGTGCGTGAATGTAGTGGGAAGGGGAAATTTAAGTCATGTATATCACCAGAAGGAAAGGTGGGAGTTAAAATACGGGAATGTATAAAGTGAATCTTGTGGTGAACAATATCTGTGACTGATTGTATAAATATAAAAAAGTTCTTTTATGAACTAGAACAAATATATGACACTATTACAAGGAGTCAGTAATAGAGGAGTATATGGGGAAAAATATACCTATTGAAAACTATAGACTATAGTTAACAGTGTATTTTTATGTTCTATCAGCAAAAGTAACAAATGTACCACACCAATACTATGGATCAATAATAGGAGGAAATAAAAGGGTATGGGAGGATTTGGGCTTCCTTTTTTTTTATTTCTTTTCTGGAATAATGAAAATGTTCTAAATTGATCGTGGGGATGTATGTGCACAACTATGATGATACCGTGAGCCAGTGATTGTATACTTCAAACAGCTTGTACAGTGTGTGAATATATCACAATAAAATTGCATTAGAAAAAAAGAGAAAAAAAATTGCATTAGAACAGAATGATCATATGGCAAGAATGTTTGTGTTTGTTGTTATCCTTAAAAAATTTTTTTAATTAATAAAATTGTATTAAAAGTAATAAAAAAATGAAATCACTCAATTTGGCAATGAACTACATCATTAGAACCCTGCAGCTTGACAACAGGATGAGTTCAGCCTAGCACCAAAATTCCTCTCCCCTGAAGGCTTGGTGTATTACCCTTCTAACTCCTCAGCATTCCCAAAATGTTGCAGGTCCTACCTTGTGGAGGCGTTTAACTAGCCCTTCATTATACTCTTGACTGCCCTCAATCATGCCAGTTAGGGGATTAGAGAACCACTCCTTGAACTCGCGATGAGACTGGAAGACATGGGGCATCAAAAAGTGCATCAAGGACCACAGCTCCATGAGACTGTTCTGCAAGGGAGTTCCTGTCAAGAGCAGGCGCCTCTGGCTGCAAAAAGACAGTAAAGAATTAGGATAGTCAACAAAATGCTAATCTTGCTAGCATCCTGATATACTCCTTAACCCAGGTAGCCCACCTCTCAGGCCAGGTCAACCCTCTACAATTTCCCATCTCCATCTCTACCTATTGAAGTTGAGCAATGACTGCCAGCGCTGTGATTTGAAGTTCTTAATGTTCTGAGCCTCATCCAGAATGAGATAACGCCAGTTCTTGCGGCGGAAGGCCTGGTGGTCCTGCAGCACCAGCTTGTAAGATGTGATGCATACATGGAAGGCATTGGGCTTGGTCCATCCCTGAGGGACCACAGAGAGAAAGGAGCAGTTGGTGGGGTGAAGAAAGAAGGCAAAGTGAAGACACGCTGAGGTCAGCAAGGGACAGAAATCAGATTGGGAGAAGAGACAGTGTTAGGAGGATAATGGAGGAACAGAAAGAGGAGGGAGAAGGACTCATCTGAAGGCCTAAAAAGTAAAGAAGGCATTAATAGGAAGAAAGTGGTCACATGGAGAAGCAAACCTGCCGCTTGAGCTTCCTCTCTTTCTGGGCTCCATAATAAGTGAGGATTTTAAAGCTGGGACACCAACGTTTCAGCTCCATCTCCCAGTTCAACATCACACTGGTTGGGACAATGATCAAATGGGGACCCCAGTTACCTGTTCAGCAAAAAAATGAGAGATGGTAAGGAAATACAAACTTTGTGATTCTGGATGCTCAGGTATAACCCTGTCTTTCTAATGGCTCTTCCTAAGAATCCTACCACCTATGTCGGCTTCTCTATACAGTTACTGACCAGGGTCAGTGACACTGCTAGGACAGCAGGAAGAATTAAGAGTAGTGTACCACTCTGCAGCTGAAATCGCCACTAATCAAGCTCTCTAGGAAGTTGGTAAAGGGGGGACTGAAAGGATGGGCCAGCTTAATTACCTTTCTCACAGGCTAAGTGGGCAAGCAGAGAGATGGTCTGGATTGTCTTGCCAAGCCCCATCTCATCAGCAAGAATGCCATTAAGCTTCTTCTCATACATAGTAACCAGCCAGTCCAGCCCAATGTGTTGGTACTCCCGGAGCTGGCCCCGCAGCAGCAGGGGAATAGGCGTCTTCACCTGACAGAGAGGAAAAGAGGTACGACTAAGGCATCTCTCACTGGGAGACAGGAAAATCAAGGTACCAGAAAGCAGAAGCAGGGCCTGAGTATACCTGGGTAGTGGCCAAGGTGTAACCCTTGGGCTGGAGACTTTCAGCTGCTGCTGCAATGTCAGTAATTTCTTTTTTAGGGCCTAGAGCGGTGGTGGGTCCTGGGGTGGGAGGTCCACTGCCCCCATCTGCCTCACTCTGCTCTTCATCTCGGGCGAGTAGGTACTCCACCCCAAAATCATCTTCTTCCTCTTCCTCATCTGCTTGGCTCTGTGATGGGGCCTCTTCAGAATCATCAGACTCTGATTCCTCTGATTCTGAACTCCCGCTGGTTTCTTCCTCCTCCGAATGATCATCTTCCTCATCCTCGCTCTGCTCTTCAGCAGAATCTAAAGCACAAGACCAAGGCTTATTGCTCACCACACCTACTCCTCCAGTGCCTGCCCTCTCCAGCTCCTACCTCATGTGACCACACATTCACCTGACTCACTGCTACTATCCTCCTGAGGAGCCTCTTCAGCTTCCATGCCCTCCTCTGGTTCACAGTCAGAGCTATTTGCCTCAGTCTCCTCCTCTTCCTCTTCCTCTTCACTGCTCCCAGAGCCTGAGGCTGAGGCATCAGAGGCATAGGCCCCTGCATACTGCTGCAGTAGCTCCTCCATAGACAGCTCCCCTGAAGAGAAATGAAAGGTAAATTTGCGGTTGCTCTGAGGGCGGGGGAAGGGAAGGGGCTAAGTCACCCCAGTTCATTTTACCTAAGTCTCTGTAGATCTGAGGGGAGGCATGAGAGTTTACTTTTAGCAGCAACCAAAATCAAGCCCCTCAACCTGGGTATCTTAGACCTGTGGATAATGCTGCCTTTCCCTGGAAGGACATTATTGACCTAGTGAACTTACTTTTCAAGGTTCCAGTGAAAAACTGTCAGTATCCTCTAACGAGCAGTTCCTCCATCCACTAAGATTCAACACCACTTTGCTCAACTCCCATTCTATTTATAACTATTTTTTTCATAAATTTGTCTGTCATTAGACTGGGAATTCCTCAAAGGAGGATAGAAAGTGTCTAATTCATCTCTCTATCCCTGGCACTCTGCACAGGGCAGATGAAATGTATGTTCAATAAATGTGTACATGTCACCTTCTCGAGCCAACTCGCTTAGTTCCATGGTATGATCCACTTCCCCTTCCAACTGCTCTTCAGCTGCTATGGTGTCCTCTTCATCCTCCGCTAGGAAAGAGAATGAAGCAGCATCAGTAGGGATAGAGGAATGGAGTTCAAGTAGAAGAGGTGAGAAAATCTGAAAGGGTAGGTTTAGAAAATTCAAGCGGTGAGGAGCAATAGAACGAAGAAACGAGAACGAGCCTGACCTTCATCCTCATTGGCAGTAAACTCTTCATCATCTTCATCTGGATGCCAAGGTTGTTTGTTGCGCTGCGTGACGGAGGAAGGTAGGGGCTTTCCCTATACCGCAAAGGATGAAAAGTGGGGAGGCCTAAGGTTAGAGCAGCAAGAAAAAAGTGCAATGTTGAATAAGATGTCAAGAACAGTCTCTCTGTCCCATTAAGTGACAGCTGCCACTGACATAGTCCCAGGGCAAGTATGCAATTAAAGGGTTTCCTCTCAGCACCAGCTACCAAATCCTGGCCCCACAGCCTGGGGTAGGACCTGTGAAAGTGCTAGATAATGAAAATAAAGGCTTTCAACACCATCCCCATGGACTTGGACATATGGAGAAATTGAATGTTAAGGCGCAGAAGAGACTTCAGATTACTATTCCATAAAGGGTAAAAAATAAGGTGGATTGAAATACTAATGGTCAATAAGAGGGAGGGGTAAGGGGATATGGTTTTTTTTTTTTTTTGGTATGCTGTATGGTGGGGTCACATTTCATTCTTTTTCCATGTGGGTATTCCATTATCACAGCACCATTTGTTGAATTTTTGTTTGGTTGGTTTTTTTGTTTGTTTGTTTCTTTGTTTGGGAAGTGCATGGGCCACGAATTGAACTTGGGTCTCCTGCATGACAGGCAAGAATTCTACCACTGAACTACCCTTGCACCCCCTGGGTTTTGTTTTTCTTTTTATTTCTCTTTCTGGAGTGATGCAAATGTTCTAAAAATGATCATGGTGATGAATACACAACTATGAGCCACTGATTGTTTACCATGTATGGTTATATGCATGTGAAGATTTTTCAATTAAAAAAAAATAACTATATCAACCCACAATAATTAAGGAGCATCCCAGCCATTTCACAGAAGTGACAAGGGCCAGAGAAAATACTTCTCTGAGGCTACACAGCTGTTTAAAAGAGTAGAGTGGATATGAAATATGATATATTTAGGATATTAAACTCATAGAGTCAGAACCTAAAATATAGGTTACCAAGAGCTAGGGTGGGGATAGGAAATGGGGAGTTAATGTTTAAATTGCACAGATTTTATATTTTGTTTGAGTGCAAAGATTTTGTAATGTTAGATCATGGTGGTAGCACAACACTGTGAATGTAATTAGCTTCCCTGAATTACATATGTGAATACCATTAAAATGAGTAATTTTCAGTTTTGTATATGTTAGTAGAATAAATATTTTATAAAAACAAATAAAACATAGCACTACAGAATATAAACAGTGAACTCTATTATAAAAAATAGACTATGGTTAATAACACAATTATAAAAATATCCTTTCATGAATGGTAACATATAATACACACTTAATAGGATAACATATGGGAATTCTGCATTTTATACAATGTTTTTCTGAAAACTCCAAACTTCTCTAACAAAAAAAAAGATTAAAAAAAAGTAAAGTGCAGTGAGCTCTTGCACTTTAGCACCAGAAATCCTGTCTCAGACTGTAATTCATCCTAAACTCAAATTCTTCCTTATCTATCCCCAACTGAGTCCAATGGTCTTTAAACAGGGAGGGCTCCTGAAAATTACATCCAACCCCATAGCCTAGAACTCAAAACCTGAACATCTATCTCTGAGCCCTTCCCCTGCCCCTTCTCTGCCTGTACCTTCAACACCTGAGAAGGCTCTTCCTCACCACCTTCATCAGGCCCATCTCGGTTGTCACTATCGTGAGATGAGGCAGTTTGTGAGGGGCTGGAAGGCCCTCCCAGCAGCTGAGGGGGCAGGGAACGGAGCAGCTCTTCCAGTGGCAATTCTCCCTCACGTCGAAGTAGCTCAATCTCACGCCTCTGGGTTTCTGCGTCGTTGCCTTCCTGTTGTTCTTCAACCTCAATTGTCTCCTCATCATCCTCTTCTTCTTCCTCTTGGGGCTGGAAGTCCCCATCTATAGCAGGAGAACAAGGTCACAAAGTCCACGGGGCCCTGCAAGCCATAGGGTGAGTTTTCAGCTCTGGAAAGGCTATATGGTAAAGACTAACAGGGCCGAAGAGGACACACACCTTCATCATCCAGCCGGGAAGCAGGAGGTGGAGGACTGGAAGCAGCTGAGCCAGTGTGGGAAGAGCCAAGGCAAGGGGAGGAGCCAGCTTTGCTGGATGCTAATGGCTGGTTGAGGCTCTGTGACAGAAGGTCTGAATACTTTTCAGTTTGTCCCACAATGAAGTCCAGGTGCAGGTCCAGAGCTTTTTTGCGCTTTTCCTCAAGCCGGGACTGTTGCTTGAATTGCACTACCTGCCATAAACACGAAAGGGACCAAGATAGCTACTTAATTATGTACTCTTTCTAAACATCTAGGGAGGCCTCCTTTAAGCCAGGCCCTGGGTTAACCTTCAAAGTGGCAAGAGCTAAGTAACCTTAAGAGGTTCACAATTTAATAGGGTGCTTCTAAAGCACAAAGGAGCTTTCTGGACCTGGGTCTTAAAGAATACAAATGTCTTTTCTAAGTGGAAATTAGGAGAAAGTAATTTCCAGAAGCAGAAAGAGCACATAAATAGCCAGGGAAAGGCATGTTTGGAGTGGGAGAGAGAAAAGACATGGCAGAAGACAAGATGGAAAATGTAGGCAAAAGTCAGGTAATACTTGAGAAACATTTATAACTTAAATTTAAGGAATGGGAAGCCATTTAAGCAGGTGAATGGCACAGGTAATAGTTACAGAAAAAGGCATGAGGAATGCCCCATAAAGGTCAAATGGGCTACAGGAGGTCAAGAAGTCCCATTAACAATCCCCAAAGGCAGGACTCCGTTATTTCCCTACTGTATTTCTTCTCCACAATACTCAGTGCTAGAAAGGCTCAATGCACCAGAAAAAACATCATTAAAGTTGATTGGATTAATATTCTCTTCCTCACAAGTTTTAGCCAATTCCTATCATGTCACCCACCAAAATAACCCAAGACCCTTGGGTTCCCCCCCCCGCCCTCCCAAACACACATACACACTGCCTACCTTCTCCACATTACTCCAAAACTGCCTGACGTCCTTGGCCATGGTGGAAGCGATTCGACGCAACTTGGCCTGCTCTTCCCTCCGGGCCCGCTCTTCTTTCTGCCGCTGCTCCTCGTGATGCCGGATCACCATGCGCACCACCTGGGAAACCAGGAGCCAAAGTGAACACACCCACAAACCAAAACCCTCCTGAGCCAAGGGCAAAGAAAATAATACAGGCCAAGATACCTAGGAAGTCAGAGCTTGCCTCTTCAAGTCTACAAGGATCGATAAGCATCCTCTAATGCTCGATTACCTTTTAAGCAACCCACCCATTAAAGGAAGGCAAATCTTTAAAGCAAATGGAAGATAGACCCAGCTGAAGACATACCTTACGGGCCACACCTCGTTTCCAACGGCGCTCCTGAGCAAAGTCAGCAGAGAGCCACTGCATCTCTTCACACAGATAGTCCCAGTGGCCTTTGGGGCGAGACGGCTCCGGCACCTTAGGCAGTCTCTTCAGTGACCAGAAACCCTCCTTCCGGAGTTCAGCAATCCGAGTCTCAATCTCAGCCTCCTAATGCGGGAGGGTTAGATTGATCAACAATTTCTGGATACATATTACATCTCATAGTCATGGGTGAATTACTGAATACTAACTGCACAAAGGTGCTGAGTGGGCTTTCCATACTTGTGATCTCAGTTAATCCTCATGCCAATTCTACAAGTAAGTATTATGCTCTCTTCAGATGAGGAATAAAAGACCAGTGAAGAGCCCCAGATCATACAGCTAGAAGTCATAAAAGCTGGGAATCAAAAATAGGTCTAATATGCCCTTGATCATGAGACTTACTCTTGTGAAACTTATGCAGGTAGCAGAGAAGCTTAGACTATCTATAGGCATGCCTAAGAGTTTCTTCTGGAGGACCTCCTTTGTTGCTCATATGTGGCCTCACTAAGTGCTCTAAGTGCAACCCTGCAACTAAAAGCATTGCCCACCCCGCTACGTGGGACATGACATCCAGGGGTGAAAGTCTCCCAAGTGACGTGGGAGATAACTCCCAGGGATGAATCCAGACCTGGCACTGTGGGATGAACAATCCCACCCAGATCAAAAAAGGGAAAAAGAAGTGTAACTAATAAAGTAACAGTGGCAGAGAGAGTTCAAATACAGTTGAGAGGCTACTCAGGAGGTTGCTCTTATACAAGCTTCAGTTAGAACTTGCTACCTATCAAAACCTGCCAACCCCCAACCAGGACCATTCCAGTCAATACTAAAGAACACCTAGGGCAATATACAAGATTTCACAAGGGTTCCATGCACAGGAGTACCTTTCAGAAACCTACAACCTCCAAATGGTCCCTGGTCCAGATAAGTCCTGAAACCTAGCCCAGCCTCTCCAGAACGTCAGATAGTTCCATCTCCCTACCCCATACTAGTTAGTGACAGACCCTTCCAATATGAAAAATTTAGAATTGCCATAGCCCAAACACCCCTAAAGAGAGGGATGGAAAGATCAAAGGTGATGATGGAGTTATATAGAGAAGATACGATTTCACAAGTAAATATGAATGCTGAATTATTAAACTGGTATCTCTTTTAGTCTCCAGTATTTTAGAACAGCTAGAAGTTAAAATCTAAAATTGTGGAATTGTAACCCATGTCAAACTCTGAAATACGTTCTACAACTAATTGTGGTGCTGTGCTTTAAAACGTACAGCTTTTTTGTATATATGTTATTTTTCACAAAAAAAGAAGGAAAAAAAAATCAATTGTGATAATAAAAAAATATTTAAGCCCTCTAGTGTCGTACATTATGGAGCAGCTAGAAGGGAAAATATAAAAGGATTGTATGGTAGCCCATGACAAACTCTGGGATCTGTCCTGTAACTACTTGTTGAAGAGCGCTTTGAAAACTATTGCGTTTTTTATTTATTTGCTTTGTATATATGTTATACAACCAAAAAAAAAGAAAAAGAAAAAAGAAAACCTCGATCCTCCCATATTCCTTATCCTCCATTTTATTAACCCATAGCATTGGTGTGGTTCATTTGTAACTGTTGATAAGAGAGTATTAAAATATTACTGTTTAAAAAAATTAAAATAAAAGGGGCAGTGCGATGGTGGCTCAGTGGCAGAATTCTCGCCTGCCATGCCGGAGACCTGGATTCAATTTCTGGTGGCTGCCCATGGGAAAAAAAAAGAACTCCAAAATATTTCGCAAATATATGATTTCCTATCTGAACTATGTGATATTTATGATATTTTAATTTCCAAACATATGGGGAGTTTAGTTGCCTCATTGCTATCAATTATCATTAACTGCATTGTGAACAGTATCTACCCTGCCTTTGTGAAGACATTTTTACATTGTTAATAATTACTTGAAGTTCCACATATTACTAATTAAAGAAATGTACTGGTCCTTGTAAAAAAAAAAAAAAACCATAATAATAGGTCTAATGACTCCAGATACACTTTTTCACACTCTCTTCACACTTAGTGAACACAGGCAAGCCTTAGGAAAACATATTTCAAGGGGAGCTTCCCAGAAAAGCAGGGACTGCGTGCTTTCTTCCTGATTCTAGACAAAGGGGTCTTCATCACTGTAGAATTTCATTGATCCAGAGTATGTTTATATTAAGCTTAAAAAATGCTATAAAGCCCAATTTAAGCAATACTATTTGCACACTGAAAATATTGAAAAAATTATACATAGAAAGATTAATAAAAGTCAGATAATAAAATATCTGGTCATTTTTACTAAAGTTTCTACACTGCTTATATTACTTTTATAATGGGGGGAAGCATTTGAAAATTTTAATTTTTAACAAAGTGGACTTAAAAACTTAGGAAAACTGTCCTTAGGTTTCCTCATTATTCTTGTCCTCACCTGATGAAAACAAGTCGTCAGAGTAAATGATAGCCAGAGGTGAGACAGGGAATTAAATGGCCTGAGAGTGAAGGAAACATCAAGAAATATGGATATTACACCACTGGCTCTTAAACTTGAGTGTGCCTCAGAATCATATAGAGAGAGAGCTTGTTAAAAAAGATTGCTGAGCCCAACACCTCCAGGGTTTCTAACTGTTTAAGTGGGAGAGGGGTACACCAAAAAATCTACATTTCTAACAAGCTCCCAGGTGTGGCTGAGGCCCGGGTTCAACAATCATACTTACTACTGAATAAGAGGCTAGAAGTGAGAAGGACAGAGATGAGAAGCAGAAACCATTAAATTTAAGCACCTTATAGTTTACAAAGCATTTCCATATCTATTACGTTCTTTAATTTAAACCTCACAACAGCCTAGACTCCTACATTATCCTTATTTTATAAAAAAGGAAAATGAGGCTCAGAGTTCAAGAGACTTGCTAAAGATCATGAATGTTTAAGGCAGAGACAATACCCTAAATTCATGCCAAAAAGGAGGAGAGAGGTAAAATACCAGGGTGCACAGGTACTCAGGAATAGGGTTCCCAAGAACCCCCATGGGGTCTTCCCAGACGTACATGCTTGGCCTGCTCTGCAATTTCAGCATGACTCTTCTCCCACTTTGGGCCCTTGTTAGACAGGTCAGCAGCCTGGGGTAAGTTGAGCCCCTCCAGGGGTACTGTGGGACCATCGGGGGGGCCTGGAGGTCCATCCAGAGAGGAATCTTGAGCTAAGTGCTGGGGAGAGATGCCACCTGCCCCACTAGAGGCCGGGGAACTGGACGAGGCAGGGGACACAGGATTGCTGCCTGTCATGCCGTCCGACACCATCTAGAAAAGGGGAACATAAAAGAAAACAAGTGCTTAGCACCATGCTAAGATGTTTAAGTAAATTACTTCATTCTATCTTCACAAGAAAAAACTCCGGAGTAAGGTATCAACTCCATTTTTATAAACAGCCATTTGGGATGAAAAGTTTTAATAAGGTGTTCAAGATGGCGGAGACAAAATTATAGTAGATGCTTGACATACTAGAGGAATATGTCCTAAGATTTCTAGAGGTCCCTAAATTCAAGAATGCTACTGCAAGCATATGATTTCAAATTTTAAAATCCTCTCAAAGCCTCAAGGATTTCTCTTACATAATAGCTTTCTTTTTGTCTCTCAATTTCCTGTGCTCTAAATAAATTCAACAGGCCACTTAAAACCAAAACCACCAAACCTCATCTTCATCACCAGGTTTACTAGTTTCCTTTATTTAAGGAGGTCACTGTTCAAAATTACCACACATCACTTTACAAGGTGCTGCAATAGTAGTACGAATGGAGACCAAAGCCCTAATGAAATGTGGACACTGAGGAGACTCAGAAAATTCACACCACCCTCTCAGTGTGTCGCTCAAATTCCTACCTCAGGTAAATGACAAAAAAACATGTCATAAATTTTTCCAGTTGCTCAGAAATATTGTTAAGTATCAAATCCATAAGCATCAAAAGCCTAGTGTATGCAAACCCAGGTCTATCTGGTCCAAAGTCATGATCTTCTTCCTACCTCACACTCTCTCTCAGTATGAGAAACTACACACTACCATCATCCATAAGGCTTACCCCAGTATCCACGCCCAAAAAAATTTAGGCTATTCTCAAAGCACACAGTCTTAGAAGCATGCTGTTCTAACCTCCATTTCCAATCTGACTAGAATTCAAATTTTACAAGGGTTGCCTTCCAGGATCCTCCAGATCTTGGAGGTAACATTAAACTAATATCCAATAGGCCTGACATTGGATATTATTCAACATATGTCCCAAAGGACATATCTAATAGGCAAAAAGATTTTCAAGACTCAGCTACCCAGGTAGCTAGGACCATGGGAATGTGGCTAGGACTTGCCACATTTCTTCTGCCTCAGAGCCAGCAGTTCAAAATAGAGGAACAGAGAAGGAATCTTTCCCTCCTGCAAACCTGTGTCTGTAGGATTGGGAGTTGAGAGTGAGCAGGGGAGGGGCTGCTCTGCATGGTCCCACTCCCAGGCTCCTTATTGGATGCCTGAAGAATGACTGGGTCGTTGTCACCACTGCTGCTAGCCGAGGGGCTGGCGTCCGGCTGCAGGGCATGCTGGGAGCTGGCCTCATTCTGGGCCACCGGCCACCGGGACCCGCCTTCCAGGGCCCGGGGCCCACCAGGGCGTCCCAGCCTCCGCTCAGGTCCACCGGTCTCTGGAGCACCTAAAGCAGGGTAAAGAGGATAGAAATGGAATTAAACAGAATTAAAGAAAAAGTTATAAAAGTCAGAAGTACACAAATAATATTTAAAATAAAGATAAGTAAGCACAGCGACTATAGCTTGTATTCTTTGAGCATTTACTATGTGTTAGATATTTTATTAAGTTTTTATTTGATAAATTCCATAATCCTCACAGCTACCTTATGAAACATATACTTCTCATTCTATAACACATATTTAGTTCCTAATACATGTTTAGCACCAAGGATAGAGACACACAGAAAAGACCCCTGACCTAACTGGAGCTTACATTCTAATATTATGTCTATTTTACAAACTAGGAATTAGAACACAAAGAGATCAAATGATTTGCATAAGGTCACACAGTAAGGAAATGACGTAAGATTTAAATCCAGGTAGACTGATGCCAAAATTATGGAGAGCCTATTACTCTCCCTACAGTGCCAGGGTATCCAGATCTTCCTATTCACAGCCTGTTCTGTTTCCACCCTATCATCAAACCCTCCACAAAGAAACCATACACAAATATGCCCACAGTTCTCCAGAACAAGAATCCTGAAATAATGACCTATAAATTCTCATTAACTACTCCAAACATTTCTCCTATTAGCTTACATATACAAGAAGGTATCTGAATCCTCACCTGTGTGAGCTGAGACCACACCCCCTGTGAAAGTCTGCACTTCCACGGTGCTGCCGTACTGAGGGGAATTACGCCTGAAACAAACAGAAGGGGAAGGAGACAGCCCTGAGGAAGTAGTCCACATTTGTCAACATCCATCAAGAGAAGAGCTACAGCAGTGGGAAAACTCACATTTCAAAGAAAGAGAAGTGAATGTTTTTTGTGAAAACAAAATACCCTAGGGATTTAAGGTTATAACTGGCAGAGAGAAGAAGCAGGGCAAAGATGTTTAAAAAGCTTAACGGTCAAAGTTTCTGAACACTGAATAAAAAAACAAAGTAAAGACTGCTGTCACATCCAGAAGTTCAAAAAGATGCTGGCTATATGGCAGCATGCTCCTTTCCAGTGAGGGCTGACCACTCAGGAATAAGTTATTGTAACAGAGGAATAACAGAGGAATCCCCCAAAAGAGTAAATAAGCATGCTAATCACAACAGAATCCACCCTTCCTTAGGGCAGGACCTTGTAACTCCTTTACCTGCACTATGAGACACCTCCGCAATCACAAGAACTACAGTAGGAGACATCAGAAGGGTAGTGAGATGTGAAGAAGAACGCAAGTGAAGAACCATGAGCGGAAGCAGGGAGGGTTAACCCCATACAAGGCCCGGAAGTGTTTTCCCAGAGTTTAAGGAAACTCCTTCACTAGGTGCCGCTTTTGACTGACTCCCTCCTCAATAGATTCCCAGGACCCGAGCTAACCAAAATCCAAGAAGCCTGAACTCTTGACCCCAGTCTTCATTACAGTCTCCCAACTCCGCCCAGCAGGCTGACCCGCCACGACCCGTGACCTCTGCCCCAACTTGCCACTAGCCCTGAGACGGTCCCGCCCCCTCCTAGACTCCCACCCTACCCATCGCGCGCGCCAGGCGGGGGTTGGGAGGAGAGGCTCGCGCGTGCGCGGCTGGAGACGGAGTGAGCCGGCTGCGCGCACGGCCTGGGGGCTCCCGCCAGAACCCAAACCTACGCACACAAGGGTCGCAGGGTGAGGAAGCCCGTCATCCAAGCCCGTCATCCCAGCCCGTTTGGGGGCTCCCACCACCGGACCACGACAAGCTGAAAAAACGGAGGGTTCGTGCCGCCACGTCCTGGCCCCCTGACTAGATATGGTGGGCGCGCGCCCCCGACTCGCCCCACGCCCCCCTTCCTCTTTCCGCGCGCCCCTGGGGGGGGTGCTGGGGTTGGTGGGCGGGCAGGAGCGCACCTGGGTCCGTCCTCTCAGTGCTCGCTCGCTCGGGCACGCGTGCGCAGAAGGGCGGGAGGGGAGAGGAGACGCGCCGGGGCCCAGCGCCTACCGGCCTGGCCCCAATCAGTCTGTCTCCATGGGCGCGCGCCGACAGCCTCGCGCACCGGCCCCGGGGCCCCGGCCGTAGGTGCGCGCGCAGCACCCCGGGAAGTGGGAGGGGAGGTGGTGGCAGGGAGATGCGCGCGCAGTCACCCGTCAGGGGAGGGGAAACTGTGAAGCGTCCGCCATCTTGTCTCCCTCTCCTTACCTGCGTCCTCGGGGGCGTGCGCACCACCCCCCCTCCCGCCGAGGAGGGGGGAGGGCCCCCTCTTGGTCGCCGCCTTCGCGGCCTTTAAATTTCCCAGGGGACCGCGGCTACTGCCACCGCCTTGCTTCCACCGCCTCCTCTCACGGCACAGAGATACGGACGGTGGGTGGGGAAAAGGGCAGACGCTACTCCCAGCGACCCGCCGTTGCCGCTCCCGAGGCCCCGCCAAAATGGCCGCCGCCCCCTCGGCCGCCACCACCGCCAGCAGCTCCACCACCGCTGCTCGCTATAGCTGCCGCCGGTGCGGCCCGTCCTCTCGCGAGAGACAGTAACTGGTGGTGGCCAGGGGGAGGGGGGCATCGTGTGCTAGCGCAGGGCGCCGCCCGAAGCGCAAGGCAGCCTGGGAGATGTAGTCCGCCCATAGACTCCGCGCTTGTCCCGCGGCAAAGGTCTCTATCCTTTGCACAGAAAATACCTCTGGAACTGCATTGCGGTTACCATGTTGGGGCAGTCTTGGTTTTTTAACAGATGACCGAGTGAGCTGAAGCAGTTTATCAGGTACTTTCATCAAGTTAACAGTGGAGTCTGGGTCTCCTGATCCCCGGAAGCCCAATTTTATAGAGTTGCTGCGTTTTACACAAGGGTGGTATTCCATATAGCTCCCAAGCACCTATGCCTCACCCTGTAGTAGAACAATAATAACTACCTTCTGCGGAACGCTACCTTTTGCACTGAATATTTTTCCTCTTAATCTTAACAGCACCCCATTTTACAGGTGAGGAATTGAGGCTCAGACGTTAACCAAAAGATCAAAGCCAAGATTCATACCCAAACAATTTAAGCCACACTGTCTTCCAGAAAAATGAACACGCTGTCACGAAATTTGGCCACCTAAAACCCATCCAAGTGGGGAAGTCCTGGTAAAGCTCACCTTCCTCCACCCAGTTTGGCTCTTCCCTGCCCTACTCAAAGAGATGAACATTCTCATGTCACCGATTTACATTCCTATTTCTCTTAGAGCAAAGAGCAATGGTTGAAAACTCAAAAGCTTAAAAGGTCCAGAAAGGTCAAGTAAACAAAGTAAAGAGGGGCAAGTAAAGACTTCAGGAATAGGAGGCCTATGCTCTGTCCAAAAGGAACAGCCGCTGATCAGCTTCTGCCCGTGGTCACCCTATAGGAATGCCAAAAGACAGCTATGGGTCAGATTCAGCCCTCAGGCTGCCAGGCTGCTTCCTCTGGCCTATTCTGGGGCCTCACATCACCCATGAAGGTTTGATTGATTGATTGGATAAGTGAATGAATACCTATCCATTTAGCCCAATTCAAAGTCTTTCTAGGCCCACCTTACACATTTCTGAGACTGCTCCATAGAACCAACCACATTGAAATTTTAAGAGTCACAACATCTCTTGGCTTTCCCGTTTACCTTTTTTCTTTTTTCTACTATATGTATGCTGTGAACTATAGCTAATAGTATGATTATAACCATGTATAATAAAATATAATCATCAGTTGTAACAAATGCGCTACACGAATGAAAAATGTTAATAAGGAAAAGTGAATGAGTGTAGGGGAACTGTAGAGTTTCTGCGTAGTTTTTGAGAAAACCTACAACTTCTCTGAAAAATAATGAAAATTCATCTTAAGGACCACAATCTCCAGGGGGTCTCTTAACCACCCCCAAGCTCAGTTAACACCCATTCTGGTTCCCGTAGTCTCCTGGTCTTCTTACAGCAGTGATTGCTTTGGATCTTTTTTATTAAACATAACAACATACAAACACAAACATTCTTACCATATAATCATTCCATTCTTGTTATATAATCAATAACTCACAATATCATCACATAGGTGTATATTCATCATCATGATCATTTCTTAAAACATTTGCATCAGTTCAGAAAAAGAAATGAAAACAGAGAAAAATTTATACGTACCATACCCCTTACCCCTCCTTTACAATGATCACTAGCATTTCAATCTATTAAATTTATTTTAACAATTGTTCCCCCTATTATTTATTTTTAATCCATGTGTTTTACTCATCTGTCGATAAGGTAGATAAAAGGAGCATCAGACACAAGGTTTTTACACTCACACAGTTACATTACAAAAGCTCTATCATTATACAGTCATCTTCAAGAAACATGGCTACTGGAACATAGCTGTACATTTTTAGGCAGTTCCCTCCAGCCTCTCCATTACACCTTAACTAAAAAGGTGATATCTACATAATGCGTAAGAATAACCTCCAGGATAACCTCTTGACTCTGGAATCTCTCAGCCTTTGACACTTTATTTTGTCTCATTTTGCTCTCCCCCCTTTTGGTCAAGAAGGTTTTCTCAATCCCTTGAAGCTGAGACCCACCTCATTCTAGGCTTTCTGTCCCACGTGATTGCATTAGATCTTTTTTTTTTTAATTTAAAAATTGTTTTTTTAAATACCAGTAAACACCAAACACAAACATTCTTAACTTTTGATCATTCCGTTCTACATATATAATCAGTAATTCACAGTATCATCACATAGCTGCATATTCATCATCATGATCATTTCTTGGAACATTTGCATCTATCCAGAAAAAGAAATAAAAAGAAAACAGAAAAAAATTCATACATACCATACCCCTTACCCCTCCCCTTCATTAATCACTAGAATTTCTGTCTAACTTTATTTTAACATTTGTTCCCCCTATTATTTATTTTTATTCCATATGTTTTACTTGTCTGTTGATAAGGTAGATAAAAGGAGCATCAGACACAAGATTTTCACAATCACACAGTCACATTGTGAAAACTGTATCATTATACAATCTTCAAGAAACATGGCTACTGGAACACAGCTCTACATTTTCAGGCAGTTCCCTCCAGCCTCTCCATTACCTCTTGACTAACAAGGTGATATCTACTTAATGTGTAAGAATAACCTCCAGGATAACCTCTCAACTCTGTTTGGAATCTCTCAGCCATTGACTCTATTTTGTCTTATTTCACTCTTCCTCCTTTTGGTCGAGAAGTTTTTCTCAATCCCTTGATGCTGAGTCTCAGCTCATTCTAGGGGTTTTCTCAATCCCTTAATGCTGTGTCTCAGCTCATTCTAGGATTTCTGTCCCACATTGCCAGGAAGGTCCACACCCCTGGGAGTCATGTCCCACGTAGACAGGGGGAGGGTGGTGAATTTGCTTGTTGTGTTGGCTGGAGAGAGAGGCCACATCTGAGCAACAAAAGAGGTTCTCTTGGGGGTAACTCTTAGGCCTAATTTTAAGTAGGCTTCACCTATCCTTTCTGGGGTTGGTATACTATGGCCTGTAGGTCAGCACCCGCACACCAGTACAGCCCACAAGCTAAGAATGATTTTTTTTACAGTTTCAGATGGTTAAGGAAAAAGTAGAGGAAGGATAATCTTTTGTAGCACATGGAAATTACATGGAATTCAAATTTCAATGTCCACAACTAGAGTTTTACTGGCACACAGCCACACTCATTTGTGTGCCTATTGTCTGGCTGCTGCCATGCTACACTGCCAGAGCTGAATGATTGCAATGGAGAAACCATGTGGTCTTGAGCCTAAACTGTTTTCTGCTTGGCACCCTTCACAGGAAGAAAGTTAGCTGATCCCTGTTCTATTTGATCTGAACATGCTCACATCCATGGGTGTATATAGATTTGAAAATTCACTGAGCTGTGTACTTATAATTTGTACACTTCACACACCCCACTGTGCATTTTATATTTTAATTTAAAATAATTGCTACATCGTATGGCCTGCCCACTTTTTTTTTATGCTCATCTACCCCTTGGTCACTATATTTCAATCACCATGCCCTCCTTTCTGTTCTCCAAACCATGCGTCGAGTTCATTTTTGCTTTTGAAGCCTTCATTTTTATTGTTCCCTCTGTCTGAAATTATTTTCTCATAGCTGGTTTTTCCTTTCCACGGAGGTTTCAGCTCAAACATTGCCTCCTCATGGAAGTTCCCTACCATTAATTAACCTGCTTCCTGCTTGTTGCTGTTTATCACGTTTTCTTCACAGCACTTAGCTGAAATTATCTTATTAACTGATTTGCATGTTTGTTTATTGTCTGGTCCCCTCACTGCTAGAAGGAAGTTTCCTGAGGACAGGGACATTATTACATGGTTCATAGAGCTCTCAACAATTGCTGAATAAATGAAAAAATTTTTTTGAATAACCCTGTAAAGAAGGAATTGTTGGTCCTATTTTATAGATGGAGTTGGTGGTCAATGAAAAGTGAATGATGCCCATTCTTTCATACGTACCCCCACCCCCACTCCCATCACCCTTCCAGGGGAGAGGGCCAAGCCAAAGGGAATGGATTTGGCTTAGCCTCTTGCTACTACTTCTTTGCTTTGTGGCCTTGAGCAATTCACTTCACATCTCTGAGGCTCAATTTCCTCATCTGTAAAGTGACGATAGAACTGAAAATACAAAATTTCCTTGAAAGCTCTAAAGAACCACCTAAATGCACAGGTGTGTTTGGAACCAATATTTCAGGGTCCCAAACTCATGATCTTCAGGTCAAGTATACCCTTCAGCTGTGCTCTGCATAGTGTTTTAATGTTTTGGATATTTTTAGTACTTTTAGGCAGGGGAATGAAGTTTCTAACTTGCCACAGGCTCCACCACCCACGATTTTCGTGCACTGGGCAAGGTTACACATTTGTCATTACCAGTCTGGCTCCTGAAAGCAGTTGAGTTTGCAATCCCTTGTCCATACCTGAGTGTTCTCCTGGCCTGCATTTCCATCACCACTGTATGTCAGGCCCTATGCAGTGGGAGAGACACAGTCCCTGAATTTACTGTCATTGAAGGAGAAGCTGCAAGCTTGGCAGAAATCATGGTAGAAGGGGTTGGTCAAAGGAACTCACCAAGGGTCAGGTGAAATCCAGTGGGATATCAGGGAGGGCTACCTAAAGAAGGTGTCATTTGAGCCTGGCCTTGAAAAATTTAGGCATGAAGGGCCACCTCAGGCAGATGGTACAGCCTGAACAAGGTTGAGGGTTGGGGGACTAGATCAACCTGTCTTCTCTATGAGGTTGAGGTGTGGTTGGCCTTTGGTGCCTAGAGACCCAGCCTACCAGGCCGTGTGGTGGGGCATTAGTTTGAAGGTGAAAGGGACCCGTTGAAAGTTGTTGAGCAGGGTTTTGCCACGGTCAGGGCTCCACTTTACAAAAGACTGTCTAAAAGGAATGGCTGGAAGAAGGAAGCTGGCAATGGGGAAGCCAGAGCAATCACCCAGGTGTAATGGAGGTCACCGCCCAGAAGGTGGCAGTGGAGATGTGGAGGGAGAGACAGCCAAGTTCTCATTCTAGAAGAAGAATGAGAACTTGGCTGGCAATTAATGTCTAGAGATGATGATCCTCTGAACGCCCATTCCCCTGGCATTCTGCCAGGCCAGCCTTTCTCAGTCTCCTCCCCCCTCACCTGTCATCCCTTCTCAGTCTCCCTTTTAGGCCACTTCTCTAGGATCCCTCCATTAAATGTTGGAGTTCGTCAGTATTCTTTCTTCATCTACCTTCTCTCATCCAACACGTTCTCCTGTGCAGAGACAGATTCCCTGAAGCTAATGATAAAAATAATAATAATGGTAATGAATTTCAGGACCTCTCCCTTGCATGGATCCCCAGTGATTGCCGGAAGTGGCAGGGAGTTTTAGACTAGTCTAGGTGGGGCAGGAAAGCCAGGTTGCAACCAGAAAGCATTTGCGTGTAAGCCTTTCTGGTTAACATTTGCCTAAAGAGATCTCGGAAGAAAAAGCACTTATCTCTAAGGTTCCAGTAATTTGTTATGATTTCTTTAGGCCTTCATTTAAGGCCAAGGACCTGCAAAGACTATCCTGAGCTCAGAACTTGGGTTCTCCTCTGCCTAACTCCTGGATGCCCCACAAGGTCCCAGGTGCCTTGGACTGTACATCCAAAAGTGAAGTTGTGATCTGAGCCCTAAAACCTGCTCTTCTTCCCCTCTGCTCCAAGGAGACAAAAACACCATCTGGCCAATTGCTCAAGCTAGGCCACCTTTCCTCTCCCTCATGCCCCAAGTCTTGTCTCTTGCACCCTAAATATCTCTCCGTTCTATCCATTTCTTTCCAGGCCCACAGCTGATCTTTTACTCAAGCTCCACACGCATTAGCCCCTTGACAATTTAAAAGTTAGTGACAGCACCAAGAGCTGGCTGGTAGGACTTTAGCACCCCCTGTATGCGTGCACGCACACGCACACACACGCGCGCGCGCGCGCGTGTGCCATTATTTCCCAGGCCTTCCCCTACCCCATTCTTTGATATGGATGATTAATGTCTTTTCAGTGTTATGTAAAGTGCTATGCAAAAGAAGCTTCCAGATGAAATAAGACCTCCAGCCTCCTCCTCTCTTCCAACCAGACAGTCACTCCTAAACCCTCTCACAAGTAAAAATTCTGGAGGCTTGTCACACTCTGCACCAGCCTCCTGTTGATCTTTCTGTGGCCAGTCTTGCCCCCCAAAGACCTCGCTCCTGTGGAGCTTCCATTCCAGTGGGGGGAGACAGAGAACACACATGTGAGAGTATAATATAATTTCAGGGAGTGAACAGGACTACTAATATGGTAAAGCAGGTGGAGACGGGCAGAGACAAGGGGCAGGGAGATTTTAGACAGGTGACAGTTAAAGAGAGAACTGAAGGAAGTTTCTCCACAAGGGAGCCAGGGAGAGCTCCCCTTCACTTCTCCATTTTTTTCCCCCCTAATATAATCAGAGCCCCAGGTTTATTGAAAGAGAAACTGCTAGAGCAGGAATCTGGGAGAGTTTTTCTAATTGCACATCTGATGAACTCACTCCCCTGCTTCTAATCCTTTCGCAGCTCCCAAGAAATGCCTTCCAGAGGCCCCCAAAAACCTGCATGGGGAGCCACTGCCAAATTCTCTAGCCTCTTCTCTTCCAGCCTGCTACACTCCGGCTGCCCTTCTCCCCTGTTGACTCCTCACAGGCTCTTTTTCTACTCTGGGCTTCCTCATGCTTGATTCCTTCTCCACTTTCCACCTAGTCAAAGCCAAGATATCCTCGGTCCCAGAGCTCATGCCACTCCTTCCAGAAGCCTTCCCTGACCCTCAGACTAGATTGGCTCTCCTATAACAGTCTGCGCTTTGTGCCTCTCCACACTATTACATCAGAAATAATTACTCAAGCCCCTGAGGGCTCATGGTGAAGGAGGGATTACATCTGCCATGTGCACTTCTGTGTTGCTATCTGAACCCATTGCTGGGGGGAGGGCCAGGCACATAGTCAAATGTATGGATAGGGATGGTTTATGCCTGCATAGATGCATGTTAGCAATCACCGATATGTGTTCAATTCAGTCAAAATACATAATAATGATAGAAACTAAGCACCAGCCTGTGTTGTTGTTTGTTTGTTTTAACTTCTTTATTTTGGAATACTTTCAAACTTATAGGACCGTTCCAAACAAAATTAATACAAACCCCATACAGACAAACCCCCACCCACCCCCAGATATCCAGATCCACCCATTTTAACATTTTATCTCATTTGCTGTATCATTCCAGCTATCTATCCATCACTCTGATAAGTCATCTATCTATCCATCTGTCTGGGAGTCTGTATGTCTGTCTATCAGTCCATGTTCTGAACATTTGCGAGCAGGTCACACACCTGTCCTAATCCTTGAGCCCATAATACTCCCATGTGTGTTTCCTATGAAACAAGGATATTCATTTATGCAACCACCTTTCTGCTATCAAGTTGAAGAAATTAACAGTGACATAAAACTTAGAGTATATCTTCCAGTTTTTTCATATGTCTCAATAATGAATGACCTTTTGCACCTTCCCTCCTTCCTTGTTAGATCCCATTGAGGATCATGTATTGCCTTTACTTGTCACTGTCTCTCTTTTTGTTGTTGTTGCTGTGGGAACATATCTACAATCTGAACTTTCCCATCTCAACCACTCCCAAGCACACCATTCAGTGGGATTAAACACATTCACTCTCTTGGGTGCCCTCACCACTTTCCATTACTAAAATTTTTCTGTCTCCCCTAACAGAAACCCTGTACCCATTTTGCATTAGCTCCCTGTTCCCCCTGCCCCATCCCCCCACCCCACACCCTGGCAACCTCTCCTCTAATTTCTGTCGCTATGAGCTTGCATATTCTCCCAGCCTGAATTTAACATATTAACTCAATTCTTACAGTAACCCTATTAAGTAAATTATCATCCCTGTTTTACTTTTAAGGGTGGTAAAAAGAGTAGTAAAAGGGTATCAGGGATGGGGGTATATATGTATATTATATATTATTACAATACAAATTTAAGAACACACCCACAATATAGAACTGTACATGACAAATTATGGATATCAATTATTAATATACCTATGATAATATTGATTTGTCAATTGTAACAAATAACACCACACTAATGCAAAATGTTTTACTTTTTTTTTTTTGGTGCATTGTCTGGGAATCGAACCCAGATCCCCTACATGGAGGGGGAGCATTCTACCACTGAACCACTTTTGCACCCTTTGCAAAATGCTAATAATAGCGAAAACCATAGGGGGAGGTATATGAAAACTCTGTGCTTTCTGCCTGATTTTTCTGTAAGCCTACAAAAAAGAAAAAGAATAGTTAAGTAATTAAGTTAAATAACTTGTCTCAAGGTTCACAGCTAGAAAGAAGCTGGGCAGGCACTGGCACCCAGGCAGCCGCCTCTGGCACTTGTGCCTTTGACGGCTATGCAAGGCAGCCTGTCAAGTCCAGGTCAAATCCAGATCAACCACGTGCCAGGCTTTGTTCTAGGCACTGGCAAGGTAATATTGGGAAAATGAGAAAAACGCTCAAAGTTCCAGCTTTTATGGAGCTTACATCCCTTGAAGGGAAAGATAAAGAAGAAACACATAAAGAAGTTAGAGAAGAAAATAGTGATGGATAATATATTCTGTGAAAAAGAGTAAACAAAACAGGCTGGGAGAGAGTGACAGAGAGGTGGATGGGTTGCTATTTTAGACAGGGTGGTCTGGGAAGGCCTCTCTGATCAGGTGACATTTGAGCAGAGGCCTGGATGCTTCAGAGAAAAGCACTCTAAGCAGAGATAAATAACGTACAAAGACCATGGGGCTGGATCCCTCTTGTCTAGACAGAAAACTACAAGGAGGCCCTGGAGGCTGCAGGGCCAGGGGAACAGTAGGAGATGGGGTCTGGGAGGAGGGTCAGGCCAGAATCTGGCAGGACTTTGAAGGTCAAGCTAAGACGTTAGCTCTATATCAAGAGACAACAGAGGGCAGATAATAGCTTGTTAAATGGACCATAGGGGGTGAAATTAGAAGGCCATTACTGTAACCTAGGTGAGTAGTGAGGAAGACTGAAGGAGCCTGGGGACAGGGTTGCTAGATTTAGCAAATATCTCTCTTCCTGGGGACCTCTAGGAGGAAGGCAGCTCTACAGGGAGGCAAGGAGAAGGTAGGAATTGGTAGTTTTCCTCTCCCTTCTCTGGGAGTACTGGAAAATTCTGAGAGCATAGCCAAATGCAGAGCCTCCATAGAGTGAATGCAGCACATCTTAACCAACACACCAATCAAAAGCATCCCCAACCCTAAAAGAAGGAAATTGAAATCATGACACCCAGTTCCTGGAAGGGTGTGGGAAGACAGACACTCCCATGCTGCTGAGAGGAATGTAAAAGGGCTAAGTTTTTAAATGCACAGCCTTTGTCCCAGAAATTCCACTTTTAGGATTTTATCCAAAGGAATGAATCAGACAAATGAGCAAATATGTGCATGCAAAAATGTCCATCGTAGTGTTGTTTATAAAAGCTAGAAAAACTTGGACATGGCATGAAGTTCCAACAAAAGATAAATGGACAAAGAAATGAAAAATGGACAAAAATATGAAGGAGACAAGGAAATTCAAATGACTAATAAATACATTGAAAAGAGAGTCACCCTTGCCAGTAATCAGAGAAATGTAAAAATAGTGGCATAACCATTTCACAGAGCAGAGAGAACTTTGCTTTTATCTGTAAAGTTGCATTTCATTTATTTAACAATCCTGCACCCCTACAATGTACCTCGTGCCTAGATTATGGTCTTTAAAAGTTAAATGAGCTGGTTGGAGAAAAGGCTGTCTCTGTGTCTACAACTGGAAGACACAAAGTGAGTTCAGAAAGTCTTGTTGAGCCAGGAAGCAAGGAAGCTTTCAAAGATTAATGAAGTTACTGGAAGGACACAGGAACCAAGTACCTCAAAAGGGCTCCCACTGGCCACGACTAAGACCATTTAAACCTCAAAAGGATAATAGTGGCTGGGGTCAACTGACATACAATAAATAGGAAAAATCTCACTCCATTAAATGATTCACAAAAGAGTGAACAGAAAGTACTGTGTTCTAAAACAGGTGAATAGAATAAAATTCATTCTATTTTGTTGAGTCTTGTTAGTGAAAAACAAAAAATCAAAAGCAATAGTGTAACAGAATTTGAATGTCTGTAATTCTGGGAGAGTGATGCACAGGTATTTCTTATGCTTTTCTTATTTTTTAAACTTAAACCAATTTAAAAATATTTCTTGAGCTTTGGCAATGTTCTGTTTCTTAACCTGGCTAGAGATAGCACATATGGTTCCTTTAAAATTATTCTTTAAGGAGTACATGTATGTTTTACATTCTTCTATGTGATACATTTTACAATTAAAAAATTTTTAACTGTGCAACAGCAAAGGATTCCTTGAATAAATGATGGTACCGTTGTATTATGCTATAATGTACAATCATTAGAAATAATGATGTACTGACATGGAAAATACTGAAAACAGCAAAGTATGAAGTAGTATATTTTGTGTGATTCCAGTTTATAAAGAGTTAGTAGAAGCTATATGTTTGTATAAGCAGAGAGAGAAATCCGAAATGCTGTTCACTGACATGTTGACAGGATTTTTCTCTGGATGATAGGATTTAGGGATGATTTTTAAATTTTTGTATATTTTGTGATATATTTTTTTAAAACATGGACAGGCACTGAGAATTGAACACGGGTCTCTGGCATGGCAGGTGAGAACTCTGCCTGCTGAGCCACCGTGGCCTGCCCTTTGTATATTTTTGCATATTTGTCAGAATTAAAAAAAGTTTATCACATGCATGTTATCATTATTATAAAAACAATACATGCATACCCACACTAACATCATACTGCATGATGAAAGACTGAAAGCGTTCTCTCTAAGATCAGGAACAAGACAGGGCACCTGTTGTCACCAATAGTATTCAACATTGTACTGGAAGTTCTTTCCAGAACAATTAGGCAAGAAAAAGAAATAAGAAGGCATCGAAATTAGAAAGGGAGAAGTACTTTCCCTGTTTGCAGATGACATGATCCAATATAAAGAAAATCCTGAAAAAGCCACAAGATATTAGCTATTAGAGCTAATAAACGAATTCAGCAAAGTGGCAGGGTATACAAGATCAAAACACAAGAATCAATAATGTTTCTGTACACTAATAATGAACAATCTGAAGTGGAAATCAATTTTAACAACTCCGTTTACAATAGCAACTAAAAACACAAATATCTAGGAATAAATTTAGCCAAGGATGTGCATGGAAAACTATAAAACATTGCTGAAATAAATGAAAGAAGACCTAAATAAATGGAAGGACATTCTGTATTCATGCATTGGAACACTAAATATTGTTAAGATGTCATTTCTACCCAAAGTAATTTACAAATTCAATAAAATCCCAATAAAAATTCCAACAGCCTTTTTTTTTCCATAAATGGAAAAGCCAATCATCAAATTTATATGGAAGGGTAGGGGGCCATAAATAGCCAAAGCCATCTTGAAAAAGAAGAATGAAATTGGGGGACTCAACACTATCCGATTTTAAAATATATTACAAGACTACGGTAATCAAAGTATTCTGGTACAGGCACAGGACAGACATACAGATGAATGGAATTGAATTGAGAGTTCAGAAATAAACTTGACAACTGCCAGCTGATTTATGACAAGGGTTCCAAGTCCATTCAATTGGGGAAAAATATTCTCTTCAATAAATGGTGCTGGGAAAATTGAATATCCATATGCCAAAGAATGAAAATGGACCCCTACTTCAAACCATGTACAAAAAATTAACTCAAAATGAATCAAAGACCTAAATATAAGAACCAGAACTATAAACTCCTAGAAGAAAATGTAGGGATGCTTCCTCAGGACCTTGTGTTTGGCAGTGGTTTCTTCACACCCAGTGAATAAGCAACAAAAGAAAAAAAAAAACAAATGGAACTTCATCAAAAGTAAAAACTTTTGTGCATCAAAAGATTTCATCCCGAAAGCAAAAAAACAACCTACAGAATGGGAGAAAACATTTGGAAACCACAAATCTGATAAGGGTTTAGTTCCCAGAATATATGAAGAACTCCTACAACTCAACCACAAAAAGATAAATAACCCAAATGAAAAATGAGCAAACAATTTGAATAGACATTTCTCCAAAGATGCACAAATGGCCAGTAAGCACATGAAAAGATGTTCAATATCTTTAACCATTAGGAAAATGCAAATCAAAAACCATAATGAATGTTTCTTGAGGATGATTGTATAATGATACAGCTTTCACAACGTGACTGTGTGATTGTGAAAACCTTGTGTCTGATGCTCCTTTTATCTACCTTGTCAACAGACAAGAGGAACATATGGAATGAAAATAAATAATAGGGGGAACAAATGTTAAAATAGATTTAGTTTGAAATGCTAGTGATCAATGAAAGGGATCAGTAAGGGGTATGGCCTGTAAAATTTTTTTTTCTGTTTGTTATATTTTTCTGTTGTCTTTTTATTTCTTTTTCTGAATTGATGCTAATGTCCTGGGAAATGAGCATGATGATGAATATGCAACTATGTGATGATATTGTGAATTGCTGAGTGTATGTGTTGGGAATGTTTGTTTCTTGTAATTTTTTTAATTAATAAAAAATTTAAAAAAAACCATAATGAGATACCATTTCATACCCACTAGAATGGCTTCTATTAAAAAAATACAAACAGAAAATAACAAGTATGGGAGAAATAGGAATACTCATTCATTGTTGCTGGGAATATAAACTGATGCAGCCACTGTGGAAAACAGATTGGCGGTTCCTCAGAAAGTTAAGTATAGAATTACCTATGGCCCAGCAATCACACTTCTATACATATACCCAAAAGAATTGAAAGCAAGATACGAACAGATATTTACACACCAATGTTCACAGCGGCATTATTCACAATTGCCAAAATATGGAATCAATCCAAGTGCCCATCAACAGATGGGTAGAAAACAAAAGATGTTTTATAAATATATATATTATAAATAAATATATATAAATATATATATATATATCCAATGGAATATTATTCAGCCTTAAAAAGGAATGAGATTCTGATAAATGCAATGACCTGGATGAACCTTGAAGACATTGTATTGGGGGAAATGAATGAAATACAAAGGGCAAATATTGTATGATCTCACTGATATGAAATAATTAGAATAAGCAGATTTGTAGAGTCAGAGATGAGAATACAAATTACCGGGGACAGAGGTGGAGGTAGGGAATGGGGAGTTAACGCTTAATTGGTGCAGAGTTTCTGTCCAGAGTGAAGGAAATGTTTTGGTAATGGATGGTGATAATGGTAGTGCAACATTATGAATGTAATTAACTCCAGTTAAAGGGGGAATTTTAGGTTGTATACATGTTACTAGGATATAATTTTTTTAAACTAGATTATATAACCCAGTGAACCCTAATGTAAACTATGAACTGTAGTTAATTGTATAATCATAATAATATCGTTTCATCAGTTGTAACAAAGGTACCTAAAAAAATGCAAAGTGTTAATAATAGGGAAAACTGGGCAGGGCAGGGGGGATATTAGAATTCTGTATTTTCTGCTTAAATTTTCAGTAAACTACAATTTTTTTTTTTTAAGCAACACATACTATGAAAATCCAAATCACCTCAGTGATTTTTCTTCTTTAGATGATCTTGGTATAACTCCTTGGGTGTTTATGTATATATACATGTATCTTCTTCAAATGGGTAGCTTATAACTTCATTTTCTTTAAGGTGTGTGGCAGCACAGGGACCGGGACCCCGCGCCACACCGCCACACCCCCCCAACCCCAACCCCAACCCCAACCCCCCCACCCCCCCAACCCCAACCCCCCCACCCCCCCACCCCCCCACCCCCAGGGAAAAGGGTGGAGTCTTGAGCACACAGTAGCCCATGTGACCAGAACACAGCCTGTGAAGGTCATCGAGTCTAATCACTTCTGGTAATCAACTTTCAGTAGACTTAGCTGAGACTTCTTTGTGGCCAGGTTCTGGAGGTTCTGCTTATAAGGCTCTCCTCTTCCTCTTGTTTTTTGCCCGTCACTGATTTCCATTCCCAGACCAGCCGCTGTTGGGAAAGAGCCATCTCCTGTAAGCAAATCCCAAATTAAACTCACTGGGAACTTTTTGCCACGTGTATTCTTTTCAGGGGTAGATTTTACTGCCTCTGAATTGTGAGAGATTGGGATTTTGTATAAATTTGTTAAAGCTGCCGGAATGCAATATACCAGAAATGGAAGTGCTTTTTAAAAGGGAATTTGTTACATTACAGGTTTACAATTTGAGGCCATAAGAATGTCCAAACTAAGGCATCCAGGGAAAGATACCTTGACTCAAGAAAGGCTGATGGTCCAGAATACTTCTGTAGGCTGTGAAGGCATGTATGTGGTTGGCATCTGCTAGTCCTTTGGCTTTCAGTTTCAGTCAGCTTCCCTGGAGACATTTTCTTTTTTGCGTTTCCAAACGTCTGGGCTCTGAAGCAGCTGTTCTCCAAGTGTTTCTATCAGCTCCAAACTTTCTCCGAAATGTTTCCTCTTTTAAAGGATTCCAGTAAACAAATCAAGACCCACCTTGAATGGGCAGAGTCACAGCTCCATCTAATCAAAGGTCCCGCCAGCAACTGGGTGTGTCACAGCTCCATGGAAACAATCCAAAGTTTCCATTCCACAATATTAATCAAAATTAAAAGAAACATGGATGCCCTCACAAGATTGGATCAGGGAAAAGGACATGGCTTTTCTGGGGGTACGTAACAGTTTCAAATGGCACAGACTTAGTATAGACAAAAACCTAAAGAACATTTATCAAATTAGCTACTGTGATTGTGGGATACTAGTGCAGACTGGTGCAGATGGCGTGCTGTTCTCAGGGTATGAGGTGAGTAAATTATCCTTTCACATCAACCATCCTTCTTTGCATCAATGCATGTATTTGTTAGCCCCTGAAATAGAAACAAATTCGCTACTTAACTGGCTCATATTGCAGTGTTGGGAGGTGTGGCCCAACAAAGGGGATTTGTCCCCTTCAAAACCCGTACTGGAACACCATAGATGAGCTACAAGATGTGTTAGGGAGGCTAGGGATGAAGCCATTTACATGCGATTTATCTGGAGCATTGGACCAGATCGTGTAACTTACACTGCAGGAATTAATGATAATTCTACATACTGCTCCCAGTCAGTGGTATGGGACTTT
Source organism: Tamandua tetradactyla (assembly GCF_023851605.1). Lineage (NCBI taxonomy): Eukaryota > Metazoa > Chordata > Mammalia > Pilosa > Myrmecophagidae > Tamandua > Tamandua tetradactyla. Next base: position 23,850,933 of record NC_135349.1, read on the forward strand.
GGTGCCCACTCTCAGCCCACTTATAGGACAGCCCATCTCACAGGCTGTCCAAATGATTGCACACCTGGGAGAGACAGAGCACCTGAAGTGAAGGGGAGCTGGAGTCAGAGCTATGTATCGGTCACACGTCCTGAGAGGACATGCTGGTCCCAACCAGTTGTTGCATAAACAAATGTGGAGAGACCTAATAGCTGCTGGAACTAAAATTAAAGATATTGATGGGCAGCCAAATGCAATATCAGTTAGACTACGGAGCAAGCTGCCCAAGGAGCAGAGGTTTACTGGGCTTGAAACAGGTCACTAGAGGAGGACGTGGCTTCTCTTCCAAAGATGAGTTTGGGAGGCCTGGAGCATGCCCTTTGTGTGCAGTGGTTCCAAATGTTACTTCTGTACTACACAGAATTAACACTCAACTCTTTAGTATTCCCTTAAATAGGGGCAGTTAGCCTGTTTTCATCTTCACCTGGGAAAAAGAATAAAGGATTTCCATCATGCTCCCACAAGGCTATTTTTATGGACCGATCATCTGCTACAGTAAAAGAAGCCTCGGGCTCATTGTTGTTCCACCTTGGGAGTCTGGAATGGGTAATTGAATAAATTGCAATGCTTTGCTTCCCTGTCAAATTCTTGAGATTTTGCGGGTATTGGAAACCTTTCTTTACTCATTTAGCCCAAAGGTTAAGACCTGTGTATGTTTTTATTAGGAAAAGCTATCCCTGGGAATGGGATACCTCCTAGCAGGTTGCTTTTGAAAAAGCCAATGGGCTATCATATTGTCTCAGACTTTATGGGGGGTGAATCCAGATGTGATCAGTACAGGTTTTGGCTTTGGGTGGGGTTTGTGGCAAAGGTAACAGGCAAAATGAATTTCCATTGGCTTTTGGGCTCAGCTCCAGAAAGGAGCTGAACTGTGGTCAACAACAGCCCTTTAAACACAAAGATGCACAAACGGACACTATATGGTTGTAAACTAGGACTATGCGAAGCAGCCATGGACCGAATTAAATCTGTGTGGATGGTCATTGTTCATGAACCAGGAGATGCATTAACTATTTGTACTGACAACTGGACAGGCAACCTGCCTGGAACTGCCCAATTTATGAGAAACACCTGGTGGTAGCCGACCCATTTAGAGCCAAACACCCCCCACCTGAATTCCATGAATTGATTCTAAATCCTATACGCCTTGGTCCATCCCTGTTGCCTGATGTTTGGGGTTTGAGAATAGAAGTTAATTTTCTTATGGATTTTAAAACTCAGCAGGTTCCTCATCATTGCACAGTCACAGGGACAATTCCGATTCTGCAGAAAGAATGCCATAAGTAAACGAGGCTGGGTTTTGTGCTAAGCATTGGAGATGCTTGTTGATGAAGACAGAGAGAGACAGCCATATTGGTTGTATCTGGCCCTCACCAGCTTCAGTTTGCTGTCCTGAGCTGCTGCTCCTGTCCCCCGTTAATTTATAATTACTGGAATTAATTAGTAATTGCTTCACAGCAAGACCTGTGAATACTGGTAAAAAGGAATAGAGATGCTGCAACTGCAATGAGATAATGAAAGTAACTTGCTCTTGCCTGTACCACAAGCATTAGAAATTGGGGAAAATAAGGTCAATTGACCAATGCAGCCAAGCTAGTTAGGAATCTAAGCCTATTGGTAATAATATTTTTAATAGAGAGGGACAAAAATTATTTCCTCAATTTTAACTAGGAAGATAAGGAAGATGCAGGTAGACTTTATAGTTATTGACTTAATGCAACTACATTACTCCTTAATGTAGGTCATTTAACACAGCTCATTCTGTAGTGTATCGGCCTTTCCCTTCCTGAAAGCGCAAGCTTGTTGGTACATATAGGAATTAAGACATACAGAATGTTGGATAGAGTCCTTATATTTAGATCTAGTATGTTTGTGATAAGGAAATGCCAGTTGTTCACTATAAACATGTTTTAAAATTACCCTTTATTAGTCCAAATGATAGAAATGGCATTGGGATAGAAACAAATTAGTCATTGCATTGTAAATCTGTTTACTATGTGCTACTACTGTCTTGCTAACTAGAGAATATAAACAAAAAATATTGCAATCGTGTAATAAAGAAATAATAATCTAGCAAATGAGAGTTTTAAAGGGAAAAAATTCAACAGATATTTGTTGGCTTAAGAGGGACCTACTTTTTTAAAGGACAAATCTAAAACTAGATAACAACAGTATTTTTCTTAGATTTACTTATGTCAGTTGGTAAGAACTCCTTCGCTGTGTTGTGATCCCATTAAGATAACATGGTCATCCGTATATAGTGAAGCTGAGCATGCACTGAACCGCCATCTTGGGGTGCCACCAGCCTGCCTTGGACTGTGCCCCCCTGTGAATTGGACATCCAGAATTGGCCTGGCAGAATTCAGCACATCGGAAGATCTGGAAGAGAATCTTCACATTTAGGACTGAGTTCACAGGTTTTGTCACTTGTCAGTGGAATGGTTTGGTTCCCTCTGTTGGCCCTGGTGGCATCATGTTCTGAAGTTTTCTCTGCATGGGGGACTCCTAATGTTCTGTTGTCTCTGTTTCCACTGTTGTTGTGGAAAATAGATACAATGTCTGTCCTGTGATCAATGCAAACTGCGGCGTGGGGGTGGACTGTGGCGGTCCAGGAATCATGGCCCTCCTCCCTTAGGGAAAAGGGTGGAACCCTGAGCACGTAGAAGCCCAGGTGACCAGAACACAGACTTTGAAGGTCACTGAGCCTAATCACTGTTGTTGATCAACTTTCAAGAGACTCAGCTGAGACTTCTTTGTGGCCAGGTCTCACGAGGGTTGAACTGGGCTGAAACAAAGTGTCTTAATGAACAGAAGTTCTTAATTTTAATGTGGTTTCATTTATTGATATTGATAATTAACCTTATGCGGTTTAAGAGATTCTTCATTACCCCAAGGTCAGAAAGAACTTCCCTTATATTTTCTACGAAAAGTTTTACAGTTTTGCTTTTGATAAGCAAACCTTAAATCTAGATTTGATTTCTGTGGATGGTGTAAGACAATGATCCAGTTTCCTTTCTCCCATATGAATGGCCATTTTCTCTACCTCCATTTATTAAATAGCCTTCCTTTGATCTGCCACACCACCTCTGTCATTCACCAGACTTTCATATATTCATGAGCTGATTTTGGTGAATTTCCTCTCCCTGCCAACACTACACTGTCTTCCTTACTATGGCTTTGTAACATTTCTGGTAGAACAAGTTCCCTCTCTTTATTCTTCTTTGGAAGTGTCTTCTTGTTCTTAGCCCTTTACCCCTCCCTATACTTTTTTAAAATGGCATGTCACATTTCATGAAGAACTCTGTTGTGATTCTTACATGATTTTTAAAAACTTTTTACTATGAAATAATTTCGAACTTAAAGGACAGTTGCAAAAATAATGCAAACCCCATACAGAGAACTCCAACATGCCCCTACGACCCAGATATCCATATCCACCAAGTTTAATGTTTTGCCCCATTTGCCGTATCTATCTGTCTATCTAGATATCTGTCTGCCTATCAGCTATCTATCTATCTAACTATATTTTGAGACAGACTGCACATATCATAATCTTTGAACACATAATACACCCCTGTTCATTTTCTGCGAATAAGGAATATTCAATTATACAATCATCTTAAATGTAGTTATCAAGTTCAAGAAATTTCACATTGATGTAAAGCTTGCTGTCTATATTTCAAATCTAAAACTAGAGAGCAATGTTTATCATTCCAATAAGGTCCTTTTTATTTATTTGTGAGGGTTTTTTTTGTATGCTATATGGAGGGGGTCAAATTTCATTCTTTTTCCATGTGACTGTCACATTATTGCAGCACCAAATAATGTCCGTTTGAGCCTTGTCCATTCTTAGATCCCGTCCAGTATCATGTCTGCATTTGTCATTATCTCTTTAGTTTCTCTTTTTTCTCTTTTAATTGTGGAAACATATATACAACATAAATCTTCCCATCCTAACCGCTCCCAAGCATACCCTTCAGTGGGATTAATCACATTCACAAGGGTGCAGTTCCCTCAGCACTTCCATTACTAGAACTTTCCTTCCACCACGATCAGTAATCCTATACTCCTTTTGTAGTTACTCCTCAATGCGCCTCCCTGCCACTCCTGCTAGCCTGGATTCTACTTTCTGTCTCTGCGAGTTTGCATGTTCTTTGCTAATTTTCTTTGTGGTCCCCATGCTGCCCTGTTGTGTTTTTTACTAGCAAATTCAATGACTCTTACAGATTAATTTGGAGGGAATTGACATTTTCCCAATACTAAGCCCTCCTATCAATGAACACAAGCTCTCTGACTAATAGCACATCATGAAGATTATATATAGCATGTTGGGATTTACTTCATTTTTTAAAAGGCTATACGAGTCCATTATGAAAATGATTTATTTAATCAATCCCCCTTTTGGGACACTTGAGTCATTTCCCTTTTCAATATTTTGAAACAATATTTTAGTGGATATCCTTGTAGTGAATATCTTCGCACATATGAAAAACCTTTTTTTAAGCATCCCTCTATAACGTTCTTAATCAGCTTCTTATGCACCCAGCACGGTGGTTCTGGGCATCCTCAGTCCTTTTACCTCACCTGATTCCTCCCTTGTAGAATCCAAGAGATTCTTCCCACAGTAGCTCTGTGATCCTGGTGTTGGGACTCAGGCTCTAGGGGAGTCTCCCACCCCATCTCCTTAAGTAGAGGTGGCGTGGAAGTGTGGAGTGAAATAAACTGACTTCCATAAGCAAGAAAAATTGCTTCATTTCTAGTAAGTGCCAGACTTTTCGAAGGCAGATCTCTCACTAGCCTCGAATGTTACCCCCCTTTTATTCCTGCTTTCACATGAAGCGCAGAGTTAAGTAACGTGCCCTGGTTCACACAGCATTTTAGAGACCGAGACTGGGTTACAATCTGGGGCTGTCCCAGCAGGTCTTGAGAAATGTTTATTGACAAGTAGAGAGCTGGGTGTGAGTATATCAAGGAACACTTGTTAACTGATTTCTCTCCCTGTCAAAGTTCTAAACATTGTCCTCCTGCTCCTGAAAGGGCTCATTGTTTTGTTAATGAAGAAAAGTCAATAGTCATTCGTGTTGCTGAGGGCCTCCCTCTTCATTCACAGTGGGACTCTGGAGGGCAGAAGTTGGGGGTAGAGGAGTTACAGACTGGAAGACCTGGTCTCTTTCAAGCATCTGATCTGGGCACCTAACATAGAGCCTGACACCTAGTTCCATAAATGTTAGTGGTTATTATTATTCAGAACATTTGCATAACCATAAATGTTAGTGGTTTTTATTATTCATAACATTTACATAACTATCTCCCTAATAGCTCCGATTTCCTAAACAACTACCATGTTTCCAGGCTTTGTTGTAGCAGCTTTTAATCCTCGCAGTCCTGTGATGTCCAAGGCCTAGTCTCTTTTTAATAGGAGTAATTAACGCTCAGTCTCAGAAAGGTAAAGTAACTGGCCTAAAACTACCAAGTGAATAACTATCAAAGCCCGGACTCAAACACCTGTTTGTCCAAATCTAATCTCTGCTCACCTTGAAGCACGTCTACCGAGTCCTCTGATCTGATATTTTCACCCAGGTTGGATGAGCCTCAAAGGACCCCGGAATGGAATGGAGATAGCCATACCAGCTGGGCCTGTCTCGCCAGGTAAAGGAAGGCTTTATATTCTTACTAAATGGCCAACCCAAGCAAGTCAGTGCTGGGAGGCAGACTGATAACTTTGGCAAAAATTTGTCCCCTTTCTGGAACACCAGTAATCCTCATAGCAACTCCAAAGTGATGGGTTTTGTTATGATTCCCACTTGTCAAATGAGGGACCTAAGGCTCAGAGGTCACTCAGTCTGTCAGACTCCAGAGCCACTCAGCTCAAGGTTGTCTGCTCTGAATCTGATGGGTCCTGGGAAAGAGGCAGATGGAGAGAGGAGTGAGGAGAGGACTCCCTCCAAGACTTGGGCAGGGCCCCCCCACCCCCCAGGGCCCGGGGCCCCTGGGCACAGTTGGGAGGAGCTTGGTGAGGGCATTTGCCTTCTCCACACCTGAAAAAAAAAATTGTTTTTATTTTTCAGGTTTTATACATAACTTTTTTTTTCTAAGTACAGAAAATGGAACATTGTCAGTAAAGGTGAAATTCTCCCTCTCTACTCTCTAAAAGTGCCTGTTAGGAGATTCTCAAATATCCTGCCAGAAATATTCTATGTGTGTATATCTACCCTTTTAATACAAATGGCAGCAAACTGTACACACAGTTCTTCTCCTAATTTCTTTTAACTTGACACTAACTTTCCATATCTGCAAATGCACACCCACCTCACCCTTTTTAACAGCTTCATGATGTTTTATCCATTGTGGCTCTCCCAGTCTATTTAACAAGATCCCTGTAGAAGTTTGGATTGTTTCTAGGAATATCCCCCTTTTTTTTAATTACTGTAATTGAGATATAATCCACATTCCATAAAATTCACTCTTTTAAAATGTATACAGTTCAGTGGTTTTTACTATATTCCCCAAATTATTCAGCCATCACCACTGATTGTGGAAACATTCTTGAACACACATTTTATGGCCTTGTGTGAATGTGCCAGCAAGAGACATTATGGAGGTGGCGTTGCTGGGCTTTGGGGAGGTGGGGCTTATTCATCACCCACAAGCCAAAGGCTTGAGCCAATGGGCATGGGGTCACCACATGACCCCGCCACACTGAGCACATGCCCATGGCAATGACTGACTAGTCCTTCAGAGAAAACTGGGTGCGCATGGATTTTCACATGTTGGATTTGCTTAAAACAGGCCAGGTCCTTAAATCTTCCAGTTAGGGCAGGCTAATGAGGGGAGATGCCCCAGTAGTACTGTAATGCCTCAATTCACAGACTGTCCTGCTGTGTAGGCCCTTTAAAATCTAAGTCAGGTAATGCCATTCCTCTGCTCCAAAACGTCACCTCCCTCCCCCACACAAAAAAGGAATCCCTGTAAAAGCTAGCATCTCATTCCCTCAGAGTAAAAGCCCTACATGACCTGGACCTCACTTCTTCTCTGCTCTTTGCTCCGGCATGCTGGCTTCCTAGCTGATCCCCCAGCTCATTAGGCGCATTCCCACCTCCAGAACTTTGCACTGCTGCGCACTCTGCCTAAAGCATCCTTCTCCCAGGTTACTGTGTGGTCCTTTCCTCACTTCATTCTCATCTCAGCTCAGTTGGCATCCCATTAGAGACACTCCTCTAACTCCCTCATATAAGGGTAGCATCCCAGCACTTTCTAGTCCATACCCTATATTTTCTTCGTAACAGTTACTGCCAGTCGACACACTTATTTCTTTACTTTCTGTCTCCCCTGTCTAGAATTTTAATTTCCCAGGGAAGATTGTTTTTTGTTCACTGCCACTTGGCTAAAGCAGAGTCTGATACACATGTAATTAATAAATAATTGTTGATGGACTAAATGAGTGAGTAGCTTTATCAGGGCTCCCGAGGCACAAAAAAAGGTTAAAAGCATCCAAAGGGGGAAAAATGAACAAAGGACCTGAAGAGACAATTCACAGTAAAACAAAAATGACTTTGAAATATTTCAGATGCTCAACTTTGCTCATAATAAAAGAAATGCAAATTAAAACTGAGTCACCATTTTTCACCTATAAGATTGGCAAAGATCAAAAAGCCTGTTAATTCTCAAGGTTAGTAAGGGTGTAAGGGAAACAGAGCCTCTCACACAATTTGTGAGAGTGAAAATTGGTGAAAGGTTTGTGAAGGGCAATTAGTAGCATCTATGTAAATTTTTTATTAATTAAAAAAATTAACAAACAAAACAAGATATCATTCCATTCTACATATATAATCAGTAATTCTTAATATCACAGTTGCATATTCATCATTTCTTAGAACATTTGCATTGATTTAGAAAAAGAAATAAACACACAACAGAAAAAGAAATAAAACGATAATAGAGAAAAAAAAGTTATACATACCATACCCCTTACCCCTCGCTTTCATTTACCACTAGCATTTCAAACTAAATTTATTTTAACATTTGTTCCCCCTATTATTTATTTTTATTCCATATGTTCTACTCTTTTGTTGATATGGTAGATAAAAGGAGCATCAGACACAAGGTTTTCACATTCACAGTCTCATTGTGAAAGCTATATCATTGTTCAATCATCATCAAGAAACATGGCTACTGGAACACAGCACTACATTTTCAGGCAGTTCCCTCCAGCCTCTCCGCTACATCTTGAACAATAAGGTAATATCTACGTAAGAATAACCTCCAGGATAACCTCTCAACTCTCTTTGGAATCTCCCAGCCATTGACATTTAGTTTCATTTCACTCTTCCCTCTTTTGGTCGAGAAGGTTCTCTCAATCCCCTGATGTTAATTCTCAGCTCATTCTAGGGTTTTTCTCAGTCCCTTGATGCTGAGTCTCAGTTCATTCCAGGATCTCTGTCCCACGTTGCCAGGAAGGTCCACACCCCTGGGAGTCATGTCCCACGCAGAGACGGGGAGGGTGGTGAGACTGCTCGTCATGTTAGCTGGAGGGAGAGCCCACATCTGAGCAACAGAAGAGGCTCTCTTGGGGGTGACTCTTAGGCCTAAATTTTAAGCAGACTTGACCTATCCTCTGTGGGGTTAAGTTTCATATGAACAACCCCCAAGACTGGGGGCTCAGCCTGTAGCTTTGGTTGTCCACACTGCTTGTGAGAATATCAAGAATTCAACTTGGGGAAGTTGAATTTCTCCCCATTCTCACCACTCCCCGAAGGGGGCTTGCAAATACTTTTCCACTCACTGATCAAATCACTCTGGGATTCATCGGGGCATCACTCTGGACAAACCAACAAAATCTCATGTCCTACCTGAGATTCCAAGTACTTAAGACATTCAATCAAACTATCTACGTAAGTTATATTAGGAAATGCTCTAGTCAAAATATAAATTTTGTAACAAATAAACATTTTTTGCTTTAGTCTTATGTAAATTTTAAAAGCATATTCTCTTTGCTTTGGCAAGCCCATTTCTACAATTTGTCCTGCAGATTTATTTGCATACACATGTAGATGTGGGTATTCACCGTGGCACTCCTTGTTCTAGGAAAAGACTGGCAAGAATGTAAATGTCTATTGATGAGGATAGGTTAAATATATTATGGTAAGGGTGCACAGGTAGTTCAGTGGTTAGAATGCCTGCCTTCCATGCAGGAGACCTGGGTTCAATTCCTGGACCAAAAAAAGAAATATATATATATATATATATATATATATATATATATATATTAGGGTAAGGTCTTACAATGTGATACTATGCAGAGGTTATAAAGGAGGTAGATCTTTTTGTGCTGAAATGGAATACTTCCCCCCTCCCCCAGAGACAGTTACTTTAAGAAAGTCGTACACAGAACTGGATGCATCATATGTAAACATTTGTTTAAAAGGATGAAAAATAGTTCAGTGGTAGAATGCTCACCTTTCCTGCGGGAGACCCAGGTTCGATTCCTGGACCATGCACCGCCCCCCCTCCAAAAAAAAAGGAGAAAAAATGGAATTGCTCTGGAGGAATAAATAAGAAATAGATACGGTATCTCTGGGAAGGGAAATGGAGCAGGTGAGCAGTGGTCAGGGAAAGGAAGGAGACTTTTCCCTCACCACCTCTTTATATGCAAAGAATTGTTTTTATGTTAATTGCACTAGCTGTTTTTTTAACTTAAAAACAGATAATACACGCACATGAGAGAGAACTCCAAAGACAAAAGGATAAACAGTAGAAAGTAAGTCTCAGCGCTAAAAACAATAAAAACAAAACAAAAACATTATCAAAGGGAAGCAGGAGCCAAATGAAAGCTGCCAAATGGCCAACAATTTAAGCAACCAAGTAAATACAGTAGTGCTGAATTATAGTTCAAGTATAAAATAAATATCCATGAAGCCACAGTGATTGACTAAATAAATAGAGAAGAGACAAATCTCCTGCTCAAGAAGAATTCCAAATAATATATGGAGATATCCTGTCTTCAATAAGGCGGGGCATAACTCCCTATTCCTTAAGTATGGATCGCATGTAGTGACTTCCTTCCAAAGAAGACATTATGGAAAGCGAGAGAAAAGAGTAGCTTTGCAGTGGAGAAACCTGACCAACACTACTATAGCCAGGTGACAAAGGTCAACATCAACAGTTGTTGTTGGTTGGTAAGTGGTAAGTCATGTTGCAGGCATATACCTATGATATGACATGATATGATGAAAATGGCACTTTATTTCTGTGGTCTCCATAACGAAACCCATAACTCTAGTTTAATCATGACAGAAACAACATATACATCCCAATTAAAGGGTGTTCTACAATATACCTGACCAAGTCAAGGTCAAAACTGTGGAGGTCATCAAAAACAAGGAAAGTTGAAAAACTGTTACAGTCAAGGAGCCTGAGGAGCCTAAGGAGACATGACAACTAAATGTGACGTGAGATCTAGGATAGGATTCTGGGGTAGAAAAAGAATATTAGGTAAAATCAAGGAAATATGAATAAAGTTCAGAATTTAGTTAATAACTATGGTATCAATATCGGTTCACTGTAAAATTAAGATGTTAGTAATAGGTGAAACTGGGTGCAGGGTATGTGAGACCTCTACTATCTTTGCAATTTTTCTGTAAATCTAAAACTAAGAAGTAAGTTTCATTAAAAAAATCTACCCCCACCCTCCAAAATGGTAAGCCTTCCTCTCCTGACTCCCTAAATCATGTGACTTCTCTGAACCTTTATTTACACATCCTAAAACGGGAATTCTAATATACAGTCAACATTCATATTTATTTAATGTTCACTGTGTACCAAGTTCTGGGCTGAGCATCCTTTCCACGTATCATTCCATATAATCATCGTGAGCCCTTGGTCTGGGATTGTTACTTCCTTTGTTTTCCTGCCATACAAAGAGGCTACAACTAGGCCAAGGTCACAGAGCTGGTAAGCAGTGACGGCCAAATTCAAGCCCTTGTCTATCAATGGAAAAGCTTCTCCACCCTTGTTCTTCACTGACTCAGGCTCCTCTTTCCTCCTTTGAGCTTCTCTGATAGATGTTGCTGGCCTCACAGCCTACTTTGAAAAGCATTGCCTCCCAAATAAACCGCATGTAAGTTAAGCATACTCCTTAATGGAGACTCTAGAAAACTTCTTTGACTAGCAGATCAGAAAGGCATTACCAGTAATGACAGCAAGCATCCAAGAACAGAGTTCTTAGAACTTTATGTTTATTAACCTAAGGATTTCATACAGTAATGCTAGGAGAAATCGTTTAAACTCCATTCTAAACCTTCGTATGTCACAGGTGGGATTGTACAATGGCACAGCCACTTTGGAAGACAGTTTGGCAGTTCCTCAAAGGTTAAATACAAAGTTACCGTATGGCTCAAAAGAATTGAAAATAAGGACCTAATAGAAATTTGTACACCAATGTTCATAGCAACATTACTCACCATAGCCAAAAAGTGGAAGAAACCTGTGTCCATCAACTGATGAATGGGTAAGCAAAAAATCAATATTCATATGATGTAATATTTCTCAAGAAATGGCTAGTGGTGCTGGTTGTACAACATTGTGAATGTAATGAGTGCCACTGAATTGTACACTTAAAAATGGTTAAAATGGCCAATTTTATGTACTTACATTTTACCACAACAAAAAAAGTGCAAAAACAAAAACAAAGACCTATATAAGGTACATGGATGAACCTTGAAACCCTAATGCTAAGTGAAAGAAGCCAGTCACAAAAGACTAGGCAAATTACCTAGTATGTGAATTGTATATCTCAAAAAAGTTGTTTCAAAAACCCATCTTGACTTCCAGGGATGAATCCAGTCCTGGCACCATGGGATCAACAATTCCATACACACCAAAAGGGGGAAAAGAAGTATAATTAACAAAGTATCAATAAGAGTTCAAATATAGTCAAGAGGCTACTCTGGAGGTTGCTCTTATGCAAGCTTCAATTAGACCTTGCTACCTATCATAACCTGCCAACCTCCAACCAGGACCATTCCAGCCAATCATCAAGAACACCTAGAGCAATATATAAGATTCCACAAGGGTTCCAGGCACTAGAGTAACTTGCCAGAAACCTACAACCTCCAGATGGGTCCCTGGTCCAGATATGTCCTGAAATCTAGCCCAGCTTCTCCAGAACATCAGATAGTTCCATCTCCCTACCGCTTATTAGTGACAGACCCTTTCAATATAAAAAATTTAGAATGGCTATCACCCAAACACCCCTAAAGAGAAGGATGGAAAGATCAACGGTGATGGTGGAGTTATACAGAGAAGATAGGATTTAACAAATGAGTATGAATGCTGAATCATTGATATCTTTTTTAGTCTATTTTAGAGAAGCTAGAAGTAAAAATCTAAAATGGTGAAATTGTAACCCATGTCAAACTCTGAAATATATTCTACAACTTAATTGTGATGCTGTGCTTTGAAAATTTATAGCTTTTTTTTGTATATGTTATTTTTCACCAAAAAAGAAAAAAATTCGATTGTGATGATAAAAAAAATATTTAAGACCTCTAGCCTCTTATATTCTGGAGCAACTAGAAGGAAAAATAAAAGAGGATCATATGATAGCCCATGACAAACTCTATGAGATCTGTCCTGTAACTACTTGTTTAAGAGTACTTTGAAAACTATTGCCTTTTTATTTCTTTGCTTTGTATATATGTAATACTATACAATCAAAAATTATTTTAAAAAACTCTCCATCTTACCAAAAAAACATGGCACAGAAATGGTAAAGTGCATTGCTGAAGATAACTTAGTTATTAAACAGAGTTCATTCAAAGCATGCTTTTCTAAAAGCAGCCTCATTATGGTGTTTTTTATGGGTGTCCTCCGTACTTCCCGCAAATGTTGACCCCCATTTTACTTCTGCTTGAGGAAGTACCCTGACCTGGGACAGAAGTTGCAGAAAGCAATCAGTGGAGTATAGTGGTTAAAAGACACATGCTAAAAAGGCAGTCTTTGAATTTCCCTCTTCCTTATGCAATGTACTTGTTGCTCCTCTTAGAATGTAAATTCCAGGAAAGCTGGAATTATATTTTATCTCTATATTACCAGCCACAAGCTCAGCACCTGGTGTGGATGAAGCAGTGGAACCACTTGAAAGAATAAAAGGGAAGAGGGAGGAGTCTTGGATGATGTCAGCCTTGGGTGTTGGTGACACTCACGGATATGGAGGCAGTGGACCTCAGGTCTCAGAGATGACTCAGTTTAGGACATTTGAGGTTCTCTCGTGGGAAAGATCTAGGAGAGGGTGGACAAGCAATTCTAGAAAGTTCCACATTAAGATGCTTATAGGGGAAGGTAGCCTGAATAGTGACAGTGGCCCATCCGAAGAAAAAGGAGTGGAGGAGACTATGGCAGTCTGGAGAGCCCACGACAGCTACGACTCATCCAGCTGTGTGCTGCCATGGGGGAAAGCAGCTCCGGTAGCAACAATGATCAGACTTTTTCAAGAAAAGCTGGACACAAGGAACTTTCATGTGACATCTTGTCTGCAAGCATCTGTTTCTGACCTCTGCGCTTGAGGCATCACCTAGAAGTCTTGGGTGTGTGTGCTAAGAGCAGAGGGCGGTGGGTAGACTTTTGCTAAAGCAATGGGTACTCTGGGAAACAAAGCCACCTTGTCAATTCAGGGGGAAGGAGGAGGGGGGCTAGCCCCTCTAGCCCACTTCAGTGGTCACTTTTTTTTTAACGGTTATATCAAACAGTAATGTTAAGTGTCAAAAAGGAAGGTGCAAAACATACATTGTACAATAGCCCATTTTCCAATATATTCTAAGCATATCATTATAAAAATCACTGGAAGAATATACATCTGACAACAGTGGTTAGCTCTGGGGGTGGGGTTATGGGGCACTTTCTTTTATACCATGTATTTCTGTATGTCTGAATATAATGGCCATGTGTTACTTAACAAAATATCAATTCAGGCTTAAAAAATTATAAATCTTTTCTAACATAAATGGGCATGGACACCTATGTGTAGAGAAACACAGCAAAAGGAACCTGAAAAAATACACCAAATGACTGATAACACTTGCTTCTGGGCAAGTGTTGGGAGTGGGTTGATTGGCAGGTCAAGTGGGAAACTTGCCTGGTGTCTTTTGTATTGTTTGAATGTTATATAATAAAATATGAATTGTGGAAAATAAGAGTGAAAAATCTTAGTGGCTAACAGGCCAACCCAACCTCTGTCCAGAACAAACAGAACAACCTGAGGGAGGGAGGACAGTCTTCTTAGGACAGGAGCAGTGTTGTCCTCATCTTTCCGTTCCCCCCAGGATCCAGCCCAGCCCACCCCAGGTGACTCCCCAGACACTGAAAGAGAAGCCAGGGGGTCTCATTGTAACACTCATTTTTATATAAATATCCGCATGTCATGTTACAGAATAAGCCCCACTGGGGGAAAAAAATCAACGTCATGTTTTTGTTAAACTGATGACCCCTGCCTTCAAGGTCAGGCCCCAGCCCAGGGGTGCCTGCTGCTTTGGGAAGGCTGAGGCCACTGCTGGGAGGCCACAAAAGCAGCTGCCAGTGCCGCCCATCCTGGGCCCACCCTTCTCTTTGGTGTGTGGTACATGGTGACCTTCACTGGCCTCCCTTAGCTCAGGGCAGGGTTTTGGGGAACAAAGTTCTGGGCACAGGGCCCAGGAGTCCTGGGGGCACTTGAAAATAGGGTAGGGGTGGGACTGAGCCATTAAGAGGCGGAGTCTGAGGCTTACAGGTTGAGCCTTTTGAGGGTGGGGGCACACAGTTAACAGGAGCAAGGGGTGGGAGGGCCTGGGCTGTCAGTCAAGCAGGAAGTATTTGCCCTTCCCTCCAGTTTAGGCCCCTTTTCCCTGTAGGTCCACTTCCTGCTGGACCCCACATTCCAGGGAGAATCCTGGGGTACTTGCCTGTTCCCTGCCAGCTCTGCCCTGCAGTCCTCCCTCCCCCCACAGAGAAGCCAGAGGCTAGGAACACAGCACCAGTCTGAGGATTTAATTAACCAGGAAGGGGGGTTGTAGGGAGGGGCACCCCTGTAAAAATGTACAAAAGGTCTGGAGGGCTATGCAGAAGGGGAGATAAATATGTACATGGAACCCCCCTTCCTTCAGCCCCTCCTCCCCCAGCCCTGAGAGGGCATGAGGATTTGAGTGGTAGGTGAGGGGGGCACTTTGGCCTCTGGCTTAGTGAGCCCTTGGGGAGGCAAGCCAAGGGCCTAGAGACCCTCAGAGCAGGCGATGGTACATCTCAGTAGATCATGTACTATGACCTCTGAAAATGACCCCACTCTCACGTATAAACGTGTATGTGCATACATACACACCCCTCTCCAGAGGTTTGTGACCTCTGCCCTCCCAGTGACCCCACAGTCCACCTGATGCTTGATCTCATGGGGATTGGGGCTTCTGCTACCAGGTCCCATGACCTCAGAGATGGCTGGTAAGGTCATGGCTTTTGCCCTCCAGCCCTGGGTTTACCTCAGCCCTAGAACCTTGTCAAAAGGAAAGGGGGGATGGAGCTTTGCGCCCCCACCCCTCCCCTTCCCTCACCTGTCAGCTCGGGCAGGGCCAGGGGCCCTAGGTGGGGAGCTGGGTCGGGGGGCGGGCACAAGTGGCGGTGGTGCCCCCAAAAGGGCTCCTGGAGGGGTCTTGCTGAGAAGATGAGGGGTTCCTGGTGCTGGAGCAGGTGGTGGTGGAGGAGCCAAGCGGCTGTATAGTAGGGGATGGGCAGGCTCTAGACCATAGAGGCGGGCAGCAGCCACAGCCCCTGGTCCAGTCAGCTCCTCACCCGCCTCATAGAAGCGGGGTGGCCTAGCAAGGCGTGGGGGCCCAGCCAACCAGGTTGGCTCCAGGAAGCCAGCACAACGCTCTGGTGGACTAGGGCCCAGAAAGGGGGGTGGCCGGGGCCTCTCAAACAGTAGGTGAAGACCCTGAGGCCCAGCGGCGGCGGCAGCGGCAGCGGCGGCGGCAGCTGCAGCAGCAGCAGCAGCAGCAGCAGCAGCAGCAGCCTCCTCCTTCCGCTCTTCCTTTACCCGCACTGATTCCTTGGCCGGCCTGGTCCCCTCCTCACCAGCCCGGGCCTTGGGTGTAGCAGGAGAAACTCGGAGCTGCGGCCGTGAGAAGGGGAGGTCCCTGGAAAGCAGGGATGGGGGAGAGAATAAAGGTACATCAGAGGTCAGACAAAGGCTAGGGATAAGGGTAGGAAGATGCAGGGAAGAAAAGGCATACCTGTCTTTCTCCTCCTTGGTGATGGAGGGCTCCCTCCGCTCCACAGGCCGCTCCTTATCTGAGCCTGGTGTCCGGGCGGCCTCAGGGGGCCGGACCCAGGCAGGAAAGGCCAGAGGACTGCGGTGTAGGCGGCCCCATGGGTCTGGGGGGGAGGCGAAGGCTGGTGGGGCCCCTGGGCTTTCTTTCTGGGCAAAGACGGCGCCGGAGTCTGGCCAGAGGGCAAAGGAGAGAGTGACAGGGGCTAGGAGTGGAGGCCCCACTCAGGCATCCCCAGACCCCTGCCTGACCATACCACCCTACTCCCAAAGCCCTTCTCACCACACCCAGCACTCACTGAATGTGGGGCTGCCCAGGCCTCCAAAGGCCCCGTTGGAGAGGGCAGCCAAGGAGGCGAAACTTGTGGGACGCCCAAAGGGATCTGTAGGAGAAAAGGGGGATGGTCAGAGCACTGGGCAGCCAGCTCTGGGCAGGCAGCAAGAACAAGCCAGGAAGAGGCAAATCAGCAAGTCAGCTCTGGGGCCCTCAGCTTCTTGGTTTTAATAACCATGGGCTGAGCACTTCCTCTGGCTGGATGAGGCACTGAGCTTTGACAAACATCACGTTTAGCCTGATAAAGCCCACAAGGCACAGAGGGTCATTCCCACTACCAGATGAGGAAACAGGCTCAGAGAGGTGAAGTGACTTGCCATCGGTCACCTAGCCACAGGCGGTCCCACCAGGATCACCCCCTTGGGGCTTCTCTCATCCCAAGCTCCCTCCATACCAGTCATAGGACCCCTCCTAGCTGACCCCAGCTCTATAGCCAGCCACTTGCCTGAAGACCTCGGATCACTCCCCACACCCACCCACTCTACATGCAGGGCCTTCCCAGGCTAACCCTAACTTCATGCAGCTGACAGAGAGCCAGTCAGAACAGATCACCTGTCCCCCATATGGGAATGTCACCATTTCCTCTGCCAGGAACATCTTTCCCTTTGTCCTCAGGTTCAATTCTCCTTATCCACCTAAACCCAGACTACCATACCCCCAAGAAATCTGCTGAGCTCCCCAGGAGTCAGTGGACCCTGCTCTACCCTGGACTTGTACAGCTGCCCACCCCCCTTTTCTTCCAGGTGGCATTTTACCCTCTACTAGTGGCTAATTCAGAGACAGGTGTCTGAGATGGCAGAAACAGAGATCCCCCTGTCCTTCTGCACCCCATTTTTCAGATGAGGAAATCAAGGTCCAGAGGGGTAAAGTAACTTGCTCAAGGTCACAAAGCAAGTGGGACCATGTCTACCATCCATTCCAGCTGCCTCTCAGGTCTGATTTCCATTCCCATCTTAAGAACTCCTCGAAGGCAGGGACAAGGCCTGGGTTGCCCAGTATGCCCTCGTCTCTTACCAATGTGGGTGCTGGGGCTCAGGAAGGGTCCGTGGGCCCCGGGAGCTGCCGTGAAAGGGTTGGCTGCAGCGTGGACGGCACCTGGGGCAGAGAGGTGGGAGATTCTGGTGAGGCTGAGTGAGCGCAAGGTGGGCCTCGGGCTACAGAAGGGAACCTCAGGCCCCAAGAGGGCTGGCCAGACTCACCAGTCGCAGTGAAGAGGGAGGCCGGGTGGGAGAGCTCCTGCCCAGGGGGCAGGGCCCCATAGGGCCCCGGAAGGCAGGGCAGGAGATCGTTCCGAAAGTCAAGCTTGTGGGAGTCACCCTGCATGGGACACAGGGAGAGGGGCAGTGAATGAGGAGCCAGGTTTGGTCCCGTTCTTGCTCCCCCACCCCCAGGGCCCCTCCCAAGGGCTGGCTGTCACCAAGCTGTGTTTGAAACAAGCCTGTCCCCTGCCTCTTCGAGCCTTCTCTGACCATTCCCCTATTCAGCCACAGAACTGAGGTGCTACTGTGGAACTTTTCACGTTCCAGGCAACAGGAAGGAATTTTCCTGGCCAAGATTCTATCAAGCTGTGCTGCAGGGGAATGTACAGTGCTCAGGCCTCCCCTGGCTCCAAGGCCCGCTCTCCCCAGCCCTCAGGCCCAGTACCTTCATCTTTTCCTGGTGTCTCAGGATCATGTAAGCCACGCGCACGTGCATGGCACACCACTTCCCTGGCTTCTGCCGCCCCAGAAGAATGACCAAAGGGAAAGGGAAGGAAAGAACATTCACTCATCACCCACTCCTGGCATGGCCCTGGGCCCAGTCTCGCCACACACCATCCCCATTCATCAACCTTATAACCAAGGAATGACTAGGACCGTTTTAACAGCCTAGAAAACAGGCTCAGAGAGAGAAGCTGCCTTGCCCAAGGTCCCCTGACCAGTTACATCTGAACCCAGGTCTACAAAGCCTTTTGCTTTCTGCTTAGTTCCACATCTGGCTGCCTCCATGCCTTGGGCTTCTTCTTGTTGGATCCTAAACCCCCCTCTCCTCAAACACCTTGACACCAGCCCCCAGTCTCATGCAGCCTGTGGGCTTCGCCAAACTCACCCTCAAAGGTGGCCGGAAATGGTCAGGGATCTGGGGATGGTAAAGGAAATAGTGGAGGCAATTCAAACCTGTTCACTGACCTGGGTGCCTCCTCTCCACAGCACCCAATCCCTTTCAAGACCTGTGTGGCTCTCCCAAACCTTTCCTTCTTGTGTCAGAACTCTTTCCATCTTTCCCACTCTAGGTATCTCTGCCCCAGTACCAGTTTTTCTAGTCCAAAGTTTTCTGAACTGGGCCCCAGTGAGGTGTCCTAATTGGGGCGGGGGTGAGGGATAGTGTTAGTGAGGGCAGCAACTCAACCAGAGAAACTATCCGATTAACAGTTTTATGTAATGGGAGTCCGTCCATTTGAGAAAAACAAAAACTTTTACTACTATTAAAGTAACTAGAGAACCTAGGGCCTAGTTTGCCCTTTAGAAGTATATCCTGTGCTTTTCACACACTTCCCTGAGTCCTGGGGTCTCAGGCCATCAGCTGGGCTAAGTAGAAGGACAGCTCTGGCCCCCCATGCCACTTTACGGACAGCATTTCTTGGTATGATGCCGTCTGAAATTAGAATCTATGACTTAAAAAGCTTAAAAATCCCTGCAAAAAAATCATGGCCCTAGTGATCTTAATTTGGGGACAACTTCATTAAATTCCTGTTCTTTCTGTCTAGGAAAGCACTGGTATTCATGGAAACCCCCTCTTCTCATGAGATACCCAGGGACAACCCCAATCATATATTACAGGCTGGGGTCAGTCCTTCACATCCTCAAGTCATTCCCATTCCCCCTCACCATATGTTTCAGTTCCCCCAGATCTGCCCTGGCCCCCCTCACCTGTGTCCCCTTCTGGGGGAGCCCGCTTGGCACTGGCCCCAGTCGTGGTGGCAGCTCGGGGTTTGTGCTCTGGGAAAGGGGGAATTGAGTGATCAGTCAGGCGTGCTGGCACCAGGCACAAAAGGGGTTTAGAATCAAGCTGGGGAATCAGGTAGGGTTGGGAGCATGGCTTTGGAGACCTGGGTCCCAAAGGCGAGAGCAGGAAGGATGGAAATGTTTTTAGGGAATGGAAAGGTCTGGGGGTCTGGGAAGTGGTGGTGGCATCTGGATCAGGAGCTCACCTTGGGCTGGAAGGCCCCCTGCAGGGAGCCAAAGGAGACTGCCGGCGGGAGGCCCGGAGGGAGGCCGGGCACTGCGGGAGGGAAGGCCGTGTACGGCTGTGGAGAGAAGGGGACTGGTCCAAGCTGGGGGTGGAGGGGCAGCCCCATATCTGGTCTGCCCATCAGACCTCTGGCCTCCACCCTAAAACTCAAGGCTCTTGCTTTTGAAGCTGAAGACTGGCCGACACCAGTCAGGGTTACACACATTTATGCATCCACACCTACAAACCACACACATACACACACTCACATTATGCCGGAAAAGGCCTTCCATCTTTCCTGGATATTTTTCAAACTAGAGAAGAGAAGGGAAGAGTGAGCTGCCAGCCTGGAACCCAGGGCCTTCCCCTGGAAGCCATACCCTCCCCCACCAGGCCTCTGAGCCTCATCAGCAGCCCAATGAGGAGCTCACCATGTGGGGGCCGTGGGGTGGCAGCAGGCCCGGGGGATAAGGGGTGAAGTGCTGGTGGGTGTGCTGGTGGGTATGCTGGTGCTGGTGGTTGTGCTGGTGGAACTGGAAGGCCAGGGGCCGGGCCGAGCCCCCTGCCCCCACCACCTCGGGACCACCCTGGGCATTCAGGTAGCGAGAGTTCAGGTCCTGGCCGATCAGGTCCTGCTCTGTGGGAGGGGAGGGGGAGAAGGCTTTAATGTCTGTTGCCACAACGTCAGCCTCTCTGGGCCCAGGGGACTGGCCTTCCCTTCTGGCCTTGAGCCACTCCCTCCTCAAGCCCTGCTGTTTGCTAAGGTCCAACTGTTCCAAAGCCGACTGGGCCCAAACACAGGGACATGGCCCCCCACCCCCCGGCCAGAACCCCAAACTCACCAGAGAGGGCGTTAGCCGCTGAGGCCCCAGGGTGCCCTGGCACCTGCAGCAGGGGTGGGGGTGGGGGCAGGGTGGGGCCAGGGGAGAACAGGGAAGGGTGGTGGGGTGGGGGTGGGGGCCGCAGCCCAGGTGGGGGGAAGCTGTGGCTGGACAAAGGCAGGGGCAGTGAGGGCGTCGGGGGCCGGTGGGTGAGCTGCGCGGACGAGGAGGAGGCAGATGAGGAGGAGGAGGACGAAGAGGATGATGAGGGGGGAGGCTGAGCCACGGGAGGGGCCGGGGCCTTGGGGGGCGGCCGTGAAGAGCTGGGGAGAGAAGTGGGGAGATGAGTGAGGGGGATGGGAGGTGCCAACTCTGACGGGAGGGGGTCAGAAGCCTGGGCGATACCCTGACCCTGGCTCTCCAACATGGGAGGTGGCAGAACCCGGCCCCCAGGAGCCCCCGCTCCCGCCCAACCCAGGGAACCCATCCTTAGACTGAGGTGCTTCCCGCACCCAGCAAACCCCCCTCTCTCTCTCTCTAGGCCTCTTCCTCCACAAAGCTGCCTCTGATGTCTCTGGCCATGTGACTTTCTCTTTTCTGACTCAACCATAGCACAAAACATATCATTCATTTTGACGCTTAATTACAACAGGCCACCTGGGTTCCCACCCTACAGCAGTGGAAGCAGCATCATGCTGGCCTGGCCTCGGAGTCAGGAGACCTGAATTCTGGGCCCTTTTTGCCAAGGCTATAAATACCCTGGGTGACCTTGAGCAAGTCACTGCCCCTCTCTGAGCCTTAGTTCTCCCAATAACAAAAAGAAGGAAAAGAATGACAATGATGACGAAGGTAACAGTGATAGCATCACAGGTAATAATGGTATGAATAACTCTTACCCCTCAGTGAGCATTTACTATAGGCCGAGTACTGTCACCTGCTTCATACGCTAATGCAAGTCTCCAGCATTTCCCGTCACCTCCCCACCTGCTGCCCCGCCCCACAGCCACTTGTACAGTGCCTTCATGCTTTAAATTAACTGTTTTTCCTTTTTCTTTAGCCTTACCCTAAGAAATAATACACGTGAGGTCAAAAGGTCGGCATACTAGTCATATTTTTCTAACACACGTAAAAGCTCACATGTGACTACCAAAAAAATTTACTTGTGCAAGATCTGAAATTGTCTCACATACCACTAGTGCTAAGTGTACACACTTTGGGAAACACTGTGTTTGCTCGTTAATCAATCCTCAGAACAGCTTTAGCGCAAAGGTACTGTTACTATACCACTTTACAGAAAGAGGAAATGGAGGCTCAGAGGGGTTAAATGACTCGTCAAAAATCACACAGCCAGCAAGTGGCAGAGCAAGAATTTGAATCCAGGTCTGACTGACACCAAAGCCAGCACTTTTAATCATCATGTCAGCGTTTCCCAAAGTATGTTCCAAAGAACACCATTCCTAGCAGATGTGCCTTGAAAAAAGGTTCCACAGGCAAACAAAATTGGGAAACAGCAAAAATCACATTTCCCTGACGTGAACATATAAAGAACTCTGGTAAGGTTCCATGGTATATTCTTTAAATTTGTTTCACCAGGTGACTCTTGAACTTCTGGGTCTCAGAATCCTTTTTCAAGTCACATCCCACAGATACCACCCTGTGTCCCAGCCAAAATGACTAGGCCCCTCCAGACCAGACCAAATGCCCAGACCACTCACCTGCTAGTGCTGAGGTCCAGGCTGCTGCCATAGGGAGAAGTGCGGAGGCCAAAGGGCGAGACCCGAAGCTGCAGCTGGGGCTGGGGTGGGGGTGGCAAACTAGGGGCAGCCGGCAGGGGAGCAGGGGGTGAGGCAGGAGGTCGAGGGGCTGGTGGAGGCGGTGGTTCCTTCGGGGGGAAAGGCACTAGCAGCGGGTCGGGCCCCGGGGGCTGTTCTTGGCTCCGCTCCAGGCCCGACACTTTAGGGACCACGGAGAGCTTTGCTTCACAGTTCCCATTGAAGGCGCCGTGGGGACCCGAGGCTGTGGGGGGTGGGGGGGGGGGGGTGGGATGGCAGACATGCTCAGGTGAAGCCCATGCTCACCGGATTTCCCTCCCTGGTCTCCAGCCCCAGCCCTTGGGACCAACCTTTGCTGGTTGAGACAGTAAAGGATGGATCGAGATCATCATCGGAGACCTGGAGAACAAGGGTAGGGATAGGGTCAGGTTCCAGTCAGGTCAGGCTTCTACGCAGCAAGGCCAAAGCCTCTAGAGCCTGCTAGGAACTGACGGTGGTGGCAATTCTGTTTCATTGGCTTAGCTGAAGTCCATCAGGGTCTGTGGGTCTGGGGGGTGGGGTGGGGAGAAGGTGGGGGTATCTCTGCTATGAGAAAGGAGTTGAATAGCCAAGCCTAGGAAGCTGGCAGGCCAGGAGGACACAGAAGCAGCAAATCAAAGCAAAAATGTCAGGTATTGTTAACTGCTAGCCCACAGGCCTTCCTAACCTACAGACATTTGTCCCACAATGTTAACGAAAAACTCTGAACTAATTACCAACATCTAGAAATCAAAAGAATCATTGTAAAATCTGAGACCTGTAGCTTCTCTTGTGAAGGGGTCCCATTTCAACATGCATGGCAACAATTAGCCAGGACTGGATAGTGGCTGCCTCCTTTAGATGGGTGAGAACTCTCTGGTTTACCACAGAGAGTGATAACCAGTCAACTTTTTAAAAAACTAAAACAAGACACACAGCAGGGAATGTAAATTTGCTACTTAAAAGGGCCAGATGGGTAGGCGATCAACTGTAGAACATGTTATCTCAAAACAAGCAAAGAAGCCTTAGTAAGAAACTGAAATACACCTTTATAGGACATGGACTACAACAGCTTAATGTCCCCACTGCTGTGGTCACAGCCACTGCTTGGACCCTTAACTCTGGTCTATGACAGCAGACTAATGACCAGCAGGAAGGATTAGCTCAGTTCCTCAGACATTCTGAGTAACTTTCATGGAGAACAACTGGCACCTCCAGGGGTTCTGGAAAGAATGGGAAACCAATATATGGGCCTTCCACTCTTTAGGCAGCTGGCACTGACCCCCCAAAGAAAAGAATTACTCTCCCAACCACTCCCCACTCCTCCCCAAAACCTACTGCTGCCTCAACCTAACCCATTTTCTCCACTCAAGGGGAGGCTGTCTGCTGCACACAGAAGGCCTAAAAGCTAGAGTCCATTTTACAAGTGGTGATGCTGCCCACCCAACAAATTCTAGCCCCACTCACCCTCTCGTCCAGATCGCTTTCCGCATCACACTGAGGAGAAGGAAAGACAGAGGTGTCACCAGAGGGAAGAGGAGTGGGGCCTGAGGCAAAGAGGGGACTTTCAGAGAGGGAGCAAGAGGGGAGGGGCCAATACAGGCAAAGAGCACTTACTATATATCCAGCTTCCAGAGAGTGACGGGAGGAGGCCTGAGAAAGACCAGAGTCCAGAGGTGAGGGAGGCTTACTGGCAAGGCCTTTGGATAAAGTCCAAACTTGCCGGGCAGGCACTCAAGGCCCCTCATAATCTACCCTCAACCTTTTTTTCTTCTGCTACTGCCCACTCCCATCCCCAATACTTGTGCTGTTTCCACACATACCAGGTTCTCACATTGCTGTGCTTTTCCCCAAAACTGCCCCACCTTTTGTCTTAGAAAATTTCTGATTATCCTCCAAGGCCTGACTAAGACATAGGGGACCTCCCATAACCATAACTTCGTTTGTACTCTCCAGGCAAAGTGAGTGACTTCTTCATTTGTTTTTTTTCCAGCATCTCTCCCAGATCTCTGCCTTCTGGAGCTTCCCAGGTTATGTTTCAGGTATCTGTTGACTGTTCTATTTCCTACTAAACCATTACCACCTCAAGAAGAGGACAAGGGCCAGATCTAATTGGTTCACATCTCTAATGATTCAGCTAAGTCTCTCTGAATTGTCAACATGCTTGAGCCAGGTTTAGTGCCAGCCAAAAGCAGGTGAGTCTGAATGTTGATATATTGGACTTGCACTGGAAGGCAGGGGATGGGGGCAGGGGTGGGGGTGGGGAGGGGGATGACCTCAACTATGCTGTCTTTCTCTTGGCCCTCAGAAACAGTTCACTGTAATGGGCACCACTGATCAAAAAAGGTTCTATGCAAAGGTCTTCCTGCCTAAGGTTGGGGATCTGGGACAAGCTCACCTCTTTCCTTCTTCGTTTACTGGGCCATTTTCGGGCCCGCTCCCCAGGGGGCCGGCCAGGCTCCCGATCAGAGCTGTCCCCTGGCTCCCCAGTGGCCCCACTGGAGCCCCCCCTCTTCCGCTTCCCAGAATGCTTCAGCCGATGTTCCAGTCGCTCTGGGGGCTGAAGAGATGCATCCTTCTGTGGAGAAGGAGGTGGGACTGAGGTGGATGGAGAAAGGAAAACTCCTAACCTCTCTAGAGGTGATCAGACTACCAAGGTGGCTCTCAGCCCAGGTAACCTGGTTGGTCCCAGGAGAACAGCTCTACCTCCTCCCACCCCAGGGTGGGGCAGAGGTTTGGCCAGAAGGGCCGGTTGCTCTGGTTCGGGGTGCCAGCATTCCCCCCTCAACTCCACCCACTCTAGGCACTGCCCCCTTCTCTTTGGGCCTCGGAAGCCCCCCAAAACCCCCAACACCAAAGGCCCCACCTGCAAAGCCTCGAGGCTGGCGAAGCTAGCGATAGCGAAGCCATCTATCAAGTCCTCCTCCTCTTCTTCTTCCTCCTCCTCAGGCTCTTCCTCTGCCTCCCCGTCGTCTGCGCCCCCGTCTTCCTCCTCCTCCTCTTCCTCCCCACGGCTACCCGAGCCAGCAGGCCGCTTCCGAGCTCGGGGTCGCGGAGGCCGAGGCCGGGGACGGGGCCGCCTCCGTCTCGGACCCCCGGGCCGCTCTCCAGACGAAGCTGACGACCAAGGCCTGGCGGGAGGCGGCGGCGACGACGAAGACGAGGAACCGCGCGGGGCGGCCAACAAGGCCCGGGGCGCGTCGCCGCCGGGACCTCGGCGGCGCCGCTGCTCTCGGTCTCGGTCGCGGCGCGAACAGCGCCGCCGCCGCCGCTCCCCTTCAGCGGCCCAGCCTGGGCCCGGAGCCGCTGCCGTCTCCATGGCGACCGCCCTCAGCGCCGCATCCGGAGGCGGCGGGGCCCGGAGCGGCCTGTCCGCAGGCCCGGGGTCGCAGACGCGGCGCTGGCGGCTGCACAGGGACGAGAGGGCCACGGTTTCCCTTTAAAGCAGGAACTGCTGGCCCCGAGCTTGCCCCAAGGCCAAGGCCCGAGAAGCCGGCGCCGCCCCCGGGGCGACAAGCCCGAGGCCCCCCCGTGGGGCCGACTGGGACGCGGCGGTGAAAACCCGGCGGCCGTCCCTTTAAGGCGAGGCCCGAGTTGCTCAGCCCCCGGCCCCTTTAAGACAGCCCGACGGTGTCCGGCTGGTCTAGCAAGGTGGCCGCCCCCTACCAGGGGTCGAGGCAAGTCTCCCCGAGAAAGAGGAAGGGCCACCCCTTTAAAAGGGGCCGAAAGCTCGCCCCGAAACGCAAACCTCCCCTTTAAAAGTCTCAAGTCCTCCGGCTAAAGGAGGCCTCCCCTTTAAAGAGTCCAGGGTCCTTCTAACAGCAAGCCGCCCCTTTAAGGTCTTGGGAGTTAGTTCCCAGTCCTCCACAAGCGACCACTTCCCCTTTAAGCTGAATTTAAAGGACTTCTTGCGTGGGAAGAAGCTAAGTCCCACTCGCCCCCAATTCTCCCAAAAGCACGGTTCTCAATTTGTCAGCTTCGGTCGACGGCTTCCCCTTTAAAGCTGGCGTTCGTGTCTGCCGAGTTTGGCGGCCACCCCTTTAAGGATATTTAAAGGGGCCTCCTCCGGGCCCAGATCCTCCAGCCTCCGCCTCCGGTCGCCATGAAAGGCGCGAGGGGGGGCGGGGCCGCGGGTCCAGCCCTCCAAAGCCCCGGATGTGAGGCAACGGTGACGGGTAGAGGCTCACTGTCTGCCGACACAAAAGTCTCTTCCTTTCTTCCGTCTCTGTCTGACTTGTTCCGTAAGAGATCTGGAGCGACCGTTGGGCAGCGGGGCAGCCCCAGCGCACCCTCCTCTTGTCTCCTTTGCAGTCTCAGACCTCTTCTCCGCCAAGACTTCCCTCCCCTCCTCCCTCTTCCTCCTCAGCCTACGCCTCCTTCCTCTCTCTGCCTCCTCCCACTCTCCGCCCCCTTTCCCTCTCCCTCCCCCCCACAGGCTTAATAGTTGATAGGTTAAGAAGTTTACGTCAAAACGATGGGCGGAGTCAAAATTAGAACTGGGGGAGGAGCAATATGTAACCGCCCTCAACTCTGGGATTGGTTATACATCAGATTAGCACCACCCCTTCTCGAGTCCTGTGACTCAACTGGTTCGAGGTGGGTGCTCAGGATGGTCCTCCAGATGACGTACCTCTTCCTGGTCTTCGTCGATTGGCCAGCCTCTGATGGCGTCGGGCGGGAGGAGCTAGGGTATAGTTCAAGAGCCAAAGAGGGGCGGTTGGCCGCTGGGTGGCGCGTGGCCGCGGCAGATTCCTTTCGGCAATTTGCTGTGCAGTCTTCCTTTCAGCCGCCTTGGCCTAGCCCACTGGCTTGTTCACATCTCGCGCACGCGCGTGGCGACACAGTCACCGTGCGGACCGCGCTGCGGGATCGCTCCGCGGCGCCGGGTGGCCCGAGCGTGCTTTGCTGGCGCCAGAGGCGCTGCAAGAAAGCGAAGGCCGGTGCAACTGGATGTTGCCTGGCCTGAAGTCTCTACGCTAACTTCGCACTTAGAGGCACTTTTTCCTATATTAACTCATTTAGTAGTAGTTCCCCGAGGTGGCTGCTGCTAATACTGCCCCATCTTACAGAGGGGGAAACATACGAACAAACAAGTTACTAGATTTTCAGTCAGGGTCTGGACTCCTGAAGCCTCGCTCCCCTCAGCCACTCCAGAAACTTAAGAAAAGGTAGTGTGCTGCTTCTGGCCTCTGCTGGTCTGGGTTGCCTTTTTAATGTGGACAACGAACTGACTCAGCTAGCTTTCTCATCTATAGAAAGACTATAATGCCCCCCCTCATCAGGCTACGCGCAGGCTAAGTACCTGTGACAGGTGGTTGTTGGTGCTCATTTATGGCTATTAATTCTTCCCTCAAGTCCACCAACAGGTCCTAGCCTATGTGGCAGGAGGAATTCAACTGGGCCACCTTGACCAAGGCCTTGGCCCACCTTGGGCCTTTTGGGTTCCTCCTTGAGGTAAGTGAATTGGGAAAATCTGGCCCTGCTCAGGGTCCACAGGGGTCACAGTATCATCTGGAGCACATTCAGAAGTGTCCCTCCAGACAGGGAAGGGGCAGTATTTCCACCCACCATTCCCCTACCCTTTCTCTGTGCCCA